>NC_069682.1:61129151-61432181 GCF_023699985.2 Odocoileus virginianus | reverse complement strand
CTACCTCTGAACTGCTTTTCTGCCACCATCATATACAGCTCTACTCATTTTATTGCCAATCATCTTATTGTACTTTGCATGTATTGCATTATCTCCAAGGTCTAAGCCGGTATTAAAACTACTCACTAAGACCACCAGTGACTTCAGTGTTACTAAAACTAGCAGACAAGTTTCTGTCCTTTGTGCCTCAGAGCTGTTTCTTCTGCCTAGAATTCTTTTCTTTCCTACCTAAGCCTGGTTGATTCCTGCTCACTTTATTAGTAAAATCACTTTCCCAGGAGAATATTTCCAGTCACTGCTTAGGAGCCCCAGACTACTGGGTTCTCAGGTCACAAAGTTTCACAGCACCATTTGCTTTTCCTTAGTAGCTCTTCTTTTTTGTTTTTTAAAATTTTTTGGCCACACCACCATACAGCTTGCAGGATCTTAGTCTTCGGACCAGGGATCAAACCCAGGCCCCTGACAGTGAGACCACCAAGTCCTAACCACTGTACCGCCAGGGAATTCCCAGTAGTTACTTTTTTTTTTTTCCCCAGTAATTACTTTTATAATTATTTGTTCTACCTTAGTCTAAGATCATGGCATCTGGTCCCATCACTTCATGGCAAATAGATGGGGAAACAGTGGCTGACTTTATTTTTCTGGGCTCCAAAATTACTACAGATGGTGATTGCAGCCATGAAATTAAAAGACGCTTACTCCTTGGAAGGAAAGTTATGACCAACCTAGACAGCATATTAAAAGGCAGAGACATTACTTTGCCAACAAAGGTCTGTCTAGTCAAGGCTATGGTTTTTCCAGTGGTCATGTATGGATGTGAGAGTTGAACTATAAAGAAAGCTGAGCGCCGAAGAATTGATGCTTTTGAACTGTGGTGGTGGAGAAGATTCTTAAGAGTCCCTTGGACTGCAAGGAGATCCAACCAGTCCATCCAAAAGGAGGTCAGTCCTGGGTGTTCATTGGAAGGACTGATCTTGAAGCTGAAACTCCAATACTTGGGCCACCTGATGTGAAGAGCTGACTCATTTGGAAAGACCCTGATGATGGGAAAGATTGAGGGCAGGAGGAGAAAGGGATGAAAGAGGATGAGATGGTTGGATGGCATCATCAACTCAATGGACATGGGTTTGGGTGGATGCTGGGAGTTGGTGATGGACAGGGAGGCCTGGCATGCTGCAGTTCATGGGGTCACAAAGAGTCAGGCACAACTGAGCGACTGAACTGAACTGAACCTTAGTCTAGGCCATGTGGTCAGTGGGGGCTGGGATTTTATCATAGTCCTTGTATCTCTGCACAACAGTGCCTGACATGTCTGTCACATAGTGGATATTGACTTTATACCCTACCTATGTTGAAAGCACAAAATCTCTCTCCTCACCCTACCCAGATTTCAAATCCCTATGGTCATGCACCAGATCTACTTTTGTTCAATTATGAACCACTCTAGCAGGGCTCCTACTTCTCCAGGGCTCCTAGCTTCATTTCTTGTGATACCCTCACAATCCCAAATATAATTCTCATTGCTGTTATGTACATGATCGCTCATTTATTGCTTGTATTAAGGTTATCAACATGGATTATGGGATGGAAGACAAGAATCCTATTGATCATGTTCGCTTCTATTGTAAGAGTGACCTCAGCAAGGCAATCATGATTACTAGAGACCAGGTAACTACTTACAGTAGCATTTGGCAAATTTTTGTAGTAAAGTTGCATCTTAACATGCAGGTTAGGCTCTGAAGTCAATGTATACAGTTTTTAAAAAAGAAACAGAAACATATCTTTAAAATTAAAGTATACTTGATTTTCATACACTAGACTATCTTAACAGCCAGTTTTTCCTGTTTGTTAAACTTGAAGAAAGCTCTGTTTTTTGGTTTAGAAGGTAATTTATAAGTCTGGTGGGACAGGAATATATGGTTGAAGTCATCTAAGTTAAATGTGCTTATTTGTATATCTTCTGTGAGAGAGTCTGTAGTCTTCATATAATTATATCATACAAATCTTTTATCTTTTATTAATGGGCATAAAATTATGGGACATCTTGCAGTATGACAGTTACCCTGAATTCTTTTCTTTGGATTATCATTGGTATAAAATACCAAAACAACATGGTGCGTTTAATATCACATCAAGCATGGAGTTTAGGAACAGCGGATCTCTCTTCAGTGTGTAAATTTAAGGTGACAGTGAAATCTTTCCTTCTTTAAAAAGGTTTCTCAGTTTTTGCCAGGGAGATTTGCTGAGCAGCTGATTCGAGTTTACTGTAAGAAGACAGATGAAAAGACTCTGTTTGCTGCACGACAGCATTTCGTCCATTGGTGTTTAATCAATGACTTCACCAAGCCACAGGTGGGTGACTTATTATTCACATACATCACGGAAATTTTTAAGTAAAAACCACAAGCAATGTTTACTTCCCTCTGAAAAGTTCTCATTTAAATGATGGTCGTTTTATGAACTTATTTACAAGACAGAAACAGACTCACAAACTTAGAGAACAAACTTATGGTTGCCATGGGTGAAAGATAGGGGTGGGCAGGAATAGTTAGGGAGTTTGGGGTTGACATGAACACACTGCCGTATTTGAGATGGATAACCAGCAAAGACGCAGGACCTTCTGTATAGCACAGGGAACTCTGCTCAGTATTATGTAACAACTTAAATGGGAAAGGAATTTGAAAACGAATAGATACATATTTGTGTATAACTGAATGACTGTTGCACACCTGAAACTGACAGAACATTGTTAATCAACTGTACTCCAATGTAAAACAAAAAGAAAATAATAGTCATTTGACTTGATTTGGGGGGAAAAAGTTTTTCCACATTAAGCTTCCCTTTTAATCTTTTGATTTAATTATTTTTAAAATTGGAGTATAACTGCTTTACCATGCTGTGTTAGTTTCTGCTGTATAACAACGTGAATCAGCTCTATGTAAACATAAATCCTGTCTCTCTGGAGCCTCCCTCCCACTCACCCCCATTGTACCCCTCTAGGTCATCACAGAGCACTGAGCTGAATTCCCTGTGCTATACGGCAGCTTCCCACTAGCTATCTGTTTTACAGCCTGGTAGTTTCACCAGTCATTTTATTGTACTTTGCATGTATTGCAACATCTCCAAGGTCTCAGCCTGTATTAAATCTACTCTCAGTAAGACTACGAGTGACATCAGTGTTACTAAAACTAGCAGACAGGTTTCTGTCCTTTGTGCCTCAGAGCTATTTCTTCTGCCTGTAATTCTTTTGTTTCCTACCTACACCTGGCTAATTCCTGCTCACTTTATTAGTAAAATCACTTTCCCAATGCTGAGTAAACTCAATGTTCCCAAACTTGTAGCCTATTTAAACTTACTAGTTGCCAATCCCATAGAGAATGTTGTTGAAATGGTCCTTTATTGACCTGCACATGGTGGGTGCCTGGCACAGAGAACATGACCAATTGATAGTTGTTGATTGAACAAATGATTGGTAGGTAGGTCGGAAACAGCATTCTGCTTCCTGGTCTAGTACTGTCTCTCACAGCACCCTACCTGCTTTTCCCCCCAAGCATTGGATACTGAATGAAACAAAAATGAAAGGTTAGATGTGAAAGAGTAGCCCAGTATATCAGATCTTTGTCAAATGCCAGAGGGAGGGACACAGGGAAGTCTTTTAGTATTCAGGGTTGAGAGAGCTGTCAGGTAGGAAGGAGGATTCTTCTAGATCCAAAAGCTGGATTGTGTTTGGATAAGTAGCAGAGAGAAATGAGAGCTACACAAAATTGAAACTGGAACGAGTCGGGTGTGTTTGGGAGCTATGAAGACATAGCTATGAAGCTATGGTCTGACTGAAGGAGAAAAGTCTTATTGTTGAGGTGACGGGAATCAGAAAAAATCAGCTTGATTGTGGAGAAGCACTGAAAATCAGCTACAAAGGGTTATTCTTATGCACAGTGGGGAGGGAATTGCCGAGAGTATTCAGACTTACCATGCTGCTATAATTATTTTCTTTTAACAATTTTATTTATGTATTATTTAATTTTATTAATTTAATTTTTGCTGCACTGGGCCTTCATCGCTGTGCACAGGCTTTCTCTAGTTCCAGTGACCAGGGGCTGCTCTTCATCGCAGTGCACAGGCTTCTCATTGCAGTGGCTTATGTTGTGGAGTGCAGGCTCTTGGTGCACAGGCTTATGCTGCACGAGCTCAGTAATTGTGGCTCACGGGCTCAGTAGTTGTGGCTCATGGGCTCTAGGACACGGGCTCAGTAGTTGTGGCTCACGGGCTCTAGGACACGGGCTCAGTAGTTGTGGCTCACGGGCTCAGTAGTTGTGGCTCACAGGCTCTAGGACACGGGCTCAGTACCTGTGGCTCATGGGCTCTAGGACACGGGCTCGGTACTTGTGGCTCACGGGCTCTAGGACACGGGCTCGGTACTTGTGGCTCACGGGCTCTAGGACACGGGCTCGGTACTTGTGGCTCACGGGCTCTAGGACACGGGCTCGGTACTTGTGGCTCACGGGCTCTAGGACACGGGCTCGGTACTTGTGGCTCACGGGCTCTAGGACACGGGCTCGGTACTTGTGGCTCACAGCTCTAGGACACGGGCTCATTAGTTGTGGCTCACGGGCTCTAGGACACGGGCTCAGTAGTAGTGGCTCACAGGCTCTAGGCCACAGGTTCAGTAGTTGTGGCTCACAGGCTCTAGGACACGGGCTCAGTAGTTGTGGCTCACAGCTCTAGGACACGGGCTCAGTAGTTGTGGCTCACGGGCTGTAGGACACCGTGTCAGTAGTTGTGGCTCACAGGCTCTAGTACACGTGCTCAGTAGTTGTGGCTCATGGGCTCTAGGACACGGGCTCAGTACCTGTGGCTCATGGGCTCTAGGACACGGGCTCGGTAGTTGTGGCTCACGGGCTCTAGGACACGGGCTCGGTACTTGTGGCTCACGGGCTCTAGGACACGGGCTCGGTACTTGTGGCTCACGGGCTCTAGGACACGGGCTCGGTACTTGTGGCTCACGGGCTCTAGGACACGGGCTCGGTACTTGTGGCTCACAGCTCTAGGACACGGGCTCATTAGTTGTGGCTCACGGGCTCTAGGACACGGGCTCAGTAGTAGTGGCTCACAGGCTCTAGGACACGGGCTCATTAGTTGTGGCTCACGGGCTCTAGGACACGGGCTCAGTAGTAGTGGCTCACAGGCTCTAGGACATGGGCTCATTAGTTGTGGCTCACAGGCTCTAGGACATGGTCTCAGTAGTTGTGGCTCACGGGCTCTAGGACACAGGCTCAGTACTTGTGGCTCACAGGCTCTAGGACACGGGCTCATTAGTTGTGGCTCACGGGCTCTAGGACACGGGCTCAGTAGTAGTGGCTCACAGGCTCTAGGCCACAGGTTCAGTAGTTGTGGCTCACAGGCTCTAGGACACGGGCTCAGTAGTTGTGGCTCACAGCTCTAGGACACGGGCTCAGTAGTTGTGGCTCACAGGCTCTAGGACACCGGTCAGTAGTTGTGGCTCACAGGCTCTAGTACACGTGCTCAGTAGTTGTGGCTCATGGGCTCTAGAACACAGGCTCAGTAGTTGTGGCTCACAGGCTATAGGACACGGGCTCAGTAGTTGTGGCTCACGGGCTCAGTAGTTGTGGCTCACGGGCTCTAGGACACGAGCTCAGTAGTTGTGGCTCACGGGCTCTATGACATGGGCTCAGTACTTGTGGCTCACAGGCTCTAGGACACGAGCTCAGTAGTTGTGGCTCACAGGCTCTAGGCCACTGGCTCAGTGGTTTTGTCTCACAGGCTCTAGGCCACTGGCTCAGTAGTTGTGGCTCACAGGCTCTAGGACACGGGCTCAGTAGTTGTGGCTCACAGGCTTTAGGCCACTGGCTCAGTAGTTGTGGCTCACAGGCTGTAGGACACGGGCTCAGTAGTTGTGGCTCACAGGCTCTAGGACATGTGCTTCGTAGTAGTGGTGCATGGGTTTAGTTCCTCCGTGGCATGTGGGATCTTCCTGCCTGGAGCAGGCATTGAACCCATGTCCCCTGTGTTGACAAGCAGATTCTTATCCATTGTACCACCTTGGAAGTCCCTACTGTAATTATTAATTACTTCTGGGCTTTTATCTCTAGCTAGACCTGTGGGAATAAGGAAGTATGTCCATCTTAAGAACTATAGCTTCTAAGGAGACTAAGCTCCTGATGAGGAAGGAAGACTCTAGCGACAGATAGACTGGCACGTGGAGAGACTGGAAACAGTGAGACTAGAGGCTGCTCAAGTTCAGCTACTCAAGTTGGACCCTAGATCCAGATACATTCATTCAGGGAATGAGTGTTCCCCCAGGTCCTATGTCCAGGACCAGGAATGGAACAATACCTGAGACAGTTCCCAAGGGTCTCACTCTAGTTGGGGACAATAAAAACTTGAGTCAGTACTAATCACAGTAGCACATAAGTACTTTGGGGTCGGAGCAGTGTGTACAGTCTCAGAGGAGCAAAAAGGTGAAGGGTTTATGTCAGAGCTGGTTGGTTGGGAAAGACTTATTTAAAGAAGGACTTGGAAAGATTTCCCTGGTGATCCTGTGGTTAAGAATCCACCTGCCAATGCAGGGGACATAGGTTCAATTCCTGGCCTGGGAGGATCTCACGTGCCATGGGGCAAGTAAGCCCGTGTACCACAATTACTGAGCCAGTACTCTTGAGCCCACACTCCACAACTAGAGAAGCCACCACAATGCGAAGCCCATACACTGCAACTAGAAGTTGACCCTGCTCGCCACAACTAGAGAAAGCCCGTGGGCAGCAATGAAGACCCAGCAAAACCAAAAATTAATTAATTTTTTAAAAAAGGGCTTGGAAGCTGAGACCTGAAGGATGGATGAGGAGTCAACTGCATAAAGGGCGTGGGGGACTGGAAGGTGAGAGAGAATGAGGTGCATTTAGGGGTGAGATCTGGGCTCTGTGCATAGTCCTGTAAGCCAGGAGCCCCAGAGCAATGGGAGCCATTGGGGTGTTTTAAGCAGCAAAGTGACACATTCAGGTCAGCGTTTACAACAGAGTCACGGCCACTGTACCCGACCAGAGGGCCCATAAGAGAAGCACCTTGACTTCTCTGCCCACCTCTCTTCCAGTCTCCCACCAGTGCCTCCCACTAGCCCAACCTGACTAGAGGCCAGTAGGCAGGGGAGCTGGGAGATGTGGTTCACAAGAGTAGCTCCTGTTACGCAGAGCAGGGCAGAGGGAGGCGGAGAGCGGATCTGAGAGCAAGTAGGCATGTGAGGCCCACAGTGTTCTACACGAGCCTTCTCTTCCTCGTGCAGTAAAGGCTCTGACAGTCCTGTACCCTCATGTAGCCTAGAGAATCTAGCCACGAGTTCAAGAACAGTTCAGGATAGAGTCAGACGTTGGAGGGCCTAGCTTCTTACACTTGTTGATTTCTAGTCGTAGTGTTGCTTCACTTCGACACCAACCCTTGTTTTGGGTAGAGTCTAGGAAGCTGAGGCCAAAGTGACAGCTTTGATTATGAGGCAAAGGTCAAGTTCCACAGGTACACATTACCTTACCCTCTTTTTGCCATCTAATAGACCTGGGCCATTTGTTACAGGGGAGACTAAGAAAGAGGGTCCAGCAAGGATCTAGCACATTCCCTCTTTCCCTGGAAAACCAGGGCAAGGTGCGTCCCCGGAAGCTGCTTGGAGGGACGGGGTCTCCGAGCCGGGCCACGTGCTGCTTCTGGCCGTCTTTGAAAAGAACCGGTGTGGTGGCTTTTGCTCGGAAAGTTCGTCCCATCCCAGGACCGTGTGTCTCTAAATTAAGCATGTGCACTGTCCGGGGTTTCCCACGAGTAAGTCTGTCCAGAAGCAGGCTGTCTGCAGGACGAGGATATGTGTGCCTGTAACATTCACTCAAAACCATGAGAACTGGCTTTTTTCTCTATTCCTAGTTACTCTCTCTTTGACAGGATGGTGACGTTGTAGCGCCGCT
This sequence comes from Odocoileus virginianus, assembly GCF_023699985.2. NCBI lineage: Eukaryota > Metazoa > Chordata > Mammalia > Artiodactyla > Cervidae > Odocoileus > Odocoileus virginianus. Next base: position 61,424,220 of record NC_069682.1, on the reverse strand, counting down.
TATAACACCTCGGAAATTGGAGTGGAATACAGCTGGCATCCAGGAAGGGTCCAAAGTCAAAACCCAGCTTTTCCCAGATGACTCGATGTGAATGTCTGCACTTTTTGTTTACAAAAAGCCCCTCCCCATCCCCTTTCCCTCCTCCCCCAGCACAATTAATTTAGGGAATTTGGTCACAGAGGTCAGAAAATGGAGTGACAGCTAGTGCTTTATATTTTATATCTTGAATGTACGCACATACTAAGTCATTTTTATCTAGAGGAACAGGTATTAGGCAGACCTTATTAACATGAGCTATGGAAAGCACAGCCTTGCCTCTTTTTAATATTAATCAAAGTCTTTCTTCTTTAGCAGTCTATTTTCTTAGAATTAACAGCTTTTTAAGTACTTTGAACTCTTATGACATTATAGTGTTTTTTAAAAAAATTGGATATAAGACAAAGGCACACACTGGAATTTGCAGTTGGGGTTGTCATGAACAGCCGTGGTTAAAAACAGAATGTGAAACCCCAGCCCCCTGAGGAGGTGCCGGTCATCCTGAATTTGACGCTAGCTTTCCTTGAGTGGATTGCAACATTAGTGAAAGGCACCTCCCCTCACCCTTTTAGCCCCCCATAAACTGCCAGTACAGGAGGGCCACGAAGGGGCTCCAGCTCTTCAATGAGAGGCCTGATTGATTTGTTGAAAAGATCTGAGGGTGCTGGCCTCCTCCGAAATGGGACATAAAACTGCCTTACAGGAGACCCCCTAGCTCCAGTAGCAGAGGGACTCCCCAAACCAGGCTGTCCCCTGGGTCAGCTGTGGCTCCAGCCCATGTGGGTTTCTTTCTCTCCTGAGTGCTCACTGTCCATGCCCTGAGGGTTCCACCACTGCCCATCCTGGAGAAAGCAGCTCCCGTCCCCCTGACCTCTGCCTCTCGCTTGGGTGCTGATCAGAGGCCATCATAGGAACCGTCCTCAAGGCTGCTCAGAGCTAGGACTTAATTTTTGCCAGTCCAGTGCATTTGATGAGTTTCAGGGCAAAGACTGGCTGCCTATGCTGAGACAAAGTGATTTACCCAGTGAATTCCAGGTTCCCCTTTGTGTCTCTACCTCCAGCAGTGGAGTGGCCACCACTGTGGTTGAGCAGTGCTCCTGAGCTAAACAGAGCCTGGAGTTAGAGCTAAGTCTGGAGGCTGCCAGAGGCAGGGCCGTGGGGAGTGCAGTTGTGAGCCCCTGACATCTTGTACTTCACCACGCCCTTACAGAAGCCTCCCTGGCAGCCTAGGCGTGGGGAGCCAGCCTTGGCTCTGGGTCAGAGCAAGAGGGAGCGGGGAGGAGCTCAGACCGCAGGGCAGCAGATCACCCCCAGCATCTTGGGGGTGCTGCCACCGTCCACTGTGTAACCAGGTACTCCTCTGTTGACACAGGGTGACAAGCATTTGGAATGTCTGCTGTTCTGCTCTGTCACCCCCTCCCATCCCCAGTAGATAATCGAGTTGACCCTAATTCCTAGAGTAGTTAAAACCGTGCTCCTCTCCCACCACAGTGCTGTGTGATGGGGATGTGGATACAGTGGGCTCCTAGAAGCCCAAAGAAAGTGGTCATGGTACCAGGTCGTGTCTGTTTTGGCCACGGTGCTTCCAAAACGTCCAGTGGGGAGAATCCTCCACCTCAGACTTCATGTGTCCAGGCCCAAGGTCAAGAATGTATCATTTCTCTGCAAAGATTGTTTGATTTTTGCCACTCCTCCATTTACATGATTGTTTTACTCTGGAAGTTTGTCATCTCAGAGTGTATCATTGTGCTCTCTGAGGAAGGACTTGAATCTGTTTTGTTTGCATCTTTTGTTACTTTTTGGCAGCTGCACTTTATGCTCTTTGCAACTGTTTTAATTATGGGAACCACGTGCCATTGACAAGGTTAAATTTTTCTTAAGAAGCATCTTCACTATTGGTATAAAAAGGGAGCCTTTAACAGCTTGGCATCTAGAGTTACTGAGCTTTGTCACCTTGAGAATGTAAATAAGACTGCAGGTTCAAGTGCCTGGTCGCTTCATCCTGGTGAGGGAAACAGATGCAATAAAGCTTCATGAATGTACCTCTGTCTTGAAATCAGTGGTGTCTTCCTCAGTGACTTTCACACTCGTGTGCAGTTTTGACCCTTTTGTGCAAAAGAACTGTGTTTGGTCTAGGAACGTGCCCAGATGTTTCTTTATACCTCAGTACCGTGTTGGGTCTTCCAGAGGGGATGGTTTTAACAGGGCCTATGTTACTTGGTTTTCCTCTTTCAATAATGGCAAGTAATGACCTGATAAAAAATCTTATTCTGTCAGGAGGCAGGCACTAGCATGGGGAAGGTTATGGATTTTTTTTTTTTTTTTTTAAGTTTTTCTAAGTTCCTCTTTTGCCAGAAAAAATATCCTTCCTTTTTTTAAATCTCCCTGACATTTTCATCTACAGAATTTCAGCTTCTTTACCCAAATGTGCATATTGTTCATTGGCTGCTTTCATATTTTCCTTGTGGAATTAAATAAGAGATCTTCAAGTACCCAGCACAGTGGTAGCAGACTGGTCAGTTTTCTGGGAAACGAAGAATGCTATTTTGGAGTCTTTATTAATTTCACTGGTTGAGTTAGGTGTCTGTGGTTTGACAATACTCTTTAAATTAAAATACTGTCCAAAGCATATAGAGAAGAATCCCATTTTTTAAGAATCCCATACATCTCCTTGGAAAACTGTCTGGAAGGATATACATGAAAACGTAAGTGTTTTAGGGGGTGGTTGAATTTTAGGCAATTTTAATTTTTTTGTATCTTCTGGTTTTTCTACAATAAACATGCATTAACTGTGTACTCTCTAAAAGGATCATTTTCCTGCAGAATTTTATGGTGCTTGGGTGAGGTATAACTGTCTTTTATTCCCTCAGATCCCCTCTCTAGTAGAATGTGGCCTGGCTCCACACCTATCTTGGTCCTCAGGCGACGGAGGCTGCTCTCAGCCACAGTCCACACTGGACACCTCACCATCTGTGTTTCGGACGGAACGGGCCGCCCTGGGTGAGCGCAGCCTCGGTGGCATCCGGGGGCAGGTCTGAACGCCTGTGGCCTCAGGAGGCTGCCCGCCGCGGCGTCAGCTCAGGACCCAGGCCTCCACCTCACTGATGCAGAACTGCTCCTGCCGGGCCAGCACCTCATTGTTGAAGGTCGCACAGGGGTGGCTCCCCCCGCGGTACAAGTCTCCATCCAACCACAGCCCAAAGCGGCCACTAAAGAGAGGAGAGTCTTGGCACTGTCCCTCCAGCACCCTTCAGACCTGCCCCAGCAGCCCTTGGCCACGCCATGACTGCTCTGCCTTAGTCTCATCTCCTCTGAAACCAGTTTGTCCCAAATTGTTAAGGACTCACACATTGCCCCTCACAGGGTTTCAAGCTTTTTTTTTGTTTGTTTGTTTTACAGTACAATGATTTTGATAAATATATACAGTGGAGCAGCCATCACCACAGACCAGTTTTAGAACCTTCAGAACATTAAGATGGCAATGCCTTAGCCAAAGGAGGGACTCTCATAAGCTTTGACTCCAAGCCCAGAATACATCAGACCAGGGCATCTATTCTAGTTCCCTCTTTTGACAGCAAACCTAGGCTAGAGCTGGGAAGTGGGTTATTGCAAATTGGCAGTGGCTGGTGGGGTCTGTGTCAGTCTGCCTCTCTGTGGAGGCTATTCAGGCAGCTGGGAGAGCAAAGAACTTGCCTGGTGCTAATCAAGCAGCTGTCATCTGTGCCCTCAGGATAAGACTGACTATACCTGAATATGCAGGTCACACCAGAGGCGAGACTGACCTTGTAAAACACTCCACTTCCCACCCCCAACACACACCAGGTTCTGGGCAGATGCCTGCCTTCCTCCAGTGAGTTCTGTTCCCTATGTTTATGGAGCTGACTGACAGGTAGATTTGGGGTTTGACTTTAGCCTCATCCAACCATATGGAGTGCTGTTCTCAAAGTTACATAAATTCAGCCTAAGCTGTCACCAACTAAACACTTTAGGGGAGACGTCATGCCATCCTCTCCTCTCAGTATCAACTTAGAGCAGAGTTTAGGGGGTTGGCTGGGGGCCAGGCAGTGCCACAACACCTATTGAGGGGAGATTCTTGAAGGTTAACCAGCAGCCTCCCCCATTTTGTCTGGGGTAGCCTAACCCAGCATTTCCAGACAGGGGAAAGGACCAGAATACAGACCACCTCGAGACTCAAGACTGGGGAAGACTAGGACACGCACCTGCCACAGCCCATCATCAGAGAATCCAAGTCGCCTTTCACAAAGAAAGAGTTGCTTCCTGTCCACTTGAAGACCTGCGATAAGAAACCTCCAGTTATTGGCGGAGTCCTGCTCCTGCAGTTTTACTCTGGACCACTGGGTGGCAGTGTGGTGAAGGAAACAAACTCCAATACCCAACTAAGGCACTGGCGCTACCCTTGGCTCCTAACTCCTGCAGTTTCTCTCAGTCTCCCTGGAGTTCACCTCCTCTTGCCCTCCAGTCTGAATTCCCACAGCCCAAAAGCCCTTCTGTTCTAGGAATAGACCAGAACCCTCTGAGGCTTCCTGCTTCCGAAGCTGGAGAGAGGAGGGGAAAAGTCCACATCAGGAGCCAGGCCATGATTCTACTATTAACTGCTTCCTCCTCTCACTGGAGTTAACACAGCTTGCACAGCCCCGGTGCTATTTCACACCCAACAAGTTGCAAGCCCCACCCCAAAGAGACACCCTGACTACCACCAGTTCTGTCCCTGCCAGTCACTCCTTCCTGGATCACAGCCTCCTGATGGGTCTCTGCTTCCTCTGTCTCCTGCCCCGAAGCCCACGTCTGCTCTGCAGTCAGTGAGCTATTCAAAACTAAATCGGGGACTCCCCTGGGGGGTTCAGCAGTATAGAATCCACCTGCCAATGCAGGGGACACGGGTTCAATCCCTGATCCGGGAAAATCCTACATGCTGTGGGCAACTAAGCACCTGGAGCCGGTGTTCCCCAACAAGAGAAGCCTGTGCACCGCAAAGGCTTACTGCAAGTAGAGAAAGCCTGCGTGCAGCAACAAAGAGTGAGCATAGCCAAAAATTAATTATTTAAAAAAATCAAATTGGATATTAGCCCTCCTCTGCTAAAGCTCTCCAATGGCCCTGACAATGGGAATAAAATTCAGCATCTAACAAAAGCCGAAAGCCCAGCATGCTCTGCCTTGATTTTCTCTCTGACCTCTCCCCCTTTACCGCCTGCACTTCGTCTACACTGACCCTTTTGACCCGGGACACCTGAAGCTATTGCTGCTGCAGGGTCTTGCTGACCCCTCTGCCCAGAATGCTCTTCCCCCAGATCCTCAGAAGGCTCACTTCTCAGCTTTTGGATGAAATGTCATCCCAGAGAAATTTAAAGTAGCCCTTCCTTCCAGGCCCTGTTCAAGTGACAATATGCCCTGCTAACATGTAAGTTCCATGAAGGCTATCTTGATTCTGGCAATATTCCCGAGACATGGTGTAGATGTTTGTTAAGTGAACAAATTATTCAGGAGTCAATTTAGGACTTCCCTGGTGGTCCAAAAGTTAAGGATCCGCCTGCCAACACAGGGGAAACAGATTCGATCCCTGGTCCAATAAGATCTCACATGCCACAGAGTAATTAAGCCCACACACCACAACTACTGAAGCCTGCTCTAGAGCCTGTGCTCAGCAACAAGAGAAATCACTGCAATGGGAGCCCGAGCACTGCAACTCAAATGCAACTAGAGAGTAGGCCCCGCCCGCTGCACCTGGAGAAAGCCTGAGTGCAGCAATGAAGACCTAGCACAGCCAAAAATAAATAGAAAACTATTTTTTAAAAGTTTAGCTAATAAAAAGATTTTTAAAGGGCTGCAAAAGTATAGCCTATGATTGCCTGTAATTGGTTGCAAAAAATTCTCTGAGCAACCAAAGGGTTTTTAGCAAGAAAATGGACTAATCAAAGATAAGACCTGGGCTCAGAAGAGATGAGATAATATTAACAAGTGACCACGAGAAGACAGAACCATGCAACTCCTCCTCTACTTTCCTCAAGGAACGTGACCTTCAGACTTGCAGGAGGAGATAAACACTGCTACAGAAAAAATTAAGTAGATGTTCATGGTGCTTCTTGGAATGAGGGTCAAGGAACTGCTGGGAATTCATGAAGAATGCAGATGCCAGAAGACCAAAGACAGACAAAAATTAACCAATTTTTTGAAAAGATGAGATTCCATAATAATAGCCTGGGAAGACTATAGCAATTGCCTGAAAAGAAAAAAATCATCCCATTCAAGAGTTTGTTTTGTTTTATTTTTTGCATTTAGTACAAGGCACTGTTTTAGGTACTGGATAGACCAGTGATGTAACAGACAAAAATTCCTGCCCCCTAGGACTCCCACTCTAGTGGCAGGAGGCAGGTAAATAAGTAAAATAAATAGTGTGTTAGCTGTGACAAATGCTTAGGAGGAAGAAGTAAAGAAGGGCAATAAGAGTTTCCAGCGGCTGGAGTGCTGTAAACAGCAGGGAGGGTCCTGCTGAGAGGGTGACATCTGAGCAGAGTCCTGAAGGAAGTGAGAACTTGACTCATATGGAGATCCTGTGAAGGGAACCTTAGGGAGAACAGCATGTTTAAAGGCCCTGAAGTAGGAACAAGCTTGCTTGTTTAGGAACAAGCTCCGAGGTCAGTGTAGGGAGAGGGGAAATAGCAAGAAATGACTTCAGAGAGAGTCCAGAAGATGCAGACTTGTAGGTTATTTTAAGGACTCTGGGGATTTGTCTGGTGGTCCAGAGGTTAAGAATCTGACTGCCGATGCAGGGGATGTGAGTTCATTCCCTGGTGGGGGCGCTAAGACCCCACATGCCTCGGTGCAACTACTGAGCCTGTGTCGCAACTACAGAGAAGCCTGTGCACCACAGTGAAAGATCACACGTGTCACAACTAAGACCTGATACAGCCAAATAAATAAATAAAAACATATTCTGAAAAAAGACTTTGGCTTTTCTCTTAGGGAGAAAGGAAGCCATTGGTAGCTTGGAGCCAAGAAGTGATATGTTCTGACTTCATTTATTTTAAATATTTATTTGGCTGTGGCTCGGCTGAATCTTAGTTGCATCACACGGGATCTTCAGTTGTGGTATGTGAGATCTAGTTCCCTGACCAAGGATCGAACCTGGGTCCCCTGCAGCGGGAGCTCAGAGTCTTAGCCACTGGGCCACCAGGGAAGTCCTTGACTTACCTTTTAAAAGGCTCCCTCCAGGTACTGTGATGACTGAAGGTGGAAGCATTAGGAGGCTATAGCAGGGACACGGGCAAGTAGTGATGGTGGCTTGGACCAGGGTGACAGCAGAAGACATTGTGAGAAGTGGTAGATTTTGGGTAGAGATGGAGGAGGAAGAACCATCAGGATTCGTTGACAGCTCATCAGATGTAGGGTGTGAAAGAAGCATTACGAAGGGCTCCAAAATTTTGGTCTCAACGGCAGGAAAGACAGAGGTGCCATTCACTTTGTCAGGGAAGATGGCAGGAGGGACCAACTTTCTGGGAGAAAGTCAGATCAGCTTGGCAAAACCCCAGTCGTGGTTGGACCCTCCCATCCACGCTGTCTGTGCTTGAACCTGACGAGCTGAGAGTTGCTAGAGGAAAGGAACACACAACACAGGAACCGGCCCCGGGACTTCCGTGGTGGCCCGGTGGTTAAGAATCCTCCTTGCAGTGCAGCAGATATGAGTTCTATCCCTAATCGGGGAACTAAGATCCCACCTACCACTGGGCAACTAAGCCCGTGTCCCACAACACTGAGCCTGCCCGCCCTAGAGCCTGTGCTCCAAAATAAGAGAAGCCGCCACGATGAGAAACCCAAGCACCCAGGCTAGAGAGTGGCCCCTGCTAAGCCACCACTAGAGAAAGCCTCACACAGCAATGAAGACCCAGTGCTGTCATAAATAAATACAAATTCTTGAAAAGACCAAAAAAAAAAAAAAGCATCACCTTCAGTTGTGGAGAGAAGGAGAAGAGGAAGGTCTCGCCAGTACCGTAGAAGCCTTTGCTGAGTCGAAGGGCCGAGGAGGAAAAGGCGCCAAACATCTCGAAGGAAGAGTTTGTAGTTTGCAGCTGGAAGGGAGCTGGAGATCCCCTTCAGGCTGGGGAGTCTGGGGCAGAGCTGGGGGACAGAGGGGCCCCCGGGGGCCCATCAGCCCTTAGTGGCAGCCCTCCCCCCAGCACCCCCAGCACAGCTCACCTGGCCGTCCTGGTCTCTCAGCACCAGCAGCACCGGCCCACTGTGGCCCTCCATCTGCCTGTACAGGCTCCGCAGACTGAAGCCGTCCCTCGACGTGCAGAAAGCCAGCCTCCAGGAGTATCCAGTGACTCTCGGGGGCAGGTGGAGACTGAGCTGGGGACAGAGCAGAGGATGAGCGAGGGCTCCCAGTCTCCCCACCCTCCTTGCTCTGTATTCTTGGGGTCCCAGGAGGACTAAGGTTAAACAGCCACCCCTCATCCAAGCCTGTGCTTTACAGGTTCAGTTCAGTTCAGTCGCTCAGTCGTGTCCAACTCTTTGCGACCCCATGGACTGCAGCACGACAAGCCTTCCTATCCATCACCAAATCCCGGAGTTTACTCAAACTCATGTCCATAGAGTCGGTGATGCCATCCAACCATCTCGTCCTCTGTTGTCCCCTTCTCCTGCCTTCAATCTTGCCCAGCATCAGGGTTTTTTCCAGTGAGTCAGCTCTTCACATCAGGTGGCCAAAATATTGGAGCTTCAGCTTCAGCATCAGTCCTTCCAATGAATATTCAGGGTTGATTTCCTTTAGGATTGACTGGTAGGATCTCCTTGCGGTCCCAGGGACTCTCAGGAGTTTTCTCCAACACCACAGTTCAAAAGCATCCATTCTTCGGTGCTCAGCTTTCTTTACAGTCCAACTCTCACATCCATACATGACTACTGGAAAAACCATAGCTTTGACTAGACGGACCTTTGTCAGGAAAACTTTACAAGTCACAGAGCACTTTCATGTTTCCAGGGGGCACCATGGAAACAGCAATGAGCAGAAGCCCTCAGAGAAAGGGATTACTGTTCCCATTTTATAGATGAGGAAGCTGAGGCTTAAGGAGATGAAGCAACTTGCCTGAAGCCCCCATGGGGAGGAAGTGGCAGAGCCAGGATTTGAACCCAGATCAGGCCCATCATGGCCCCTAGCAACCAGAGAATAGATGAGATACCGACTGTCTCCTCCTAACTCCCCATCTCATCCTTCCATTCCCACCCCAGCTTTGGCCTCAGTTCCCAAGGACTGGTTCCGTTTAAAGAGTCAGATTAGTTCACCATATCCTTAACCTCCTGGCGCCATGAAGAAGGTGGTGCTAGGATTACTGACTCATTTTACCAGAAAAGCCCCGTGAGGAGAAGTGAGTTGCCCAAGGTGACACAGTGAGCAGAGGACGGAGCAGGAGGGACCCCAGGCGTCCCTGGGCCTGGCTGGGGTGGGGCAGGACTGAAGGCTTTGTACCATGGACTGTGCCCGAACCTGACTCATCTCCGAGGCTCCCAGAACCTGGCTGGCTCCTGCCAGCTGGGGCGCCACGGGGCATTCAGGAACCGGAGCTGGGGCTGGGGTTGTCTCCTCCTCCTTTTCCTCCTCCTCTTCCTTGTCCTCCTCCCCAGACAGAGCATCCTCCACCTGGCTGGGCTGTAAAGACACACAGAGGCCTGGTGAGTTGAGAGACAAGGAGACACGAGCTTCCACACATCCAGGGCCTGAGAGCCTTGGCCACCTTATCACCCCTGCCCGGGCCCCTGCCAGTCCAGCCGGAGGAGGCTGTGAAGTGTCCACAACAGGCCAGACCCTGTCCTTCCCGCCAGCCAACTCCCTCCCTGGCCCCTTCCAACTACACCCACCGGATGTGGCCTTGAGCCCCTGAGGTTTTGTCTGCCTGGTTGCTCTGGATCCAGAGTGGATGCCAGGGATTGTGTTCTAAGCTTGGGAGGCAGGAGAGAAGGACAGGCAGCAGCTCCCAAACTGTGTGCATTTGTACATGAAATAACAATAATAATAATACAATAGTGGCTGAATATATAGTAAACAGGACACACTTGACTCGGCCTGTGTGAAATGCTTGGTGAGCATAATCTCTGAATTTTCCCAAGAATCCTAAGAAGAATGTGCTCCTTTTTTTTTTTTTTTTTTTGGCTGTGCCACAAGGTTTGCAGGATCTCAGTTCCCCAACCAGGGGTTGATCCTGGACCCTCCACAGTGAAAGCATGAAGTCCTAACCACTGGACCACCAGGGAACTCTCCAGAGTAGGCTTTTTATTACCCCCATGTTATTATCCCAAAGGAAGAAAGAAGGCCTTTTGAGGTGGTGAAATGTTTCTCATGGGTGAGACAGTGCACAGGTTCATATAAAATGTGCATTTAGGGCTTCCCTGGTAGCTCAGTGGATAAGAATCCACCTGCCAATGCAGGAGACACGAGTTTGATCCCCGGCCCAGGAAAATCACACATGTCGAGGAGCAGCTAAGCCTGTGCGCCAAGACTACCAAGTCTGTGCTCTAGCACCCGGGAGCCACAGCTGCTGAGCCTGTGTGCTGCAACTACTGAAGCCTGTGTGCCCTAGAGCCCGTGCTCCGCAGCAAGAGAAGCCAGTGCAATGAGAAGCCTGTGCACCACAACCGGAAAGTAGCCTCTGTTTGCCACAACTAGAGAAAAGCCTGTGCAGCAACAAAAACCCAGCATAGCCAAAAATAAAAGTAAATAATAAATGCCTCGATAAAAAAAAATGCACATTTGTGTGAAGGTGTGTGATGTGTTGGCTTAAAATAGAGTTGTGTAGGCAAGTCAGTGTGAGGTGTTGAATGCAACTTTGTATGTTACCTTTCAATATGTGGGTGGGTATGAGCTGGGATTGTGTTATATGTGAGTGTCAGTGGGCATGTATGTTAGTGTGTTCATTCATTCATTCATTTAATCACTGAGCTGCCTCTCTGTACCAGAGCGTGTGTGTGTGTGTGTGTGTGTGTGTGTGTGTGTGTGTGCGCACATGCACATGCACACACACGCACGCGTGCACATGATGTCTGCACACAAGGACTTTGGGGCTTTTCATCAGGAGAGATCTCTTTGGGGAGAAGAGATGGACAGGACACTGCTTTCCTATTCTCCAGGTTCAGGCCTACAGAGGGAGTCCTAACTGGACAGGCTTCTGGACCGAGCTCCATCTGGCACCCACTCCATGCTCCTTGAGGGTCCCAGAACCACAGGGCTGGGCGCTAAGGCCCCAGGTTCCTGAATCCTTGCTTTGAACCCTGGGTCAGCTGGGGAGGGCCTCGGAAGGGGGACACCCAGCTGTATGCACCCTGGCCCATGTCCCACCCAGCCAGAGATCTCGCCTCCCCCGCCTTTCCTGACCGACCCCCAGCCCCAGCCCCAGCCCCAGCTGGGCCTCTTACCAGTCGAGTGTAACGCCAGCGGAGACTTTTCATTCTTCTGTCCGGAGCTCAGCCAGGGGCAGTAAGTAAGCCTTCAGTCCTGCCAGGGAGGAGGCAGCGCTGGGTGAGACCTGGAGATGAGAAGGAGGGGCCTGGGGCACACCTGGCTGGCTCCACGCCCACCCAGCTGCCCTTTGCTCTCTCACCTGTCACTTACCTGTCACTCCCAGGCCAGCTTGTCCCTGAGTGAGTCTGTGAGGTCAGCTGTGCTCGGCATTCAGGGCCATACTTGTAGTTAGCAACTAATGCAGGTTAGCCATAAATTCTAGTTGTAATTCAGGCCCATAGACTGTAACATTTGCGCAGCTGCCTGAACCCCAAACTGGGGATCTGGGGCCTCTACTTCCCTTTATGATCTTGCATAAGTGCTATGCCCTATGCACTTATGTGGGCCTCAGTTTCCCCACATGTGACATGTTGGACCAGGTTGTCTCAGAGGCCCTCACAAGACTGACAGCATGCAATTCAGTTTTCTCTCAAAGCCATTATAACAGAAGCTTGAAAAGGGCCAAGCTAGACCAAAAGAACAGATTTTTTTGTAAAAAAAAATACTCATTTTTCTAATTAAATGAGCAATACATATTTACTATAGGAAATTTGAGAAATTTAAAAAAGAATAAAGAAAAATACAAAAATATTCATAATTCCACCTCTCAGAAATAAACTCTCAACCCCTACAGGTTTATTTTTCCATCTTTTATAATTTCACATATATGTCTATACATACATTTATGAGTAGATCATACAGTGTGTTGCTTTATAAGGTGCTTTGTCAAGCTTAACAAAAGAAAAATTTCCAATTACATTCATTACCCTTTGAGCATGTGATTTTTTTTTTAATGTATTTATTTATTTTGGCTGTGCTGGGCTTTGGTTTCAGCACACGGGATCTTTTTTTGTTTATTTCATGTGGGCTCTAGTTCCCTGACCAGGGATTAAACATGGGCCCCCCGCATTGGGAGCGTGAAGTCTTAGCCACTGGACCACCACAAAAGTCCCTTGAACATGTGATTTTTAATGGCTGCATATTATTTCACCACAGGATGTACATCATTTCTCAAAATGTTTGACATTCTGTTTGCTTATAATTTTCTGTGATTATAAACAAAACTATAATAAACTTCCTTGTTCATAAATCTGATTATATTTTTTATGATAAATTTCAGAAGTTGAATAATGGATCAAAGGGTGTTCACACATTCTTTTCCAACTGTTTCCAATGAGGCTTCCCAGAGCTTAAGGCTGACCAATGTCTGGATATCTTTCAGGAATCTCAAGGTAATATCTTTCTGATCATTGTGTTTTATGGCCTTAAATTACAGACAAAGAAACTACCACTCAGAAAGTTGAAGAAGGAACTAACCACAGCCACAGAATAATATAACACAGTAAAAAGAGCACAGACTCTGGAGTCAGGGAGTCTAAATCCTGTGTGACCTTGGGCAAGTTACTTAACATCTCTGTTCTTCTATCTCCTTGTCTGTAAAATACTAATACCTATTTACCTGATAGGGCTGTTGTAAAAATAAATGAAGGTAATGCCTGAAGGGGTGACTCACTGGAAAAGACCCTGATACTGGGAAAAATAGAGGGCAGGAGGAGAAGGGGGCGACAGAGGGTGAGATGGTTGGATGGTATCACTGACACAATGGACGTGAGTTTGAGCAAACTCCGAGAGATAGGGAAGGACAGGGAAGCCTGGCGTGCTGCAGTCCATGGGGTTGCAAAGAGTTGACATGACTGAGTGACTGGACCATGCCTGAAGAACTAGGAGGCTGAGCCAGGTCTCCATCCTCCTGTTCTGAGTTCAGTGTGATAACACATAGTGCCTGGTATTTGGTGAAAAAGTGAAAGTGTTAGTCCCTCAGTCCTGTCTGACTCTTTGCAACCCCACGGACTGCAGCCCGCCAGGCTCCTCTGTCCGTGGGATTCTCTGGGCAAGAATCCTGGAGTGGGTTGCCATTTCCTTCAGGGGATCTTCCCAGCCCAGGGATCAAACCTGGGTCTCCTGCATTGCAGGCAGATTCTTTACCATCTGAGCCACCACGAGTGCTAGATAAGTGGCGGTGCTTAAGGCCATCCCCCCACACTGCCTCTTTGGGAGATTCAGGGCTCAAATCACTGACAAATGGCCACTCAGCCTCCACCTGAGCACCTCAGGGACAGTCACTTGGTCACTTGTGGGGGTAGGTAGCTCAGTGGGGCAGGGAAGGTCAGGAATGTACTCACTTTGCCAAGTGTCGACCTCTGGTGACCTCTTCCAGCTTGTCCAGCCTGATGGCTTCCCTAGTGCATCTCCGGGATCCCACAGAGAAGGGGCCACTTCCGGAACTGACCCTGTCTACCTGGAGGTCTGTACGAAGCAGATTTAGCTCTGTACCCTGGTTCTGCGGCAGACAGCTGTTACCTCTGCCCCAGCCAGCCTCCAGCCCTCCTCTCCTGGCTCTTATACCTGCCCAGAGGGTGGCATGCCCTGGCCCCGAGCCTGCTCCAGTTTCAGCTGGAAGGACCTGGCTGTGATTATAATCCATCAGAAGCTCAAATCCCACAAACAAGAGCTTGTCACCTCGGGTCTCTGCTCTGCCCCTACCAGCCCAAAGAGGTGGGGTTTACTGAACTCCTGGGCTCTTCCTGGAGCCTCTCACCCACAGCTACTGGGCGCCACGTGGTACCTGAAGCCCATCATCTGAGGCACTTCCCTGATGCCTTGTTGGGATGCAAATGTTGCAGGAAAGGGTCTAGCCATAGGGCCACATCCACCTCCCTGTGCTTCAGGGGAAACCTGGGGCTTGGGGGATGAGGAGAGGTCCCCTTGCTCTGGTACTGTTTCCCTTCTCTCACACGGGGAGGTGATTCTTATTGGCCTGTCGTGCCGTGGGGTGAGGTTACACACAGGAAGCCCAGCATCTGGCACACAGTAGGCACGCTCTCGATTTGGGTGGTTCTCTGTCCCAGGCTCATAGTGGGACTTCCCTGAATGCTGCTGTTGAAACACAGAACCTCAAAGCTGGAAGGGGTTTCAGCCCGACCCAGACCAAGTGACCTCCAGCCAGGACAGGCAGTCATGAAAAAATATGCCCAGCAAGGGACCCCCAGCCTGTTTGGGGTGGGTGAGCCCACGTCCTTGGGTGATTCACACCCTCGGACGGGCCAGCTGCCTGCTGGGGGACCACGGTACAGAACTACAACTGTTTCACACAGACCTCCAAGTGAACAGGGTCAGTTCTGGAAGTGGCCCCTTTTCTTCAGGATCTAGGAAATGTGGGGTGGGGGCGGCTCCAAAAGACCCCTTCCTGCTGGCCTTGGTGGAAAGGACTTGGGTCCCCAGATCCTTTCTCCATGGCCAGGTCTCCTGGGGCAACGCCCCAACCAGGAAGATAGGATACTGAAAGGACTTGTATTAATATTATGGGGAAAAACATTCAAGTGATGGGCCCTGTTGCCACCTCAAACAAGGCTGTTGCAATACGTGTTTGAACTGTTAACAGCCTGGGGGGTCACATGTCTGGCCCTCCTGCTTTCATGGCCCCACCCCCAACTCTTTTTCCTCCACACTCGATTCCTGAACCTTTGGGCACTTTGGGAGGCCAGTGAGATGTGCCTTGCTGTCCCATTCTTTGTCCTTAAGTCTAGAAATGTGACCTGGCAAGAAAGCTAATTGCCACGTAGTGTGTTTCGTCATGTCTGACTCTGCGATCCCGTGGATTGTAGCCCACCAGGCTCCTCTCTCTTGTGGAATTCTCCAGGCAAGAATACTGGAGTGGGTAGCCATTCCCTTCTCTGGGGAATCTTCCTGACCCAGGGATGGAACCTGGGTCTCCCACATTGCAGGCAGATTCTTTACCATCTGTGCCACCTGGAAGCCCAAATCCCATGTAATTGGCTTCTGAAAAGCTTCCATGATCAGATTCTAGATGCCAGAGGGTTGAATGTCCCAGCACTGCCTTGCAGTCTGCTTTCTCCTTTCTCCACCAGACCACATGCCACCTCTTTTAGCACTGCAACAGTCATAGCCAGGAAACAATTTCAATGTCCAGTAAAAGGGGAAAAGGTTAATTGACCTATGGAACATCCACTCTGTGGATTGTTTCTAAGAATTAAAAGCAATGTTTGCCAAGAGTTCATAAATGCACAGGAAGATGCTTCTGCTACTCTGTAAAGTGAAAAAAGCAGATATAAAATGAGATGTGCGGCACAGTCACTGCTATGCAAAATAAACCCGAAGACATTAGGAGAAAAGGGAGAGAACACACCTGGTGGCTTGCTGGGCTGACTGGCTTCACTCTGAGCTGTGGATGGGTGCATGATGTACCCCCTCATGCATCCTGGGAGCTCTGGTCTCCATGCTCTGGCCCCTGTTATGGACCGTCTTCACCTTCCTCACACACAATTGCCACTCCTTCAGCTCCTCACTCTCAGATGGTGACTTTGTTCCTCTTTGAGAAAATGGGAGCCGTCAGTCCCTCCCTCACTCTTCCGACAGACCCACCTGCATCTCACGCCTCTCTTCTGCCTTCCTTCTGGGACAATGAAGGAACAGCCTCTGTTCCTTTCGGAAGCCAGTCCCTGGGGTCCCCCTAGATTTGTCACTCTCCACTTTTCTCTGCCTCATCCATCTCTCACTTGCCCTTACCTCTCAACGTGACCATCCCCTCCACGATGGCTCCATCCTCTTCTTCCTCCACTCCACCTCTACCTCCTCGTCACTATTCAATCCCCCGCCTTTGACATCTGTTCTGACCACCCCTGCTCTTGTCAAGGTCCCCAGCAGCCTCCGTGCCACTCTAGGCCGGGGGTGGGGGGGCGTTCACTTTTCTGCTCTCATCTTCCTCCAGCCCCTCTGCTATTTGACAGAGCGATTCTCCTTCTCTTACATTTATCCCTTTACTGGCAGCTCCCCACCCCTCTATCTTTTGTGGCTGGTGTCTCCTCTCTTACCCACTTTTTAGGACCAGGAATTCTTTTATAATTTTCTACTTTATTAAGGAAATGATATATGGATATAGCTTTATTTAATAAGATTCGAACAATTAATGATAGATGTTCTGGAAGCAATTGTTGAAGACCCCTTTCATCCTGTCCTCTCCCAATCCCATCCACATTTGGAGGGAACAACTACCAATTTTTTTTTCATTTTAAAATTTTACTTTTTATTTTAAATTGAAGTATACTTGTTGTACAACATTATATAAGTTACAGGTGTACATGATAATGACTCACAATTTTTAAAGGTTATACTCCATTTATGCTTATTATAAAACAGTAGCTATAGTCCCTGTGTTGTACAATAAGTCCTTGTTGCTTTATTATTATTATTATTTTGGGAGGTATGTGCCACATGGCTTGCAGAATCTTAGTTCCCCAACCAAGAATTGAACCTCGGGTCACGGCAGTGAAAACCTGGAATCCTAACCACTAGGCCACAAGAGAACTCCCACTTGTAGCTTATTTTCTACAAGACAATTTGTACCTCTTACTCCCCTTCCTTCTCCCCACTGGTAACCACTAGTTTGTTCTCTGTATCTGTGATAGAACCAGGGATTCCTAACATCCTGGTTCTAGGGCAGTTTTTCTTCTCTCTATAGACCCTATCTGGTCTCATGGATTTAAATATTATCTAAATGCTAATAACCTTTCATGACTCCAGACCACATGCTACCCTGAGCTCCACACTCATAGATCCGTTGCCTATATACCTTGAAAGTCTCCAAAGACATCTCAAACTGATCAGACCCAGAAAGAACTCTCAGTCTCCATCTCCAAACCTGGTCTCTCCACCCGCAATCACCTCCAAGCTGTTTTCCCTGTCTCGTTAAACCACACCACCACTCGTCCTGTAACGAAAGCCAGAAACCTGGGAGCTGAACTTCATTTCTCTGATCCCTCACCTCCATACACGGGTGTCTAACTCTTCAAAGTTCCAGAAGTGATCTCAGGAGCATTCCTCTTCTTCCCTCTCTACTGCCTCCACCCTCATCCCAGCCACCGTTACCCCTCAGAGGCTGGTCCAACAGCTCCATGCCCCATCTTCCAGCAGCTTCTTGCCATCAGCTAGAGTGATCTATTTAAAACACAGATTACATCTCACCCTGGCTTACTCTAAAGTCTCCAGTGGCTTGTCACTGCATCAAGAATAAAGGCCTGCAAGGGCTGCTGTGACTCCCTCTATCCACTCCAGCTCCGTCCATCACCGGTCAAGTGCTGGTCACATGGCCCTTCTCACTTTCTTGAACGTCTATCAGGTAGGTTCTCTCTGCCTGGAATTCTCTTATTCTGGCTCTCTGAATAACTCACTTTAAATGTCACCTCCAAAGAAAGGCCGACCTGACTACCCTTTTTAAAGCAGGCTTCCCTACTAATTCCTCTAACTCTTCTTCAGCCAGTGGTTTGTATAAGGGACAAAAACTTTGGGACTTCCCTGGTGGTTTAATGTTTAAGATTTCACAATTTTTAAAGGTTATACTCCATCTATAGTTATTGTAAAATAGCAGCTATATTCCCTGTGTTGTACAATAAGTCTTTGTAGCTTATTATTATTATTATTATGGGGGTGTGCTGGGGCAGGGTTCCATCCCTCATTGGGGAACTAAGATCCCATCTGCTGCATGGTGTGGCCAAAAAATAAAAGCACTTTTTAAAAAGGAATAAAGATTTCAATTTTAAAAAAATCACCTCCTCTTGGGAGCCTTCCAGGATTCAGTCTCTATTCAGTTTCCATCATGTTGGTCAATTCAGCTGCTTGAATGGGAGAACATAAACTGGTTTTCCACTGGGTGATCAGCATCTTCATTTCTTACAATATGATTTATTTCTTTTTATTTTTAAATTTTTTAAAAATTTATTTCTTACAATAATTTAATGCTTCATGACTTCTAGAGTAGAGCGTTATACAGCGTGTGTCTGAGCTGAACACTACCGAACAGCGCAGCACAACAGGCTCTAAAGCTAGATGGCCCTGGGTTCAAATCTACCCCAGCCCTGCCACTTCCAAGTTATAGGACCTTGAACAAGCATTCCAGTTATTCATTGCTGCGTAACAAACTACCCCCAAAATTAGTGTCTCAGAACAACAATATTTATTTTACAGTTTGGGACAGCTCATTTCCGCTCTGCTTGGCATCAGCTGGCGCAGCTCCAAGGTTGGAAGCTGTGTCATCTGAAAATTCCTTCTCTCACGTGTCCAGGTCTTAGTGGGGACCAGAGCTGGCGTTGTTGACTGGAACACCTTCATGTGGCCTCTCCCATGAGGCCTCGCTTCCTCCCAACATGGTGGCTGGGATCCAAGGGAAAGTGGATTGAGGGAGAGAGAGACTCAGAGAAACAGAGGCAGAGAGAGACTGAGCTGTTGGTCATATTGCCTTTAATGACCTAGTTTGGAAGTCACACTGTCACTTCTGCCGTTCTCTGTTGGTTGAGGCAGTCACAAAAGCTGCTCAGTAAGGCGAGGGAATATAAACTTCATCACTCAATCAGAAGAGAGTCAATGCCACACTGTAAAAAAGAATAATCAGGGGACTTCCCTGATGGTCTAGTGGTTGAGAACTCACCTTGTAATGCAGAGGACATGGGTTCTAGCCCTGGTCGGGGAACTAAGAAGCCTGCACACACTTGAGCCCCGCGCCTCACCACTAGAGCGTCCGTGTGCTGCAGCGAAAGATCCTGCCTAACACAGTGAAAATCCCACATGCTGCAACTAAGCCCCGATGCAGCCAAATAAATAAAGAAATATTTTTTAAAAAAAGAACAATTGGGATAAATTATACATCTCTGAACCTATCTTTTAAAAATACAATCAATCACAAGAAGTTCCTAACCTTTCCGGGATCCTCTGATGAAGTGTTGGGCACCAAGCCTGGCATGAGTGCTCGGGGGCGGGAAGCCCCAGGTGGTCTCCCCACCTGCACGGAGCCAAGTCTGGGCCCCTGGCAAGTCTTATTCCTGCTGTTTCCCTCCTCTGAACTGAGTCCAGAGCCCCCACCTTGACTCTACCCACCCCCCCAACCAGGGCCCTGCTGTTCCCCAGGCTCTTCTGGGGCTGCAATGTGGATTCAGGGCTCCCCACATCTGAAGACCCTCAAAACAGGAAGGGCCATTAGCACCCTGCTCAGCCATGACTGTTGGGACCCAGACAGGGTATGTGGTAGAGCCAGGACTCTTGCCCAGGCCCACGTGGGGAGATCCAGGCAGCTGCTGTTGTGGCCATGAGTGTCAGGAGTGGCTGAGCAGCCTGCTCTAGCACGTATTCCCCTGCCAGGGTTCACATCATCCAGGCATCTCCAAGCCCACATTCTGCATAGATGGAGAAACTGAAGCTGAGAGAGGGTATGCAGTTTCCAAGAGCCACACAGCATCTCTCTGTGCTGGACCAGAACCAGTCTACAAGAAATGGAGGCATCAGAGCTAGAAGGACACTGTCATCCATTATATCCCATGGGGTCTTCTGAGGCCCGAGAAGCAGAGGAGGGCCTGTCTTGGCCCTTGCCTTTGTGGAATGTCATGCCATCCTGTGGGTGATGACTCTCTTGTGGCTCATCTCCTCCCTTGACTGTGTGCTCCATGGGGTCAGGAATTCACCACTGGCAAGTCCACCACTGTGGCCCTCTGTGAACTGGCTGAGTGGACAGTCAGTGCGGGCAGGGGAGCTGGGGCTTTGCCAGGAGGGGGTGGAAATGCCCCTGAAGAAGTGTTTGCAGAGGACCTGTCGAGTGGCCCTGCTCCTTACCTGGCTGGTGGAGAGCACCTGGAGAAAGGGTTAGAGGATGGAGGGGGCACTCACACACCTAGACACCCCTAGATGGGAATGAAGCCATGCCTCACAAGGAGAGGGCATACCCGGGAGTGTACTCACCGCTCTGGGGGAGGTGGGGCAGATACAAAGTGGACCTGGGGCCAGCTGTGAGTCTAGGGCTGAGGAGGTGAAGCAACAGGATTGGGGGGAGGAGGAAGAGGAGGGAAAGAGAGAAATGGAAAAGGAAGGGGGGAAGGGTTAGGAGGAGGAAAGGAAAAGAGGAGGAACAGAGGGAGGAAGAGGCTGCAGAGGGGTAAACACGGCTCTGCCCCCCACCCCCGCAAGGGGGTGCCACCCTGAGGGTGATCGCCAGCCCGCTGGGCAGCCAAAGGACTTCTGATGACTCTGCCCAGCAGGGGATCGGCGGCGATGGGGAGTAGCAGCGAGGAGAGGGGGAGGGGAAGGTGTGACAGCCACATGGGAAAGTCAACACGGGAGCACAGGTCTGGAAGGAAAGAAACGACGCCCATCAGAGTCGGGGCTCCAGGGTCAAATGGAGTTGCTCTGCTGGGGACGTGTGAGGAACAGGGCAACCGGGTCCAGCTCGGACTAGCTCTCGCGGGAACCAAAACCTATTCCCAAAGCACCTGCATGTCTGACTCCTCAAAATGTGTCGCCTTGATTTTAGCTGGGCAGAGCCTGAGACTGGGTTCAGGGAAGAAGCGAGCGTGCCTGGGGTCACAGCAGGTCAAGGCGTGGAGAGCTGGGCAGGCACCGAGGGCCAGACGCTCCCCACGACTATGAGAGGGAAGCCAAGCCTGGACACCCGGAGCACGCCCTAGGAGGCGCGAGGTCTGGCGTCCATCCCGGCTCTGCCAGTAACCGTGGGCTGGGATCGCCGGTCTTCCCCCGGCTTCAGTTTACGCATCTGTACATTGGGATGATTTGTCTCGCTCCGCCAGGTTCTGGGGGGCGGAGTTCGCGCACGCTCCGCACAGCCGCGAGGGGCGAGGTGCTCGGCGTGTATATGGATGCTGGCTCCCGCGATCTGAGGTCCGCCCGGCCTCTGCCTGGGAGTCCCCAGCCTCGCCGCTCGCGCGACCCCTGCGCGGACGAGGGGAGCTGGGGCGCCTCCGCCGGGGGCGTCGCCCAGGCCTGCAGGGGAGGGGACGGCGGCGGAACAGAGGCGGAGGGAGCCCGGGCCTCGGCAGCCTCGGCCTGCCTGACCCTCGAGGGGGTCGCTGTTGCCTCGCAGATCCCTCCCTCGCTCGCCTCCTGTATCCCTCCCTGCCGCTCCCGCCGCGTCCGCCTTTTGTTCGCGGAGCCGCGCGTCCCCGAGCCGAGGCGGCGGGGCGGGGAGCTGGCGGGGCTGCGCGGGGGGCGGGCCGCGCCGGGCGGAGCCGGGGCCCGGGCCGCAGCCGGACTCGGAGCTCGAGAGAGCGATCGGCGCGCTGGCAGCCGGGGCCCGGGCACGCTCCGGGGGCGCGGCGAGGCCGAGGGGGCGGGCGCCGGGCGGAGCCGGAGCCGGAGCCGGGGTGCCTGGAGGCGATCGGGCCGCTCTCTCCGAGCCCAGAGCAGCGGAGAAACGGTGCGGCGGGGGTCGGGGCCGGAGCGCAGCCCGGGGGCTGAGGTGGGCCGAGAGGAGCCGCGACCCCAGCGGCCGGAGAGGCGCCAGGAGCCTCTCCCGGGGCGCGGAGGCCGGGCAGGCCCGGGCCATGCGCGCCGCTCGTTGAGGCCGAGGGAAACCGCGATGGAGGTGCCGGCGGGGGAGTCCCCGGCTCGGGGCTGCGGCCCCCCGCCTGCTCCCGGCCCGGAAAGGAAGAAGAGCCACCGCGCGCCGTCGCCGGCCCGGCCCAAGGACGTGGCCGGCTGGTCGCTGGCCAAGGGCCGCCGCGGCCCAGGCCCGGGCGCCGCGGCCGCTTGCAGCGCCGCGTCCTCGGCGAGGCCCGACAAGAAGGGGCGTGCGGTGGCGCCCGGGGCGCGGGGCACAGGGACGCGGGTGGCCGGGGTCCGCACCGGGGTCCGCGCCAAGGGCCGTCCGCGCCCGGGGACCGGGCCGCGACCGCCGCCACCGCCGCCCAGCCTCACGGACAGCAGCTCGGAGGTGTCGGACTGCGCGTCGGAGGAGGCGCGCCTGCTGGGCCTGGAGCTGGCGCTGAGCAGCGACGCCGAGTCGGCGGCCGGGGGCCCCGGGGGGGCCCGCTCGGGACAGCCGCCCCAGCCGGCACAGCCGGCACAGCAGCCTCCGCGGCCCCCCGCCTCCCCCGAGGAGCCGTCGGTGGCCGCGTCGTCGGTGGGCAGCAGCCGCCTGCCCCTCAGTGCCTCGCTCGCCTTCTCCGACCTCACCGAGGAGATGCTGGACTGCGGACCCGGCGGCTTCGTGCGAGAGCTGGAGGAGCTGCGCTCGGAGAACGACTATCTCAAGGTGCGGGGTCCAGGTGGGGGAAGGGGAGGCCGCGGGGAGGCGCGGGTGTCCGCCCCACCGGCCGAGGCACTAGCCGGCCCGCTGTCCCACCGCTCGAGCTGGGCAAGGGGCCTAAACCCTCAGGGGCTCCCTCGCGTCCCGCTTCCCATTGTATCTGGGAAACCTTCTCCTAAGAGAGGAACCTGGAGGAGGAGACTGCCCACGGGCCCTGATTTGGGAAGGGGGTCTTGAGTGCTTTGGAGGATGCTTAGATACGGTGCCTGGGATGGGGGTGGGTGCTCCGTGAGGGGCTGGACCTCGGATTCCGGCTCAGAGCCCCCACCCCCAGGCCGCTGGGTGGCCCTCCTTTCTGGGACAGGCACTGGTGTGCAGTTTGCCGGGAAGACATGTGGCCATCTCCGGCCAAGGAGAGGCCTGAACACTAGCCTGAGTCTTCACCCAGGGCTTTCCTGGCTCAGGCCTGTCCCTGCCTGCCTTTCAGGGCGGGTCCCCGTTTGAAAGCATGACATCTGGGAACATCCCCTTGGCTAGAGTCCGACTTCCGCCCAGTCTAACGGTCCTGCAGCCTGGGAGGATGGTGTCCTGGGAGAACCCGTTCACAGCTCCGTAAATCCCAGGGTATTGTCTTCTGCTCAGTTTGGGATAGGCCCCGTATACCCAGCAATCCTATTGGTGCCCCCCAGCAGTGCCCATCTCCTTTCCAGTGAAAAGAGGGAAGCTGGCATCTGAAAGAGGATTTTTCTCTGGGCCTGTAGGGGACCTGAGAGCTTCCCAGGAAAACAGGCTTGACCTTCACCCTTTGGGTGGACATGAGCACCTACTGGGTGCAGGCCAAGCTCTGTCTGCCCACTGAGGCAACTTTAGGGACGGCTCGGCCCTCACACGTCGGTGTTGGCCTGGGAGATTGCCAGATTCCTGGGTTCTCCTGCCACGGGCTGGGCACGGTTTGGAAGAGGCTGAAATGTTACCTGCTCTTATCAGTTGATATCCTGGCACAGTATCCAGAGCATCCCTGGCCAAGAGCCTCTGAGTTCATGGCACTCTGCTAATTTCTGTCTGCCTGGCAACACTTAGCCTTGCACTGTAGCTCTTCAGGCCAAAAGGGTTTCTCTGTCTTTATTTATTTATTTGGTTTCTCTGTCTTTAGAATCTGTGAGGTCTTGCTTAACTGTGTCTCTCCCTCTCCATCTCCCCCAGGATCTGCTGCCCAGCATGTGTTAAGTAACTTCTTGTACAATAGAAGGATAGGGTCTGTCTGAATCAGAATAACCTACCCCTTTAGCCTCTAACCTTTCCCCAGGCCAGGCCTTAGTTTTCTTATCTGTTAATTGGGAGGGTAAGCCTTCCTGAAGCCCCCATTCAATGTGGGCAGTCGGGGGCTCAGTCAGCTCCTGCAGTCTTCACAAGCCAGCTGTGAGAAGACAGTGAAGGGTAGGTGAGAGGAGGGAGATAAGCCAGAGAAGGCCTGGCCCTGCCCAGGTGGTGCCTGACCTGCTCTGAACTCGAACCCTGAGCTCCTCAATCCTGCCTCCTGGCTTCCATCGCTCCCCCTGGCCAGGGAAGATGGGCCATAGAACTTGGCTTCACAGTCTCCCGCACCCACCCCCACCAGCTCCTGTTCATCCCAGGAAGTCACCCGGCAGAGCTCTGGACTCCTGCTGAGCCACCCATGACTGTTAGGATGGAAAATAGTTCCAGAAGGCTGGAGATTGAACCTGAGGCTTCACAGGGGCCAGGGCCTGGCTGGGGACCACCCACTGCCTGTGTCAGGGCTCAGCCTCAGTTTCCCTCATTCATTCAGTGTTTCTGGCTTCACGTGCAGGCCTCAGGCCACTGTTAGATCTGGAGAGTGTTCCTTCCTGGCTGTGTGATCTTGGGGAAGTCCCTTAATGTCTCTGGACCTCAGTCTCCTCGTGGTAAAAAGAGACATCACACATCTTCCAACCTTAGGGGCTAAATGAGTTATGTGCGCAAACACCATGAGAGCGCCTGGCATGGAACGAGCCTCAGAGGAGGGTAATTTCCACCACTGTTATTCTCAAGTGGTACATGACACATTTCCGTGGGCGCTTACCATGTTCTCTGGCAGACTCTGTGGGGAAGGAATAGAGCCTCCTCCCCACCCAAAGCAGTCCTGGCCCCTCATTCATTCATTCGCCAGCTATTTACTTAATGCCTGCTGTGTACCAGGCACTAACATAGATCTGAGGACGAAGTGTCTGTTTTCATGGAGCTGCTGGTCCTCGTGGAGGAGACTGGAATTAGACAGTAGTCATACACTACGTCACACACTGCCTCACACTACGGACTGTGATAAGGGTGGGAGGGACACAGCGTGCTGAGAGCACATGAGGGTGGGACTGGGGGTGCTTAGGGAGGCCGGGATGAGAGGGAGCCAGCTGAATAAGGAGCTGGAGTGAGACCCTTCCAGGTGTAGGAAGAAACTTGTGGAATCCAGGGAACAGTTCCGAGCCTGGAGAGAGGGGGGAGAGGGAGGAGATTGGATGGGAGAGATGAGCAGGACTGGACTGTGAGGTTAATGCTGTGTCCACGTGAATCAGTCCCTGATCTTCTCTCCATCTGCCAGCCTCACAGAGGCAAGGTGAAAACCTAGAGACTGGATGTGGGCCGTAAATGCAGAGGCTATTACAGGAGTTGAGTGCTTTGTTTGGTTTTGTTTTGGGGGGCACGCCGTGCAGCATGCACGATCTTAGTTCCCGGACCCAGGGATCAAAGCCGCATTCCCTGCAGTGAAAGTGCAGAACCTTAACCACTGAATCGGTTGGGAAGTCCCAGAAGGACTTGTTTTGTTCATTCTACAGATGGGTAAACTGGGGCCACAGCAGGGAGGGGACTTGCTCCAGGTCCCAGAGCCAGTTCTCCAGGCAGCCAGGCTCGGAGTCAGAGTACCTGGTACTCTTGACGTGTTTCTTGCCCCTCTGGACCATTTTGCGTCTAAGATGCAGGAACTGAGTTACCAGGAGAGATTCCAGATCCCAGCATGTCCGCGGCAGGCCTGCTGCTGCCTGGCTTGAGTCCCTCCGAGCCCGGTGGGGCCTTGATCAAGCTCACCTCCCAGTTGATGGAAGGCTCTGGGACCTGTTGCCTGGGGAAGGCCTTGCAGATGATGACAGCAGATCTCCTGTGGCCTGAGGCTTGTTCTGGGGCCCCAGGGGGTAAGGTGGAAACCCAGCAGCTCTCTCCCAGTGAGGAGCTGCTACAGAGAAGGGAGTGAGCTTGCTGTCACTTGAGTTATTCAGGGTTATTCAATGCTGGAGTTATTCGCCTGTTAGATAAAGACATGGGGTTTGTGGAAAACAGCTTGTAAACTGAACAAAATGTAGTGGTTGTGATTACTTGAGGAGGATTTAGGAAGAGGTTTATGTGAAGGCTGTAGTTGAAATTGCCTGACCTCAGGGTCCTTCCAGCCAAGGAAGTGTGAAGGTTATTAACTTTAAAAAATTTTTTTAAAGATTTTGAAGTATAGTTGCTTTACAATGTTGTGTTAGTTTCTACTCTACAGCAAAGTGAATCAGCTATATGTATACTTATATCCCCTCTTTTTTCCTTCCAATTTCTCAACGTCCACAGGACACTGAGTAGGGTTCGCTGTGCTCTAATAGTGAGGTTCTCATTAGTTATCTATTTTTACATTATCAATAGTTTATATATGTCAACTCCAATCTCCCAATTCATCCCATCCCCTCCTTTCCCCCTTGGTATCTATGTTCTCTACCTTGAAGGTTATTAACTTTTAAGGGTCCAGGATTCAAAGATGCAGACAGATTGACTGACCTTCAAAATCCTGGTGGTCTGAGGTCTTCCATTTCCCCATCACCACTAACTGTTGCCCATGTACCATTAGGACATGCTGGGAACCACCCAGTGTGGACTGAAGAATCTGAGAGTTGGAACCCAAAGATCTGGCTTTGTGACCTGACTGTCATTTACTGTGTGGCCATAAGTGAGTCACGTGGCCTCTCTGAGCTCTCTTTTTGTTTCATCTGTATAATGAAGATGATGGAACCTGCCTGGGCAACCTCAGAGGACTGTTTACAGGGATCAGGGAGGTGTGAATAGACAAGAAGACTTTTTGCAAGCAGTGAAATCCTGCACCTTTTAGGCAATTAGCATAATTATTAGTCAAAGAACAGAGAGGATGTCTAGGTCTTCATTCTTTTTTTGGGGGGTGCAGCTGTGCTGGGTCTTTGTTGCTATGAAGGCTTTATCTAGTTGCGAGGAGTAAGGGCTACTGTCTAGTTGTGGGGCGTGGGCTTCTCTTGTTGCAGAGCACAGGCTCTAAGGCACAGGCTCAGTGGTTGTGGCGCATGGCCCTAGTTATTCTGAGGCGTGTGGGATTCTCCCGGACCAGGAATCGAACCCGTGTCTTCTGCATTAGCAGGCGGATTCTTTACCACTGAGCCATCAAGGAAGCCCTGAAGTCTTCATTCTTGATAGAGCTGGGAGAAGACAGGAGGGTGGATCCCCTTAGCTTTAAGATGTTAATAAATCAGGAGCTGCTCCAGGGAGGACAGGAAGGTGTGGGTCACATTCCGTACTGTGTGGACTCCATGAAGCAAGCCCTCCCCACCTCCCTGGAGGTTCTACACATAAGAGTTCGTGCATGCATGCTAAGTCGCTTCAGTCATGTCCGATTCTTTGTGACCCTATGGCTCCTCTGTGCATGGGATTCTCCAAGCAAGAATCCTGGAATGGGTTGCCGTGTCCTTCTCCAGGGAATCTTCCCTATCCAGGGATCGAACCCGTGTCTTTTATGTCTCCTGCAGTGGCAAACAGGTTCTTTACCACTAGTGCCACCTGGGAAGTTGGAAGTACAGCCAGTTTTAGATGTCAGCCCAGAAGTGACCAGAGGAAGCATCTAATTCACCTCCAGTTCCCATTGGGTATAGTTGGGCAAATGAAGGCTCCAGCTCACACAGCCAGAATTCCAAACCTGGTTGGTCCAACCCTGGATCCTGTTCTTTTCACAGTCTGAGAGGAACATGAGCTTGTGGTTGCTAACAACCGGTCTAGTGTGGGACATAGGTTGGTGAGAGGAATTCTACTGTGTGCAGTGTCCTAGGCTAAGACTTGTTGGGAGCAAGTAGAGAATAACCTAGGCTGGGGCTGAGGGCCTGGAGCCTGTAGGCAGTGTGTGTGTGGTGGGGGGGAGTGGGGGGCCCACATGCCTGCCTGTGTGTACATGGATATGTACCCTGCATCAATGCAGAGTGAGATTGGGACCAGGGGTCTGAGACTGGAGGAAGTGATGGGGGGTTGGATCCAGCTTTAAGGTTTAGATAATGGTTAGGCTGGAATCCAGAGTGTTGGAATGTTAGAGCCCGCCTGGGGACCCCCAAACCACTGATTACCAGCCTTCTCTGGCTCTTGCGCACAAAAGCTATCAACTATGAGATCATTTCCAGAGTGCCAGGCCCTGAGTTAAGTAAGCGCTTTACTCCTCCCGGCAGTCCTATGTGGAGAGTTCTGATATCAGACCCATTTGACAGAGGAGGAAGCGGAGAGGTTATGTCACCTGCGCAGCTGGTACACTTGGGACCCTCATCAGATAACTCCAGGGAGCCCCCTTCCCCAGTTGTTCTTTCACCCTCTCCCATGCAGGAAGCAGCCCGTGCCTCCAAGTTTCACAGAACAGGATTCTCGCCTGGTTCTGCCAGTTACAAGCTGTGTGAGATTCTCAATCTTTCTGAGTCTCTGTTTCCCCTTCTGGAGAATGGGTGATAAGCATACTGCCCCTTTTCCAAGTGGGGACCCTTTTCCAATTGACGATGTAGATGTGCGTGCGTGCTAAGTCACTTCAGTCGTGTCCGACTCTTTGCGAACCTATGGACTGTAGCCCGCCAGACTCCTCTGTCCATGCGATTCTCCAGGTAAGAATACTGAGTGGTTTGCCATGCCTGCCTCCAGGAGAGCTTCCTGACCCAGGGATCAAACCCACATCTCCCGCTGCTCCTCCATTGCGGGTGGATTCTTTACCGCTGGGCCTCTGCGGAAGCCCGATATACATCTAGCACACAGCAAATGTCAGTGCTTGTCCTGGTTGTCACCTTTCCCTTCCTTGCTTCTTCAGGCATTCATTCATTCATTCATTCATTCATTCATTCATTCAACATATATTTTCCAAGTGCCTCCTGGATACCAGGCCCCGTGCCAGGTGTCTGGGGCAGTAGCCAGCAAGCTGTGAAGCATTTCTGAGCTCCCGGGAGTTGTAGGGGGAAGGGTTTAATCTGCCTGTTACTGGGTAGGGGGAGAGGAGCGGTCATCGGTCAGCAAAGCTCCTGGCTAGTCCCTGTCTTGAGTCGCAGCAGTCTCCGGGGCAGCCGAGAGGTGGCCTGGAAGAAGCAACTCTAGGAACTGGGTCTTTAAGGATCTTCAGCCTGTCATGGGGGGAGGGAGCAGCTCTACGAGATGGAGAATGAGATGGAAAATGTGAGATGGCTGCTGCTGAGGCCTTAGGAGGACCACGAAGCTCCCAGGGCTCCCAGCATTCCTGGCAGAGGGGCTTGGCCTGTGTCCCTGGGCACACTGTCTGCTGCACACACAAACACAGGCACCCATATTCACAGCGCATGCGCAGAGATCCACGCCCACTGACACACGTCTCATGTACCCATTCATGGGCAGGCTTGTGCTCTCTGCTTTTCAGAAGCGCACCTCCGGGCATCTTAGAGAGGAGACCTGCTCAGAGAAGTACACAGACCCTCGCAAGATACACCACGTGTGTCTCCTCACACCCACCGTTACTGGACAGGCACAGCACAGACTCACACCCTCTAGGAGACGGCAGGCTCAGAAACACACCCTCACACACCGCCAGACACGCTTGGCCGCGTCCCAGAGATGGACACACCCTGGAGACAGTCTCAGACATATCGGAAGTACATGTGCGTATGCGGACGCGTGCAAACCCACACAGACTCATTACCCACAGGTGCTGACACCCGCAGACCCACCCCTGCCAGGAGGGCACAGACACTGCCCATCACCCAGACACCTCCACTGCGTCTGCCCCAAAGACTGCAAACAGCAGACCCAGGCTTGCACACCCGGGCTCACAGACACACACAGCCAGGAGACACATGTGAACAAGACATGGAGCCACGACACAGGCAGGGCATGAGCACAGAGCACTCAGATGTCAGGTCTGTAGCATTTGCTAGCAGGAGCCAGAGACCCACAAAGGAGGATACCCAGACATGCACGCGCGCACACACACACACACACACACACACACACACACTGGCTGTGACATTTCAGCCACACAGAAACACAGGAAATCCTGGCCCGTGTCTCCCTGGAGCTCATGTGTACAAACTACTGTTTTCAGCGCCTCCACGAGGCTTCCTTCCACTAGGTTGCTGGAAACAGTGAGGAGTGTGACAGGGGCTTGATTTTGCAACCTCCGGGATCTGGGGGCCCTGGAGCCTGACTGAGACTGAATGGTTTGTAGGCAGATAAAGGGCTGGCAGGTCACATAGGTGGAGAAACTGCATCAAAGGCCCTCAGGCCCTGGACACACGACACTTGGGCCGGGGCCCAGTGAGCCAAGTGGAGCAATTGTCAGGCCTGCCTGTGGGAGAAATAGTGCCCAGGGGCACCTCCCTCCTAATCTCCTTGGAATTTCCTGCTTGCCCTCATCTGCCTCCTCCCTTGCCCCTTTGCTGGGGGCTGTGGAGGACTGTACCATTCCTGTCCCTAATGAGTGACTGTTTCTGCCTGGGAAAAGGAGACTGGGATAGAGGAAGTTATGTGGGCACTCAGAGGAGGGGCCTGGGAGACTTCCTGGAGGAGGAGGCATTAAAGTTGAGGAGTTAGCTTTGAATGATTGCCTCTGTGTCCAGCTGCTGGGACCGTGCCTGGCACATCCTAGCGATTCAATAAATATTTGTTGCATGATTGAATGAAAGGCAGTGATCAGGGTCTGCAGGTGGGCTGCAGGCAGACTATGGGCTTAAAATAGAAGAGTTGGGGGGAGTGGTGGGCGGGGGCAGTGGTGTGGGGAAGGGGAGCTGGGCCTGCGGGGAAGGGCACTGTGCTGAGCTGAGCTGAGGCACTGTGAATACCTTGCTGGTAGGGGCTGTGCTGACCCAGAGCAGGGCCAGGCACTGCCTCCTTTCCATGTGTTTTCAGCACAGGGCACAAGGCCCAGGGGCCTCAGCAGGGAGGTGGAGAAACTCCGCTTGGGGGATCAGGTCTGGACCAAACCTTGCTTCGTTGCCTCTTCCCTGTCCATGAACCCCATGTTCAAGGCCTCTCTTCCAGCCTCAGTCTTCCTGTCTGTAAAATGGGAACTTAGGGGGTCCAGTGATTAATAATCTGCCTTCCAGTGCAAGGGGATGCAGGTTTGATCCCTGGTCAGGGAACTAAGATCCCACATGCTGTGGGGCAACTGAGCCTACACAGTCTAGAGTCTATGCTCTCTATTAAGAGAAACTCCCAGTTTGCAATGAATACCCACTGTAGCAAACAACAACAAAGGGAACTTAACTCCTTTCTTTCTTTCAGAGCACTTGGGAGGATTAATAGTCAGGTATACAAGCACATTCGGCACCATCCTGGGCACAGGAGAAGGGAGGGAGCCCCACTTGTGTAGTCTCTGGGTCAGAAAGAGTTCCTCAGGGGAGGAGCTTGGCTAAGTTCTAAGCAGAGGCCTGACCAGCAGCCAAGGTTACAGCTAAGATCATTCCCCTGGGTGCCCCACAGGCATGACCTCATATGCAGTCACATTCTCTTCCTTCTGGCAGCAGGAGGAACTGGGAACTGGGGTGGGGAAAGAGCCAGAGACTTGGGTGTTCTGGGCCGGGCTGGCCCTGGCTGTCACTGAGGAGCCCCACAGGTCAGTGGATGGTGCTGGCCTCTCTGAGGAATGGTGGGGAGTCGGAGAAGGTGGGAGCAACAAGCCAGCCTTTCCCCTTTCTTTGGGGTCCAAGGTGGTAGAGAGCACTGTGGTCTGGAACCAAGCTCACTTGAACTTGAAGCCTTGTTCTGCCTTTTCTTCTGTGAGCTTTGCCTTTACAAGCCTCAGTCTTTTCATCTGTACAATGGGTGGGCATGCTGATGGTGCTTGCCCCGTAGTGTTGCCGTGAAGATTAAATACAAGAAAGCATGTATGTGAGGATTATCCGGGGCCTGTAAGGGCTCAACAGCTCTGCACCCTCATCACTCGTTATCACTAGGCTTGGATCTGACTTCCTGTGAGCCCTGGGTCTTTTTTTTTTTTTTAATATTTATTTATTTATTTCACTATGTTGGGTCTTAGTTGCTACACACAGGATCTTTATTGTGGCATGTGGAATCTTTAGTTGCAGCCTGTGGGATCTAGTTCCCTGACCAGGGATCGAACCCAGACCCCCTGCATTGGGAGTGTGGAGTCTTTGGCCCTGGACCCCTGGGGAAGTCCCAAGCCCTGGGTCCTTGACAATACGGGTTGTGCCTGGCTCTGGGTGTGGGTCTTGGCGTGGAGCAGGGGCCTGGGATGTGTGTGTGCAGCTGAAGTGCATTGTGGGTATCCCCAAACACATCTCTCCCTGTGCCACCCACCCTTTACCCTCCTGCCCCAAGTCAGGCCAGTGCTGTAGGCTCTCACCCGGATATACCTCTTTGCTGATGGAGGGCCACCTTTGGGGATCCCACTTTCTAGAAGTGGGGTGAAGAATCTCCCATTGCCTGTGCCTCAAAGAGAATCTCAGACTCCAAAGAGTTCGGGGTCCTATAGCCAGGCTGGACCAGCTGTCTTTACCGTGGTTTTGCCCCAGATCCACATGAGTTCTTCCGGGTCAGGTGCCTCAAGCTCTCCCCTCCACATCCCTCCTGAGCCCTGCCCAAGCGCCTGGGTGGCCTGTGTGTTCCTACCTTTCTCAGCCTCACCTCACCCCCGCTCCACCGGAGTCCTGAGCGCTCTGTGCACCCCAAGCCTCTGTCCCTGTCTTCTCTCTGCCACGGGGCCTTTGTACTGCAGTTCCTTCCGCCTCCCTTGGTGTCCTCCTCCACCTTCTTGTGTTCAGCTCCAGGCCAGGCTCCTGAGTTAGACACCTAGGCGCTTCTTGTAGGCTCCTTTGGGGCATTTGCCTCTAAGTAATTACATTATTAACTAGATAATCACAGGTTTCATCCCCCCTTCCCACGCTCTGCAGGAGGACAGAGATCTTACCCTGGTGGGACTTAACCCCTTCCTTTCACATTGGTGTCTGTAAACTGAAGCTCAGAGAGGTTTAGGGGCTTGCCAAAGGTCACACAGTCTGTAAGTGGCAAGAGGCAGAAGGACTGGGGTCCCTGGTGCTCTTTGTAGGATGCTAGGCAGGGGGAATGGTGCTGGCAAAGGCTGGGAGGTGTGCGATGCAGGGGTGTGCCAGTGCCTCAGGCCACACCTCCTGGAGCCTCAGGCCACACCTCCTGGAGCCACTCCCTTGACTCTCCAACCTCGCCTTCCCTCCCTGTACACCTCTGAGCGCTGTGCTATCCCTGCTCAGAGATGTGGCTGCAGCCCAGAGGCTGTTTGGGGGATGATTTTTTGTGTGTGTGTGTGGGGATGATTTTGAATTTTTTAAAAATTATATTTATTTATCATTTATTTTGGCTGCCCGTGTCTCCGTTTTGGCACACAGGATCTTCAATCTTCGTTGAGGCCTGTGGGATCTAGTTCCTGGACCCGGGGTCTAACCTGGGCTCCCTGCATTGGGAGCGCTGAGTCTTAGCCACTGGACCACCCGGGAAGCCTCTGGGGGATGTTTTAAATACATTCAGATCCAAATGCTACCTTCCTTCCTGTCAACAGAGAAAGGACTGGAGGGACACTGTTGGGTGTCCCCGCTCTGAGCGCCCCCTAACCCGGAGGCATCAGGGCCTGCAGAGGTCTCGTTGCTTTGGCTAGTGAGGCCTGGAATGGGACAGCGACAAGTCAGGCCTGGCCTTGGAGGTCAGTGGTTTCCGGGCATCTCCTCCCTCCTCAACGTGCCCCCTGCCCATGCATGCATATGCGGACACATACACAGCTCCCACCAGAGAGTGTCTGTGGTCTCATGCATAGAGCTGTGCCACATCTGAGAGGCTCACACCTGATTGCCTTTGGAGCCTTCTTCTTCTTCCTGAGCCTCTGTTTGCTTATCTGTAAAATGGGTGTCTATAAAATAGCACTTGCCTGAAAGGGACTGTCATTGAGGAAATGGACCTTCATTCAGTGCTCAGCCTGGAGTCTGGCACAGGGTAAGCCCTTGTAAATATTAGCTCTTATTATTGTCACTACTGTCTCATCGGAGATACTGTCTAGTCTAGTTTACAAGAGCTCAAATTGGACTCGAAACAGCCATGCCATCTGACGTGTGACCTTGAGGTGGCCTTTCTGACCTCAGCCCCTCACCAGTCAGCGGGGATGGCTTGGGATACAGCGAGATAATGTGTGCCACCTCGCCCATGTCGAGCGCTCAGGAAGCTCTGTGCCTGTGGTCATTTGTTGCTGGTGGAGAGGCAAGCCCAGGACTCTGTCTTCCGTCATGACCCTGGGGTCCCTAAGACCAGGCAGCCTCCGTGCCGGGGGAGGGGGCATTGTGTGGCATGGCCATGCCTGCCTGGCGTCCAGGCCCTCCTTCTCCAGGACCTTTGACCCTGACTCCACTACAGCTAGAGCCCAGCCTCCCCACAGTGAGGCTAAGCTGGGAAACGGGAGCGCAGAGTCCCTCCCAGCTTGCTCTGGACAGTCTAGGGGATGGTGGGGCTGTCCTAGGCCCCCTCTAGACCTCAGAGCCCCTGCCTGTGAAGGGATGATGGCGTCTCTGCCCTCCCCCCCCCCAGCTACTGCTCCCGCAGTTCTTGGCTTTTGAGCTGGAAAGGAAGTGGAGCCGCATAGCCTCTGCCCTCCTTGGGGTCCAAGTGCGATGATCTCATCTGGAGCCTTGACAGACCCTGGAGGACGGGCAGAAGGGACAGCAGATGGCTGCCCTGGCCTCTCGGGGGGGCTGGCATGCCGCCCTCGTGGCCACTGCTGGCCCACCCTGCAGGTCAGCCCTTCCAGGCGGGGGTGAGTGGCCCGGCCAGAGCCAGGGTGGCAGATGGGCAAGCAGCCTGGGCTTTGGCCTGAGGGAGGGACCGTGGTGGCTAGGGTGGTGTAGAGAAGGCCGGCCAGGCGGGGGCTCCCAGGCCTCTGTGGAGTGGTAGCCATCCCGCAGAGCGAAGCTTCTGGATCCCTCAGTTCAGCTGTCATTCTTGCTGGGTCTGTTGCCCATTGATGGGTTGGGTCCCTAGAACCTGGGAAGGAAGTGATAAATTTGGGTAAGGTTTGAAATTGAGTGAGGCTTCCCTGTGACTCAGACGGTAAAGAATCCACCTGCAATGCAGGAGACCCGGGTTCAATCCCTGAATTGGGAAGATCCCCTGGAGAAAAGAAGGGCAACCCACTCCAGTATTCTTGCCTGGAGAATTCCATGGACAAAGGAGCCTGGTGGGCTACAGTCCATGGGGTCACAAAGAGTCAGACATAACTGAGTGACTCACGCTTTCACTTTTCTCTGAAGCTGAGCAGGGGTGTAGTCGGGCTGGGACATGTGTTACGTTCCATGAAAGAAAAACAGGGTTGAGATGGACGCGATGGGCCTAGATGGGCCTGGGGGGCTTCTCTGAGGAGGTGGCCTTTAAGTGGACGCTTCAAGCAGGAACGGGCAGCCGGTAATGGGAGATGCAGGGGAGGGGAATCCAGGCAGAGGCTTAGAGGTGGGACAGGCGAGGTATCTTCTGGCTTCTGGAAAAAGACCTGAGTGGCTGATGAGAGGAGTTGGGGAAGATGAAGGCGGACAGGTTAGCAGGATCAAGCTTCTCTTTTGCTCTCAGGCCTGGTGATTTACATACAGTAAAATGAGCTTTGACAAGTGTATGGAGCTCTGTAACCACCACCATAATCATTCCATTCTCCACTGGCTCGACGGCTCAGAATCCACCTGCGATGCAGGAGACGTGGGTTCAGTCCCTGAGTCAGAAGAGCCCCTGGAGAAGGAAATGGCAACCCACTCCAGTATTCTTGCCTGGGGGAAATCCCATGGACAGAGGAGCCTGGCGGGCCACAGTTCACAACGAGTCGGACACGACTAAAGCAGCTGAGCCACACCAGCTCTTGCACCCCCCACCCCGGCCGACATTCCCCCTTGGTGGTCAGGGCCTCCCTCCTCCAGGCCCTGGCAACCGCTGATCTGTTTCCTGTCCCTATAATCTTGCTTGTTCCAGAATATCATGGAAATGGCTTCATACAGTCCATAGCCAACTGAGTCTGACTTCCTCCACTTAGCATAATGCCTTTGGGCTTCACCCATGTGGTTGTGGGTATCAGCAGTTCCTTCCTCTTTATTGCTGAGTAGTTATTATATGGATGTACCACCATTTAGCTATTCACCAGTTGAGGGACATTGGGGCTGTTTCCAGAGTTTGATGATTGTTGAAGGATTTCACATAGGAGAATCAACAGTTAAAAAAAAATCACTCCATGTACTAAGTGGAGAACAGATTAGTGGGGAGTAGACCGGCCATCATGGGGACTAAATCCAGTGATTTGGTGATGAATCTGGCTCACTGTGTGTGTGTGCTCAGTCATGTCTGACTCTTTACGACCCCACCTGACTCCCCTGTCCTTGGAATTTTCCAGGCAAGAATACTGAAATGGGTTGCCATTTACTACTCTAGGGGATCCTCCCAACCCAAGGATTAAACCCCCATCTCCTGCATCCCCTGTATTGACAGGTGGATTCTTTACCCACCTAGGAAGCCCGTAGGTACTCAATAATTCTTCATATAAAATGGCTGTGCCCTGCAGTAGCCTGGGAGTCTTCTTGGTGGAGGTGGCATTTGAGGTGGAGGGATGAGGAGATGGGAGACAGATACAGAGAGGAAGGAGGCCCAGGCAGTGCAGAGTCCCCATGGGAGCTGGGTGGGCTGGGACCCCAGCTTCCTGCTCCTGCCCCAGCCTTGGTATCCCAGGGTTTCTAGAATGTGGTCTGCAGGGCCCAGCTCAGGATTCCCTGGGGATGCTGGGTGAACAAGCACCTGCTGGGGCCCACCCTAGCTCCATGCGGGCTGATGCTCTGGGGTAGGAGTTAGCCAGGGGACCTCAGCTCTGGAATAGTCTCTTCTGTGTTGGCTATTAAGAGGCTACCCCCTCATGTGTTCAGGAACCTCTTGTCCCCCTGGTTCCTCCTGTCCCTTCTGGGCCAACTGGGAGCTGTTGCTGGGGGCTCTCCCGCCCTTTGCTTCTTGCTGTGTTTCTTTAAGGGGCTTCCTGTTTGGTCCCTTGCACCTCCAACCCCGTGGGTTGGGAGACCTTCTCACCAGCTGCTTTCCCAGACCAGTTCCATCAGACCCATGTATCTGGAGCCCCTCCGAATGTTCCAGTAGCCCCACATATAACCCCTCCCTTCTGTCCTCATTGTGCAGATTAATCATCTTACATTCCAGTAGGTTTCCTGCTGAAAGTATTTTTTCCTGGAACATTTTGTATTTTTCTTGGCCATGCCACACAGTTTGCAGGATCTTAGTTCCCTAACCAGGTATCAAACCCCCACCCACCACAATGAAAGCCCTAAATCCTAGCTACTGGACTGCCAGGGAATCCCCTTTTCTGTAATATTTTAAATGTGGCTTGAAATCAGAGTTCTTCTTCTCCAGCTTTATGCCCTGATGGTGGAGAGTGAGGGTCTGGGGTCGCTACCCAGACCCTATAGATGAGGCGGCTCCAGAGGAAACACAGATTCTGTCTTATTTTGTGCCATGTCTCCCTTTAGTCTCTTTGCTGAGAGTAATTTTCAGAACAGTGTTTCTCAATGTTTGAAACAAAATGTAAAGGAAAGCAAGGATATGGAAATATAGTTAACAAAGTATATATTTAAATGATGACATAGTAATAGGTGTGCTTATTAACTCATAAGATCTGGAAATAGGTCTATTAACACTGTAATTTCAAGGTACTGATGAGTGTTAAGGATATTTTGACATTTCTGCAACAACTGTTATATGCTATGAAAATCTATGTGGTTTCTCTTGGTGTCAAAGCCGTAAGTGCTGCTGATACAACTGTGGTTTGTCCAGAATAGAAGGAAATGTTGATTTTTAGTTAGTGTTAGTGAAAAATAAAGACGTTCTTTTTTTTTTCCCCCTTACCACTGAAGTTCATGGGCTCCCTGCGTTCTGGTGCAGACGAGAGAGCCTGAGTCCTGCTTGGAGATGTCTCTGGGTGACCTTGGGCACAGCCCACCTCCCTGTGCTCCTCTGCGGTTCTTTGCCCCTAGAACAGAGATGGTAATTCCTGTGCTGCCTGGCCCTGGGGCTTCTGTGACGACCCACGAGATGAGTCACGTGGAACGTCTTTGTAAAATGGGATGCCGCGTGCTGCCATGCAATGCCACGCTATTATTAGCGGTTGTGTGAGCTCATGTTTGGCCCTCCGGCCCAGCGTGGACCGAGAGACTCTTCCTGGCCAATTCCCCCAGGGTTCCTGGGAATCAGTCCATTTTGGGGAACTGGCCTGCTCCTGAGAGGCTGCTTCCTGCAGGCTGACCCCATGGGTCATTAGGGACTGTGGTGGGGATAGACTGAAATGTACTTGTGGGCAGGGTGTGGGTGGGGGACCAGACCCTGCCCATCCTCCTGGGTGGCAGGAGGCCTGGGGTCTGAGGCCAGTGCTGGAGCAGCCTAGGCTCTCTCTCTTTTTAAAAAAATTAGTTAATTAATATGGCTGCATCAGATCTTAGTTGGGGCTCATGGGCTTCGTTGTTTCATAGCATATGGGTCTTAGTTCCATGACTAGGTATTGAACCCACGCCCCCTGCATTGCAAGGAAGATTCTTAATGCCTCTGGGAAACTTCTGAGCCTCAGTTTCCTTATCTGCAAAGTGGGAACATTTTCCCTGCCTACATCACAGGGCTGGTAAGGGGATCAGACTGTTGTGCATGTACTCTGCTTGGACTGGGCCTGGTAATCAGTGAGCTGTTTTTTATTTGAGGGCATGTCTGGACATGGGGGCTGAGGATTCTCGGGCAGAGGCAGGGCTGTGAGGAGGAGACCTGGGGAGAGTTGGGGCTGGATTCCAGGGTAAGAAGCGTGAACCTAACACAGAAACCAGCAAGAATCAGGAAGGAGATAGAAAGCTACCTGCTTTTTCTTTTTTCCAAGTTTTTCCCAATAAACAGGTGTTACCTCTATGAAAGTGAAAGTGTTAGTCACTCAGCCATGTCCGACTCTTTGTGACCCCATGAATTGTCCATGGAATTCTTTAGGCAAGAATACTGGAGTGGGTTGCGATTCCATTCTCCAGGGGATCTTCCCGACCCAGGGATCAAACTCGGATCTCCTGCATTGCAGGCAGATTCTTTACCATCTGAGCTACCAGGGAAGCCCATTACCTCTATAATCAGAGCAAAATAAATTTTTTTTTTTTTACTGCACTGCACAGTTTGTGGAATCTTAGTTCCCTGACCAGGGATTGAACCTGGGTCACAGCAGTGGAAGTGCTGAGTCCTAACTACTAGACCACCAGGGAATTCCCAAAATAAACATTCTCTGTAAATGGAAAGTCTGGCTATCGAGGCTGTAGCATGGGTGTCTGATCTAGTCCCCAGACCTCCCCCTTCCACTCCCCGTCCTCAGGTTAAACAATCAGGTTAAGCTTCAAGGGGAGGAGAGGTTCCCTTGAAGGAGCAGCCAGAGTGGATGAGTTTGGAGGCCTGGCAGACTGGGCCCAATCTAGGCACCTTTCTTCAACTTCTTTTTTTTTAAATTCGTTTTTAAATTTTTTACTTATTTGCTTTTTGGCCCTGCTGCATGGCATGTCGGATCTTAGTTCCTTGACCAGGGATCGAACCTGTGCCCCCTGCAGGGGAAGCAAGGAGTCTTAACCACTGGACTTCCAGGGAAGTCCTTCCTCAGTTTCTTTAGTCTGGTCTTTCTGACAGGGGGTTGAGAATCAGGGGCCCCCAGGCTCTGAGGTGGGCACCTTTGGGCCGTGTGGCCATTTCCTGTCTGCTGTGGGGGATGAGGTTTGGGTTTCCCCACTGATATGGGGCGGGAGTTGGTGTCTGACAACCCTACTGAGTAGCCACAGGGCTGGCAGAGTCCAGTGGAGTTTGGCCCCTCTCTCCCCACTTCCGTGCTTTTGGGGTGTGGGGCTCAACTGGGTCACTGAGCTGTCTTCGAAGGAAAGGCTGAGCTCCCCACCTCTGCCAGCAATTCCCCACCAGCTCCCTCCACTGGATCAGACAGCCCCTGGATGCAGGAGTCCCGGGAGGTGGAGAGGCTCAGTAAGGTCTAAGAACCTCGGAGGAAAGCAGAGTTCTGCTCTTTGCCCCCTCCTTGTGTCCCAGAAGCCTCTTTCCCAGCCCCCACCTCAGACCCCAAAAGCTTAACCCCGGCCTACGTCCCGCCTTCACCAGCTTCTGCTGCCCCCATCCCAGCAGACCCAGCTATGCGGCCCACAAGCCAGCCTTTGTGGACTCACCCTCTCCTGTGGACCGTGCCAGGAGGGGCTGACTGCATTCTGCCTGCAGCTGGGACAAACCCCCAAGGGCCCTGGGCCCCCCTTGGCTGCCATGGAGAGATGGAGCTGGCATGAATGCAACATCCTGCATTTTCAGAAATGGACTGTGGTGAAGGGCGGGCCTGGAGAGGCAGCTGCTCATGTGAGAAAGATCATTCATTCATTCACTTCTTCAATAGATGCTTACTGAGACCCTGCTCTGTGCCAGGCTCTGGGCTGGGGGAGCTTGTGTGCTGAGACAAGGGACTCTTGCCCATTTAGAGAAAACGACTGTAAGGAAACACCCTGCCTTAGAGTCACTCGGAGGCCCCCATTTCCAGGGTTTCTGATTCAGCAGGTCTTGGTGAGGGTGTAAGAATTTCAAAGTTCCCCGATGTAGCCAACACTGCTGGTCCAGGAACCACCCTTTGAGAAGCACTGTGATTCAGGACCAGGTGGAAGAATTTTGCGTGGTTTGTATCCTCTATATTTTCAAAACTATTTCTATGGTCATCATTTACTTTCATAAATAGAAAAATCAGTTATTTAAAAGGTTGTTTTTTAAGTTGTCCTGCAAAATTGACTTCAGTGCCCTGGATATGGTCCTGTGTTGAGGGGTGTCACCTCTTTTGATCTAAATGTCACACATCTTTTTTTTTTTAATTTCATTTATCTTTAATATTTATTTATTTATTTGGCTGAATGGCGTCTCCGTTGCGGCACGTGGTATCTTCGCCGAGTCAGGTGGGATGTTTTGTTGCGGGGGACGGACTCTCTCGTTGTGGCACATGGGCTCCAGAGTGTGCAGGCTCAGTAGTTAGGACTCATGGGCTTAGTTTGCTCCTCAGGGATCCTAGTTCCCTGACCAGGGGTTGAACCCACATCCTCTGCATTGCAAGGAGGATTCTTAACCCACTGGACCACGAGGGGAATTCCTAAATATCATACATCTTAATGTAGCCTAGCATCATTAGTTTTGCATGCCCTGCACTTCCCTTTGGCTTTCTCTGAGCTTGGGGTCCACTTAGACCCCCACATCCTCCTCATCAGCATGTTCTGTAAATGGAATGGTGAGGATTTGAACACAAGCCCATCTGGAGGCTGGTTTAGCTTGGATTTAGCCAACTGGCCCACACTTCCTGAGTGCCGTTTCCTTTATGCTTCCTTAATCTTGCTAGCTGAAATGCGTGTGGACCCCTCACTTCCTCATTTCTTTAACTGGTGTGATCATTGACTGGCCCACTTCCTCCTTCTCCACGGATTAGTTATCTATTTTATATATAGTAGTTCAGTTTCTCTTTTTAGTCTACAGTCTTATTTAACGCGTTCAGTCACACACAAGATAGATCCTTTTATTTGTGATTCATCTTTCACATCTGGTATTAGACATAGTGATCATTGGTTTCTCCTCCCGGGTCTCCCCACTGCTCCCTGCATACACTTTGTCTAATGACTGCTGCAGGTTGGTGTGTCTCGTTATGGTTGTTTGCCTAAAATCAGACATGTCACCATGCACTTAGGATGTTGGGCCCTATGCTGGGTGTGGGGGATACAGTAGAGAGTGAGATGGATATGGGGAAGCCCCACTCCACCCCGCCCCTGGCACTCACAGTGTCTCTGGGAGATAGACTATTAAATGAAGAAATACTGATGTGTTTATGTTGACAAAGGGGAAGTGAAGGACATCTGGGAACTGATGACAGAGGTGGTCAGGAGCTGCCTTGAGGAAGTGAGGTCACCCCCCTCAACCCAACCCCCTCCACTTAAAACCCAAGCTCAGATTCTTTTATTTTTTATTTTTATTTTTGGTTCTACTGGTTCTTCGTTGTTAGGCACAGACTTTGCTCTCTAGTTGCAGTGCACGGGCTTCTCGTGGTGGCTTCTCCTGTTGCAGCGCATGGGCTCTATAGCACAGGGTCTTCAGTAGTTGTGATCCCTGGACTTAGTTGCCCCATGACATGTGGAATCTTCCCAGACCAGGGATCAAACCTCTGTCCCCTGCATTGGCAAGCAGATTCTTAACCACTGGACCACCAGGGAAGTCCCAAACTCAGATTTTTTTACTCAGCCCTTCAAAGCCCTGGATTGCTGACCATTGTCAGTTTCCCCAGCCTCACCTTACCCCTGTAGCTTCCCTGGCCACTTTGCTGTATCTTGATACACTGAGCTCTTTCCTGCCTCAGGGCCTTTGCACACACTCCCCCCGCCCCTCTGTCTCATGTGTGTTCTTTCTGCCTCAGCTCCAATGTCCCTTTAGGGGTGGCCTCCCCAGCCATGGCACGTTCCCCCATTACTCCATCATATTACCCACGTGTTTTGTTTTTGGTTTTTTATCTTCATAGCTCTTAACAGTTCAGTTCAGTTGCTCAGTTGTGTCCGACTCTTTGTGACCCCATGAACCGCAGCACGCCAGGCCTCCCTGTCCATCACCAACTCCCGGAGTTTATCCAGACTCATGTCCACTGAGTTGGTGATGCCATCTAATCATCTCATCCTCTGTCGTCCCCTTCTCCTCCTGCCTTCAATCTTTCCCAACATCAGGGTCTTTTCAAATGAGTCAGCTCTTCGCATCAGGTGGTCAAAATATTGGAGTTTCAGCTTCAACATCATAACTTAACAGTATCTGAGGGTTTTTTTAATCTGTCCATTTACAATGTGTCTAGCCAGTGATACTTGGGGCTCCACACAGACAATACAGAAAGGGCCACATTTGTCTTGGTTGCCATGCTCCTTCCCCAACCCCCTGCTTGCACAGGGCCTGATATGCAGTTGGTGCCCATAAATGCTTGTTGAATGAGCCCTTTTCTGCTTCCCCAGTGTATTCGTTTCCTGTTGTTACTATAAGAAATTACCAGAACTTTAGTGGTTTGCAGCAATCCCAGCTTATCATCTTACAATTCTGAAGATCAGAAGTCTGAAAACCAAGGTGTTGGCAGGACTGCTTCCCTGTAAAGGCTCTGGCGAGAATCCATTCCCTTTTCTTGCTTCTAGAGGCTGCCTGCCTCCCCTGGCCCATGGCCCTTTCTCACCTTCAGTGTACATCACCCCAACCTCTGCCACATCGCCTACTCCTGCTCTGATTGCTTTGCCTCCCCCTTTTTTTTTCTTTTAATTTTTATGTATTTATTTGGCTGCTCCCAAATGAATTAGTTGAGGCACACAGGTTCTTCAGTCTTCATTGCAGCATGCAGAATCTTTTTTTAGTTGTGGCATGCGAACTCTTAGTTGAGGCATGTGGGATCTAATTCCTTGACCAGGGATCGAACCTGGGCCCCCTGCATTTCGAGAATGGAGTCTTAGCCACTGGACCACCAGGGAAGTCCCTAACCTCCCTCTTAATGGATGCTTGTGATTATATTAGGTACACCCAGAAAATCCACGATAATCTCCCAATCTCAAGATCCTTAATGTAATTATATCTGTACAGTCCCTTTGCCATGTAAGGTGACATATTCAGATTCTGGGAATTAGGATGTGGGCACTTGAGGGGGGTTGCATTGTGCAGCCTACCACTCTCAGACCCCCCTTCCCCCTCGGGGTGCCTAGGACAGTGTTGGGTATGGCCTGTGCTCAAGCACTCTGGCCACTGCCACAGAGCCCCGCGACCTGACCTCTCCTCCCCTCTGCAGGACGAGATTGAGGAGCTGCGGGCAGAGATGCTGGAGATGCGGGACGTCTATATGGAGGAGGATGTGTATCAGCTGCAGGAGCTGCGGCAGCAGCTGGACCAGGCCAGCAAGACCTGTCGCATCCTGCAGTACCGGCTGCGCAAAGCTGAGCGCCGCAGCCTCCGCGCTGCCCAGACCGGCCAGGTGGATGGCGAACTCATCCGTGGCCTGGAGCAGGACGTCAAGGTAAGCCTGGGCCCCCCTCCCCAGTCCTCAGAGGTGTCCCTGCTGGGTGCGGTGGCGGGGAGGATCATGAGCCTGAGTGGGCCCAGGTCAGCTCACTCCTTGTGTGTCCCTTGGGCAAGTTCCATCATCTCTTTGCGTGTCAGCATCCTCATCTGTAAATGGGGATCCCTGGTGAACTGACTGGCCATCATCCACCAGGGTTGTCCCACTTTGGGACAATTCACAATATGAATCCTCCCAACAGCAGCTGCCGTGTGAGTTGCAGCCACACACCTGGTGCTGGGCTCCGAGTTGTCTCTGCACAGTTCCGTGGAAGTTTCCTTTCTTGTGCTGGTGGGGAGTAGTGAAGGTCTGGAGTTAAATAAGGATGGTTTATATCTTGACTCCGCTATGCCCTAATATTATGGTTTTGAGCAAGTCACCTATGTTTCAGTTTCCTCATCTGTAAAATGGGT
Organism: Odocoileus virginianus; assembly: GCF_023699985.2. Lineage (NCBI taxonomy): Eukaryota > Metazoa > Chordata > Mammalia > Artiodactyla > Cervidae > Odocoileus > Odocoileus virginianus. The sequence goes on along the minus strand of NC_069682.1, from coordinate 61,379,758 downwards.
ATAACAGCAGCCCATGCCTCATAGGGCTCTATGAGGATCAGATGAGATCAGGTAGGTAAGAGGTCACTTTAAACAGTGAAAAATGTTAGCTACTATTATTATTCCCATTTTTCTGGATGAGGAAAGTGAGGCTCAGAGAAAGGAAAAACCTCTCCAAGGTCACGGGACCCGCTGTATTGCTAGCAGAACACAGACTCATCAGCCTCCCATGCTGGCTGCCTGACCTCGCTGTCCTCGGCCTCAGGGAGCAGAAGGATGGCCTGGAGTCTGGCAGGGGGAGGAGTCTGCCTTACCTGTCTGTGTGAGCCCAAGTCTGGGGACTGACAAATCTGGGGGACCTAGCCTGACACCCAGCTCTCAGCACTCAGCCCAGTGTCATCCAAGGATGTAGGAGCTGGGGGTGAGGGCATCTCGCACAGCCTGGGGGCCTATGGGGTCTGCCTGCAGGGGGACCTCTGAGCCGAGGCTTGAGGCACAAGGAGTGTTGGAGGAAGAGGGCCCCTGTAAGCAGCGGGGGTGAAGAATGAACACTAGCCCCACCCTGGACTTTGCATCTCCCACTGTCTTTCATGTGCCAGGTGCATCAGGTCTGCTGATGACGAAACAGAGCTAAGAAAGTCTATATCTCCAAGTCCCAAGTGCACCAGGGACCTCCCTGATGGCCCAGTGGCTAAGACTCTGCACTCCCAAAGCTGGGGGCCTGGGTTCAATCCTGCATGTCACGAATGAACATCTGGCAGACTGCAACAAAGATCGAAGATCTCACGTGCTGCAACTGAGACCGAGAGCTGCCAAATAACTAAATACAAATACTTTTTAAAAAATCAAGAAACGAAGTGCTCTTCTCTATCTGAGAAGGCAGCTTCTGTGATAAATGGTTACAGAAATATTCAAATTCCCAGCACCAGATTGAGAGGGTGGCGAGTGAAGGAGAGCCTTAGAGGCTTAGAGGAATCTGGGTTTGGGCCCAGGTAGGTGGGGCTTTCAGGCAAAGACCCACAAAAGTCAGCCTTAGATGAGGAAGGCGTGGAGGAAGGCTGGAGCTGGGAGTGGACTGGTGGGGTTGCTGGTGCCTCCCTGGGAGGAGCCAGGAGCAGCTGGTGTGTGTGCAGAGTGTGAGGGGGGAGGCCCCTGGAGCCTGGGTGGAGGGGAGCGGGCCCCTTCTGTTGGGATTTGAACCAGCCAATCAGCAATCGGCTCGCCCCTTCCCTCCCTCCTCTCCCTGAGCCTGCAGCTGGGGCGCTGAGCTCATCCTTGCCGGCCTGGGCTGGACAGCCCTGGCTGCCTCCCTCAGTCCCATGTGCTGGGGACGTTCTGGGGCGTTTCTCGGAGGTTCTCAGAATGCTGACTTCCCTGGTATTGCCTAGAAGGGCTTGATGGTCCTAAGTGGATAGGACTGGTTGCTGTCTGGAAGGGACCCTCTGATTTCTCAGCCAGCAAGAGCAGACTGGAATGGGGCCACTTCTTGGGGTCTCGGTTTCCCCTTCTCTTAAATGGTGGGCTTAGAGCAGCTGAATCTTCAGGGCTTTAGCAGCTCCAGTGCTTTTAGCAAGCAGGTGGATTATTGGTGTGGGTGCTGTGAAAGAAACCTCAGGCCTTGGTCCTCCCTCTCTCCCTGCCCCCCCCTGCTGGGTCTCACAGCTGAGAGGACCCACAGAATCTCCCCTGGAACGTTGTCCATCATGAGGAGGGCAGAGGTCAGGGCAGAGACCTGCTCTGCCACTGGCTTGCCCTGTAGCTTTGGGAGAGCTGCTTTGCAGCCTGAGCCTCAGTTTCCCCGTGTGGAAAATAGGGGTGCAACAAGTCTCTACCTGGAGAAACTTTTGTGAGAATAAAATGAAATAGTGCAAGTAAAGAGCATGCTGAGCACAGGGGCCAGCTTGGGACACTCCCCCAGAAAATAAGCAAATGTTGGTTGGCGTGTTACTGTTAATGTTCAGGAGAAAAACTTACAAGTGGGACAAGTGGCTGGGCCAGGGCAAGGAAGCAGGTAGAATCTCAGCCTCCCTGGATGGATAAGTATAGCCTGGAGGCTTGTTCACCATGCAGATTCCCAGGCCCCAGCCTTAGGGGCTGGGAACCTGTAGGAGGGTATCAGGTTCCAGGAATCCAGGATGAAAATTTCTACCTGGAGGAACCCTTGTAGGGGGCCCCAGGACACACCAGTAAAACATTTCTTAGAAGCAGTTTACTTCCTGGGTGACTTGAGCAGGTTACTTTCTCATTTTGCACCTCAGTTTTCTCATCTGTACAATGGGGGTAACATTCCCACCCTCCCTGGACTCTTGGGAGCATTCAGCCACACTGAGTCCAGATGCTGCCTGGACATGGGGTGTTCCTCAGTGAGGGCTCCCAGCCCCTGCCCTGAGGATTCAACATGACATAGATGCCTTGGAGCCTCAGGCTTAGGAGCCGAGGGGCCGATGAGTGAGGTGGCTGTGACCTGGAGGCTGCCAGTTGCATTTGGCAGGAGCCGGGCCCCAGCGCTGTAAACAGTGACCTCATGGCTGAGAGCATTTGTTTGTGCTTTGGGGATTTGCCCTGGTTTCCGGAAGCTGCAGCTGCTCGCCTCCTGTAGTATCTCAGTCTCCCCGACTTGGGGAGGGTCATGAGGGGATCACATGAGACAGGCAGGTGGGCCCCTCTGAGCCCCTGACACTGTGAGCACACGTTGTGCTTTTTATATATTTAGTTTTTGGCTGTGTTGGGTCTTAGTTACGGCGCATGGGATCTTCCTTGCCCTACGCAGGCTCTATAGTTGTACCTTAATGGATGCGATCTTAATTCCCTGACCAGGGAGAGAACCTGCATCCCTTGTATTGGAAGGCGGCTTCTCAACCACTGGACCACCAGGGAAGCCCCTGTGCTTATTATTAATAGTTTTATTACCAATATTAACACAATGTGTTTTCAAGTTTCAGGCCACCAGCAGGCTCAGACTGAGCGCAAGACTCCAGAGCTGACCCACCTGATTTCAAATCTGGTTCTGTAGCTTCCAAGTGTGTGAGCTTGGACAAGTGACCTTTTCTTTCTGAGCCCCAGAATGGGGATGATAAATTACTTCCTGAGGGTTGAAAGGCACGTGGTGTGTGCTCAGGTAGTGACCTGATTCTACCTGCTTACCTGTAGGAACCAGGGGGCCAAGGACCACTGAGACTCAGAGAGGGGAAGGGACAGGCCCAGGCAGCGAGGCTCCTGCCCTCGAGACACTTGTGCTCCTTGTTGCTTTGGGCCTCCATCAGGGGCCTGGGGCTCTGTGGGGATCTGAGATTTGTCCACATTGGAATTCTGTAAGCTACCTGGCACTAGGCCTTCTTTACAAGGCACCCTGGGGGGTAGAGAGCAGATGGAGAAGGGGTTCCTGGGGAAGGAGACAGAAGGCAGCTGGGGACTCACGGAAGGGATGAAATCCACAGAGTCACTCATGGACCCCAGGAGATCCAGGAATCCACACTGATCATGACTTCTTGGTGGGGAGTGGGTCACCTGGTCACCAGGTTGAGGCCTTGGTGGGAATGGAGTGAACCCCAGGTGGAGAGGAGCTTGCCCAGGTGGGAGTGTAGTTGGGAGAGGAGCCCTGGGTCCCCCCCCCCCCCCCCGCCCTGCCAGGAGCTGGTCCCTCAACCCCAGTCAGGAACACAGCCCTCTCTGGACATTTGGGGGTGTAGGTGGTTGGGGGGAGCATCCCCAGCCAAGTTTGGCCAGGTGCAGCTCCCCATGTGTCAGTCATTTACTTCTTCATTGCCCTCCCCCCATTTTGTTTGTTGTAGTCTTGGATCTGTTTGTTCATCCAGTAAGCATTTATTAGGCACTTAGTATATGCCAGACTTTGCACTGCTACTGGGACAGAGAGATATGAAGGAGCCCAGGCATGCCTGGATTCTAGACCTCTGTACTCCACCAGTCCTACCCCTAGGGGCTAAGCAGATGAATGAGTGAGTGAATGAATGAATGAATGAATGAAGTATTCATCAGGACAGGGGCTCACTGGGTGACCTCACAGCCTAAAACTTGGGACCAGAGCCACAGCCTGGGGCTGAATACCTCTAGCAGAAACACACACTAAACTCAAAAGTGAGGCTATGAGATGTTGGACCAAGTCGGATAAAATCAGTGCACAGAGGTGAAGTGGTAGTCTTAACAATGCATGACAAAATCATTATTCTTTTTTTTTTGTCCATACCACATGGCATTGTGGGATCTACTTCCCTGACCAGGGATCAAATCTGTGCCTGCTGCATTGGAAACTTGGAATCTGAACCACTGGACCACCCAGAAGGTCCCCCAAATCATTATACTTTTGAGTACCTGCTATGTTTCAGCCATCAGCCCAAGCACTGTGTTGTTTATTCCCCACAGCAGCCCTTGTGACAAGGCTTTGTCACCCCCTTTTACCGATAAGCAAACCGAGACTTCAGATGCTTAAAAAAACTGCTGTCCTGGGTCACACACCCAGTGAGGGCTGAAATTAGGTTTGAATCTAGTTTTGCCACCTGCAACATCTTTGTTCTGCTAGGGAGGAATCGCTCACCCCACTTTGTGGAGGGGGAAAGTTTTGGGGGCCTAGAGAGACTGTGGAAGGAGCCTGGTGGGTCGGCTTCTGACCGCCCTTGGAGATCTTCAGGGGTGGAGAGAGGCAGCGGGCAACGGAGGGAGGAGAGAGAGGGAGTGCTGAATTTCCTCTCTGGCTGTTGTTTTTCCTGGCCTGCCTTGCACACTGCCAAGGGGTCTGTGCTGAGCTGGGCCTGGGCCCAGGCAGAAGGCAGAGCCGGGGAGGGCCCTCTTCCCTTCCGGCGGGGAGGAGGTGCCACGGTCATTTCCGAAACTGGCAGGCCTGAGGCGCTGGGCTGTCTGCCCCACTTAGCCTTCTTGCTGGCAAAAGTCCTCGTACCCCTTGTGGAGTCCTCGCCACACGGCCCTTCAGCCAAAGCCCCTGAGGTCCCCCCAGCTTGGCCTACACTATCTCTGTTTGACTCTGAGCAGGTCATTTGCGCTCTGAGCCTCTCATTTCCTTGCCAGCAAAATGGGGGCAGAATTGGGGTGAAGACGGGTGAATCTGTCACATAGCAGATATTCAACAAATGCTAGTGCTTAGTCCTCTCAGGGACAGAGGCTGGTTATGATTTACCATCTTAGAAGGGCTTTCTTGGGATTTCCCTGGAGGCCCAGTGGCTGAGACGCCATGCTCCCAGTGCAGGGGCCCTGGGTTCGATCCCTGCTCAGGGAACTAAATCCTGCATGCTTCAGCTAAGACCTGGCACAGACAAAAAAAAAAGAATATTAAAAAAAAGAAGAAGGGCCTTCCTCATCCCCAGAGACCCCTTTTCCTACCCTTTCACCCCCGCCATCAGGGGATAGGACAGGGGGTGTCCTCGAAGAAATGGAGTGTTGTTGGAGCAGAGTCCCGGAGCCGGTGACCTGGGGTTTGTGGCTCTGTCAGCTCCTCCCGGAGGGATGACCTGGACGGCTGCCCAGCCTCTGTCATTTGGGGCATGTTCTGTATCCCAGACAATTGGAAACAGGCCTCGGGGTCTGTGTCATACTGTCACCCCCAGCAAGCCATGCCCTTTCTGGACTCAGCCTCTCCCAGCAGCCGCCGCCACTCACCCCGAGCTCACTGTGCAGGCCCTGGGCCAAGCCTTTGGTGCAACAGCTGATTCAGGCCTCCTGTCGGCCCGGGAGGTTGAGCTATTATTATTGCACCCATTTTGTAGTGAAGGAGACAGAGGCAGAATAGGGAAATGATTTGCTCAGGAACATATGCTGGTTACTGGCTGAGAAAAAATGAGGTTCAAAGGGCTTTGGGGAAGCCTATCTTCCTCTGGGTTTCCCCTCTATGTATTATTATTATTTTTTAATTTATTTGGCTGTGCTGGATCTTAGTTGCAGCATGCGGGATCTCTTTAGTTGTAGTATGGGAACTCTTAGTTCAGCATGTGGAATCCAGTTCCCTGACTAGGGGTTGAATCTGGGCCCCCTGCATTGGGAGCGTGGACTCTTAGCCACTGGACCACCAGGGAAGTCCCTCCCGTCTCTTTAAAGTGAGCTTCTGGGACTTCCCTGATGGTCCAGTGGTTGGGACTCCGCCTGCCGGTGCAGGGGACACGGATTCAATCCCTGGTCAGGGAGGATTCCACATGTCTCAGGAGCCCGAGAGCCACAACTACTGAAGCCCATGTGCCTGGAGCCCATGCTCTGCAAGAGAAGCCAGTGCAAAGAGAAGCCCATGACCGCAGCTAGAGAGTAGCCCGTGATTTCTGCAACTAGACAAAGTGCACACGCAACAACAAAACCTAGGGCAGCGAAAAATAAATAAGTACATACATATATACATAAATAAAAATGAGTTTCTGGTCCTGCCATAGGCTCTTGAGAGAACTGGGCAAGAAGGTGGATGGGAGAGGCTTTTGGAAGCATTAAAAGATCCAGATAAATGTAAAGGCACTGCTAAGGATCGACAGGGCCTCTCACTTTCTAGGGGCTGGACCATGATGTGAACACAGGAAGCACAGGGTTCCTGGGTTTGGGTTTTGGTTCTCCCACTTCCTGGCTGTGTGACCCTTGTTGAGATACTTGACCTGTCTGTGCCTCAGTTTCTTCCTCTTCAAGTGGGCGTGATGAGAGTAGCTGCCTGCCCTGGGGCTGCTCTGTGCCCACGATGGGATGGCCCTTGGCCTCCTCATGCCTTGCTTGTCGCTTGCCTTTGCTCAGGTCTCTAAAGACATCTCAGTGCGGCTGCACAAGGAGCTGGAGGCAGTGGAGAAGAAACGGGCGAGGCTGGAGGAGGAGAATGAGGAGCTTCGGCAGCGGCTGATCGAGACGGAGCTGGCCAAGCAGGTGCTGCAGACGGAGCTTGAGCGGCCGAGAGAGGTGAGGGTCCCGCCCTACCTGGGAGGGCCAGGCCCGTGCTGGGCGCGCCTGTGCCAGCCCCACCCCAGCCAGTGTCTGTGAACTTCTGCTCCGCACTGTCATGCCATCCTGGCAGAGCTGTCTATTCATTCATTGCTCCAGCACACGCGCCCTGAGCGCCTCCTGTGAAAACTGTGTGCTGGACACCAAGGACACAGTGGTGCTTGAGAGACACCTGGCTCCTGACCTCCAGGAGCCCAGAGGCTAACGAAGGAGACAGTCAGCCATCAAAGGAGCACAGCTGGGTGGGAGATTACCTGAGAAAACGTGCAGCGATGCCCAGCCTAGAGCCCAGCCCTCTGTGCCTCAGTCTCCTCATCTATAAAATGGGATAGTAATACTTCGAGTCATCAGAAGGACTAAGTGGGATAGATTTTATGGATGTGCTTTAGGGATGGCCAAGCGCTGCCACTCAGTATAAAGTCACTGCCGGGGCTGGCCTCTGACTGGTGTCTCAGCACATTTTTATGACACAGTTGCTTCTTAAATGTGGCTCCAGGCATCAGGCTCTCTGTCTTTGCTCATGAGTGCCCCTCCCACCTGGCAGCCCATTCTTCCTCCTGCTGTGTGTTAGGTGTACAACATGTTAAGCACCATGCCAGACACTTTCTATAATTTCCATATTAGGCCCAATGAACTTGTGATTGTACCCATTTTATGGATGGGAAAATGGCCCTGAGGGAGAGAGGAATGTCCTCAAGGTCAAGTAGGGCCCACTGGGGTACAATGATTGGAAACCACCAGCAGAGGCGATGCCTAAGGGCTGGAATCTTCCAGAAGCCAGCACTCTGTGTCCCAGGCAGCCCTGGTGCCTTCTGGCCCCAGCTGCCCCTCAGCTGTCTGACTGCTCCCGAGGCATCCTAGGATCAAATGTTGTTCTGGGGCACAGTCCTCATCTTCCCGGGGACAGGCATTCCAGTGCTCCAGGACACACCACAGCCCTGAGGCCAGAGCACTCCTTCAGCTGCCCTTCCCGCTGGCTGTGTTGGTGTGATGTGCCGGAGGCTTCTCAGAGTGGAGAGGGAGGTGTGTGCTGCTCGGGGCTTCCCAGGGCGGGCTGGGGGCCCCCTTCCCTCAGGCAGCCTCCTGCCCCCCATGACCTGGCCTGGCCTGGTGCCACAGGGCACCGTCTCCACACATCTCATTGTTGCCACCCTTCATAGTGAAAAGGAGAGACAGTTTTAGAAAGTGCCTTGGAGGTCAGGCTGTTCCCATTGTAAAGAAGGGGAAAAGGTTCGATGTATGAGACAGGGTGCTCAGGGCTGGTGCGCTGGGATGACCCAGAGGGATGGGATGGGGAGGGCTGTGGGAGGGGGGGTTCAGGATGGGGACCACATGTACACCCACGGCTGATTCATGTCAGTGTATGGCAAAAACCACTACAATATTGTAAAGTAATTAGCCTCCAACTAAAATAAATAAATTTTTAAAAAAAGGTAGGAGGGAAAGGAGGCCCAGAGAGGGAGAGCTTGCCTGAGGTCACCCAGCCTTTCCTTGGCTGAGATGTGGCTGTGACCCTGAAGCCACGTCCCCTTTCTAAGTTTCTTCCTCTGTGATGTCAGGATAATAACAGTACCTAGCTTACGAGGTTCATAATCAGTCATAAGATTCATAGCCATAGAACACTATGAAGAAGTTAGAAAGAATAAGGTAATATGGCAGTTCCTGAAAAAATTAAACACAGAGTCACCAAATAAGCCAATTCTACTTCTGGGTATATACCCAAAAAAGTTGAAAACAGGGACATGGACAGATATTGGTACCCCCATATTCACAGCAGACCTGCCTTGTGACTCAGTGGTAAAGAACCCCCCCTGCCAAGCAGGAGACCCAGGTTCAATCCCTGGGTCAGGAAGATCCCCTAGAGAAGGAAATGGCAACCCATTCAGTATTCTTGCCTGGAGAATTCCATGAACAGAGGAGGCTGGTGGGCTGCAGTCCCTGGGGTTGCAAAGAGTCAGACACGACTGAGCAACTAAACAACAACAGCATTCATAGCAGCATTATTCACAGTAGCCAGAAGGTACAAGCAACCTACATGTCCATCAGTGAACAAAGAAATATGTAGTATGTACTTACATTGTATGTGTAATCCTAAGGAGGAGTGATTCTAACACAGGCTACAATGCGGGTGAACCTCAAGGACATTGTGCTCGATGAAATAAGCCAAACACGACAGGACAAGTATTGTATGATTCCACTCAGATGAGATACTGAGAGTAGTCAGATCCATAGAAACAGAAGTAGGTTGGAGGTTATCAGAACCTGGAGGGGGAGAGTGTGGGGAGATATTGTTTACTACATACAGCATTTCAGTTTGGGGTGATGATAAAGTTCTGGAGGTGAGTGGTGATTATACCACTGGATTGTACACTTGCAAGTGGTTAAAAGTTGCAGATTTTATGTTATGTATATTTTACTACCATAAAAGGAAAACATGGTTAAAATGGTAAATTTTATATTAGGTATACTTTCTCTTTTTTTTTTTTTTTAAAGGTAGATACATATGCACTGATGTGGAAAGATTTCTAAGGTACATTGTTAAGCACAAAAAGGAAATGATAGAACCATGCATGTTGTGCAATCTCGCTGATCATTTTGGAGACCTATACAGAACAAACTGGTTTTGAAGCATATGTGTCTATGTGCAAAAATGCACAGCCTGGAGGAAAATCTGGGGAAAAACCCACTGAACTCAGGTGTTAGAAGTGGTGGTAGTGGGGTAGGGAGTGACCTTTGCTTTTTATTATATGACTGATGTAGTTAGGGTTTTTTTTTTAGGGGGGGCATGGTCATTATTAGTGAAATTTTAAATGAAGTCAAGCATGTAAAGAGTCCTTTATGGGGCCTGGCACACAGTAGATGCTCAAGAAACACTAGTTCACTTCCTACTTATTTATTTGGCTACAGCAGGTCTTAGTCGTGTCATTCGGGATCTTTTGTTGTGACACATGCACTCTCTAGTTGCGGTGGACGGGCTTAGTTGCCCCACACAACATGTGGGATCTTCATTCCCCCATCAGGAATCAAACCCGCGTCCCCTGCATTGCAAGGTGGATCCTTAGCCATTGGACCTCCAGGGAAGTCCCTCACTTCCTCTTAAAGGTGTTATCAGCAGGGTTGGTTTAGCCCTCCCTGATGTCCCTTGGAGTCTTAGGATCTGGGCAAGGAGGCGTGGCCCTGTGTTTATTGGCTGATTGCCCTCTCCCCCCTCCTTCTCTTTCCTGATATGGTTTCTATGGAGACAGGGGTCCCTTAGCAATTCTTCTGCCAGAGCTGCTCTAGTCCCATCATCAAGATCTGCCTTTGCCATCCTGACAGGTTGCTGTGGCGATGCTGTCACCCGGCTGGGAACAGGAGCCCCTGGCCTGAGCTGATGTGGTTGCTATGGAGATGGCACTTCGCTGGAGAGAAGGGAGGGTGGCCTGCCCCAGCCATGTTCTGCAGTGGCACTGTTGCCAGCTGGATTGCAGCTCAAAAATTGTAATAGCAGCCCCCCAACTCCAATGCAGTACCATTCCCCTTCTTTATATTTTAGGCAGAAAGCCAGTATCAATGTTGATGGGATTTATTATAATACAACTGCTGTGTCTGAGCGCTTACTCTGTACCAGGCACTGCACTAAGCATTTTATGTGTGTCTTCACGTTGTGTAGCCAACAGCCTCCCAGGGTACATAGTGATTTTTGTCTCCATTTTATTTTATTTCTAGCCATGCTGCGAGGCTTGTGGGATCTTGCTTCCCCCACCCAGGATTGAACCCGGGCCCTTGGCAGTGAAAACTCAGAGTCTTAACCCTTGGACATCCAGGGAATTCCCATTTTGTCCATGTTTTATAGATGGCAGTCCTCTTGGCAATTGTTTAATTGCAATATAGTCCACATACCGTAAAAGTCACCATTTTATGTGTTTATTTTGGCTTGTGGGATCTTAGTTCTGTGACCAGGGTCTGAACCCGGGCTCTTGGCAGTAAAAGTGTGGAGTCCTAACTGCTGGACCACCAGGGGAAAATTCACCACCTTAAGGTGTACAATTCCATGGGTTTTAATATATTCACAATGGTGTGCAATACTCACCATTATCTAATTCCAGAACATTCTGTTGTCAGCAGTCACTGCCCACTCCTCCCTCCCTCCAGCCCGTGGCAATGTATGAGTGTATGAGTGACATAGAGACTCTCTGTCTCTATGGTTTTGCCTATTGTGGACATTTCATCCAAATGGAATCATGCAACATGATCTTTCGTGACTGACTTTTTTCACTTAGCATCATGTTTTCAAGGTCTCTCTCTGTTGAGACAGGTGTCAGTACTTTGTTGCTTTTCATGGCCATATAATAATCCTTTGTGGAGAGACCACAGTTCGTCTGTCCATTCATCAGTTGATGGACATCTGGGTGGTTTCCACTTTGGGGGCTGTTATGAACTAATGCTGCTGTGAACCCTTATGTACAGGTTTTTGGGTGGACATGTTTTCAATTCTCTTGGGTGTATACCTGGAGTGGACCTGCTGTATGTAGATGGGATAGGAGAAAGGACTTTCCACCTTCCAAAGCTACACTGACTTTCATGGTGATGCCCCTGTGCTCCTCGCCCCATTCAGGGGCGTTCCCGGAACCCTGCTGTGTTTCAGGATCTCTGAAGGGGCTGCTCATTCCAGTGAGGACCTCCTTCTCTGGCCTGGGCTTCTTGGCCTGATTCCCACTCTTAAGCGGTAAGAAGGGCACTGACTGTAGCATCAGTTCACCTGGGTTCCCGTCTCCATTCTGCTGGATTCATCATCTCATGCAGCCCTGCTATGGCCCATGTGCTGCAGGACGAACTTGAACTTGGAGTCACGTGGGCCTGGGTTTGAATCCTGGTTTTGCCATTTATTGGCAAATAACTGTAGCATTGGGCAAATCGTATAACCTTTCTAGTGCTCAGCTTGTTCATTTATAAAATGGGACTATGAATCCCTGCTTCTCAGAGGTGTTTGTAAGAACTGATCAAGACAAAGCAGGTGAAGGACTTGGTCAATACTGGTTGTCAATATTGTATCAGCACCCCGACAACCTCTATGATGGCTGTGGTCCCGAGGAAGTATTTACCTTAATCTAATGACTATGCTTCTGGGACATACCTGGCAATCCAGTGGTTAGGACTCTGCACTTCCAATGCAGGGGGTGTGGGTTTGAGCCCTGGTCAGGGAACTATGATCCCACAGGCCACGAGGCGTAGCCGAAACATAAAATTTAAAAATTAAAAAATAAGTCATAAGTAAATACGCTTCTACAGCCTCTAACAAGCAGCTCTCCATATCAGGCTGCCAGTTGCCCACAGAAGGAGCAGTTAAGTTGCAAGTCTGCGCTCGCAGTTGGCAGCGTCTGTCCCAGTGATTTGATCTGGGGCTCTTGTCAAACCACTCTGTTTCCTCCTCCCCAGTGGTCTCCCCCAGCCCGGAGCCACACCCCCTCTCTAGCTTCTTCAGCCAAGAATGCCTCAGTCTTTGAGATGCACCCCCAACCCAGATCCACACCACCCCCTCACCACTCCGGAGGAAATTTCATCCACACTGCACAGTCTGTGTTTTCAGGAGACCTTTCCAAACATCCCCTCTAAACTGGGTGAAAATCTACCCAACTGTTTTGGCAGAAGGCTCATTTTATTCCTTGAAGGTTGGTCTTTGTTTCCTGGCAGGATGGAAGGTGTTAGTAGGCAGGGGGCTGCTGCAGTTGTGTTGGGCAGCCTCTCCAGTGCAGGCTGGGGAGTGGGGGCACCATCCTAGTCTCCCCGAGAAGGGAGGGAAGGGCAAGCAGGGACAGAGCTCCTGCTGCTACTAGGAGCCGTTAGACCAACGATGCTTAGAGGCGCCACCCTGGCTGCCCAGAGGCAGCCTTGTGCGTTGCTGGTGGGTGGGGAAGCCACCTGCTGCTTGCCGGCCAAGGAGCGTGCCCTCGGGGTCTGGTACATGTGACTGGCATTCCTGTGGGTGCTCGGCAGTTGTCCCACCCTGCTCCGCCCCGCCCCATCCCACCCTGCAAGGCTCAGGATTGGAACATCTGCCCCTGGGGGCTCCACAAAGGCTCCCTGGCTCCCTGGAGGGAGTCCCGCCTGACCAGCTGCTGCCTTGCAGAGGGGAGGGAGGTCTGTGTGCTCTGAGAGCCTGCCTTGTTTTCCCTCCAGAGCTGCAGAGCACCGAGATGGGGTTGGGGCAGGATCCGTTCCATGCAGAAAAGACTGGAGCCACTCTGGTCCTGAAAAGCTTTCCTGCTTCAGCCCCTCTTCTCTGCCTATTGCCCGCACTTTCTTTCTTTTTTTAAAAAATGTATTTAAAAAAAATAAAAACAAAAATTAAAAAAATGTATTTTTATTTATTTATTTGGCTGCACTGGGTCTAAGTTGCAGCATGTGGGATCTTTACCTGTGGCATGTGGGATCTAGTTCCCTGACCAGGGATTGAACCTGGGCCCCTTGCACTGGGAGCGTGGAGTCTTAGCCCCTGGACCACCAGGGAAGTCCTATACTCCCTTTCCAGTGGGCACTCAGAGCTCCCCCTCTGCCTATTGAAAAGGCATTCATGACTTTCCTCAGGGAAAGTACGTTAAAACAAAACAAAAACCCTACTATAACTTTCTCCTTCCACCTGACAGTTAACATATGCTTAGTAGAGAAAGACTACAAAATACAAGGAAGCCATAAGGAGGAAAAGTTTCACCTGTAGCCCACTATTCAGAGGGAATTTCTCTGAGTAATTACCAGATTACTATTTGGGTCGGAGTACTTTCCAATCTGTTGTATTTCCAGTATGTTTTTTCTATGTGTGTGCACACATATTGAAATGTACTTATGCATTTGTTTTGACTGGAAAAGTAATATAAGGTCAGTGAAACAAAAATTTCATTACAAAAACACAGAAATGCATGCCTAGCATACCTCTAAGGCTGGACACAGCAGAATGGTTGCCTTGGTTGCCTGGGGTGAGACAGCCGGTTAATGGGTTCACTGTATTCCCTGATGCTGGGAAAGATCGAAGGCTGGAGGAGAAGGGGACAACAGAGGATGAGATGCTTGGATGGCATTACCGACTCAATGGACATGAGTTTTAGTAAACTCTAGGAGTTGGTGATGGGAGGCCTGGCGTGCTGCGGTCCATGGGGTCGCAAAGAGTCAGACACGACTGAGCGACTGAACTGAACTGAACTGAACTGTATTCCCTTTTGGATTTTTTTGAAGTTTGAATGTGAGTGTGCTCTGCAAAATATAAGAAATGATAAAAACCATACATAAAAGAAGAAAGCCTCCCCTAACCACTTCCCTCAATTTGATGCCTGGTTCAGCCTAACCCATGATTTGTTTTAGTTTGTGCCTTTTCAGGCCTTTCTCTATGCTTTACAATGTGTAGTTGTTTCTGTATGTATTTTTCAAAATAAGGATGGGATTATGTTATAAGCACAGTTTCTGTAACATACATGATAATGTAGCATGAACACAGGCTGTCTTTTTAAATGCTGGATGTTTGGGGGTTTTCTTCTGCTTAAGGTGCTTATTATAAAAATCAAAGATCACAGAGCTAAGTAAACATGGGAAGGAAAGAAAGTCTAAAAACACCATCTATTTCAGTATTTTAAACACAGAGCCAGAGGTCTAGAAGGAGCCCCAGCCAACCTTTGGCTGAGGTCACCCTCAGGAGAATGGGTGGGGGTATAAAAAGGGGGACTCCTGCTTTGTCAGCATAGTATAGATTTACAGTGAGAATATAGCTTTATGTATTAATTTACTTTTTAAAAATTATATCATTTTTTAAAAACTTTAAAGAGAAAACACTGGTGGACTATGTCTTTGCTCCTCTCAAAAACATGTGGGGGAAGAAAAGTGAAAAGTGCAAGTTCTCTGTACTCTCATTGTTTTCAACCTAGTGTATATTCTTTAAATCATATCCCCCCACCGTGCACATGCACACATGTATACCCACATGCATGCATGCACACACGTGTCTTATTTTTATAAAGATGGTAACATGTTCTAGTTTTTTAAAAAATAGTTTCATTTATTTATTTATTTTTGGCTGTGCTGGGTCTTATGTTGACGCTTGGGCTTTTTTCTCGTTGTGGCAAGCGGGGGCTACGGCTACTCTCTAGTTGCAGTGCATGGGCTTCTCATTACAGTGGCTTCTCTTCCCAGATCAGGGATCAAACCTGTGTCTCCTGCATAGCAAGGTGGATTCTTATCCACTGAGCCACCAGGGAAGCCCCCCTCTAGCTTGTCTCAAATAAAGGTTGTCTTTTTTAAAGGGTAGAGTTCAGTAGTTTTTAGAATACTCAGAGTTGCACACCCATCACTGCTCTCTAATTCCAGAATATCTTCATCGCCCTAGAAAGAAACCTCAAGCCATCAAGTCACTCCCTACTCCCTCTTCCTCCCTGGCAACCACTAATCTACTTTTGGCCTTTGTGGATTTGCCTCTTAACTGGACCTTTCATGTAAATGGAATCATATGCGATGTGTCCTCCTGTGACAGGCTTCCTTCACTCAGCAGTGTTTTCAAGCATGTTGTAACATCGATCAAGACTTCATTCTTTTCCTGGCTGACTAACATTCCCCTGGGTGGATATACCACATTTTATTATCCATTCATCAGTTGATGGACATTTGGGTTGCAGGTTTTGTTTTACAATTACCTTTTTTTTGTCTCAGATTTTATCATGTCAGTGAATTTCACTCTCCCACTGCCCTTTTTAATGACTTTAGGTTTTGTATTATCTCAGTCCTTTTTGTGTGATGGCTGGGACCTCTCAGTGCCTCTGGGAACCCCTGGCTCCCCTTCCTGTCACCCCACTTCCCTCCTCCAAGAGGTCTGCAGTAGTCATTTAATCTGTGGCTCAGTTTTGTAGATGATGGAGTGGAGTTTCTGGGAGAGGAAGTGGTTCACCCAGGCGTCCCACCTGAGTTCCCGGACCCACCCATCAGCTTGTGATGTGAAAGTCAAAGTGTTTTATGCTCAGTTCTGTCCGACTCTTTGTGACCCCATGAACTATAGCCTGCCAGGCTCCTCTGTCCATGGGATTTTCCAGGCAAGAACACTGGAGTGGGTGGCCATTTCCTTTCCAGGAGATCTTCCTGACACAGGGACTGAACCCTGGTCTCCCGCGTTGCAGGCAGATTCTTTCCCATTTGAGCTACTAGGGAAGCCCAATATGCTTGTGATAGGGAGGCCCAGATCTGCAACCCTGGCCACCTGACTCCAGAGCCCCCATCTCACCACTGTGGGAGAGGGTCTCTCTCTGAGCATCCCCTTCCCAGACCTCTTTTGTGGGAGGAGCTCTTTGTGGAAAGACTTGTTTTGTGACCCTCACCCGCCTTCCGTACTCTTTTACCTCCTAGCTTTTGAAAGATTCCCCCATCAGCCCTTCTCAAATACTGCCTTCCTGCTCTTGGCACCCAGCGTCTGAAATATCAGCCTCTGCCTTCCTGCCTCATTTACATTTCAAAAGATCTCTTTAGGATTTGATTGGGCTTTAAGATAAACTTAAGAGCCTATCTCTGGTTCATCTTCCTCCCTAGCTCTGTAGTTTCAACCTTAGCTGCACATTAGAATCACCTGGGAAGCTATTTAAAAATACTGATGCCTGGGACCTACTCAGACCAATGATGTGAGAGTCTCTGGGGCTGGGATCTTGGGCATCACTTTTTAAAATTTCCCCTAGGTGATTCTGATTTGCATCCAGGTTGAGAGCCACTGTGCTGGGTCCACTCTGGCCTCTGTCGAAGAAGGTACAGTTTCTCCTTCAAGTGTTTTGGAGCTAGAACAAGAGTTCTGTCCAGAACTGGTCCCAGGTCAGCTCTGGTTTTGCTGTGGGACCTCTCTTGCCTTCAGTAAAGAGGAGGCTCGGATTAAATCCGTGGTTCTCACCTCCAGGGTTGGGGTATGAAAAGTGGCGGACAGGAAGCACATGTATTCAAACTACCTGGAAGCATGCTCAAAGATTACCTGCCTGACTTGAAAAGTCAAATGCAACCCAAAATTGGTTTTATACTCCACTAAGTGAAATACTCACTCCTCTCAAGGGAAGACGTGTTCAATGGACTCATGGTGTGAGTGACTTTTTTAAATGCTGAGAAACTTCAGAAAAGATGATTATAACAATTCCTCAAATTCCCCTCTATAGAACTTGTGCCATTTTGCGTTCTTGCCACTGATACTGAGTGTTCCTGTTTTTCCATCACTTCATCAATAGAATGTGTTGTCAGATGTTTGGGTTTTTGCCAATCTGATAGGTGAGAAATTGTATCTCAGTGTAGTTTTAATTTGCATTTCTCTTCCATGAATAGGGTGAGCATCTTCCTGTGGTTGGAGCCATTTACGCTTCTTTGCCTGTGAACTGGTTTTCATCTCTCTAGCCTATTTCTCTGTAGGTTTATTGGACTTTATCTTGTGACTCTCTTTACGTATTTAGGACATTAACCATTTGTCAGTGTCATACACGGCAAATATTTTTCCCCAATTAGTGATTTATATTTTTACTTTTCTTAGAGCATTTCTTTGCCCCAGGTAGAATTTGCTTATCTAATCAAATGTATCAATTTCTTCCCCTATTGCTTCTGTATTTTTGTGTTTGGTTTTTTTGTTTTGTGTTTCTTTGTTTTGGCCTCATTCTACAGCATGTGAGATCCTAGTTCCCCCGACTAGGGATAGAACCCTTGCTCCCTGCACTGGGAGCATGGAGTCTTTTTTGGGGGGTGGGGGGAGCATGGAGTCTTAACCACTGGACCACCAGGAAAATCCCTGCTTCTGTATTTTTGCACCATGATGATTATCAGAGCCTTACTTTGCTTTAATCTGCATGAAAACCTACCATTTACATTGTAAAAAAAAAAAAATAAGATCAGTTCCTCATCATTTCTAAGCCTCTTATATAATTATGATTTGTTTTACCATATTCATTTTGTTTATTAATGTGTGTTAGTAGCTCAGTTGTGTCCAATTCTTTGCGACCCCATGGACTGTAGCCAGGCTCCTCTGTCCATGGAATTCTCCAGGCAAGAATACTGGAGAGGGTTACCGTTCCCTTCTCCAGGGGATCTTCCCGACCCAGGGATGAAACCCTGGTCTCCCACATTGCAGGCAGCTTCTTTACCATCTGAACCACCAGGGAAGCCACCTGGAGTTCCATGTAAAAGTGATATCATACAGTATTTGTCTTTCCCTGTCTGATTTATTTCACTTAATATACGAGAAATATTACTGTTTATTAATATCTACTCTGAATTAAAGTTCTCACTAGAATGCCAGTTCCTTGAGCTCAGGATTCCCCCTGAGATGTAGATTTGCATGCAGAGGCTTATGGAAGTATCCTCCTGGAAAACACCATCAGAGATGGAGGCAGCGGGAGAAGCTGAATTACAGCGCATTCACACTCCCTCAGCTGATCCCATGGGGAGCTCTGGAGCTGGTGTGGGAAGAGGGCATGGACTAGTCATTGAATGTGGCTTCCCCCCATTGCCCCCTTGCCCCCACAGGGAGGGCACGAGACCTTGGATGAGGTGGTTGCCCTCAGCCAGTGACCATCGCTGGAAGGGGGACTAGAGGAATACTCTAGTACTAAAGGGAGGATCTGGGCATAACACTCCAGTATCCCCCTGAGGTACCCTGTCTGTCATGGTCCCTGCTGTATTCTCCATGCCTTACTCTGCCTGACACATGATGGGTGCTCAGGCAGTCTTTGGTGAATGAATGAAAGACAAACAAGAACAGAAACCCAGATTTTCCAGGTCTTGGGCTCAAGCCAATTAGACCACAATTCCGGGGTGCGAGAGAGGGGAGGAACCCTGGGCAGGTGGGTTCAGAATCGTCTTAAGTACTGACCTGGCTCTCCATTTGCAGTCACTGGGTGGTCTTAAGACTCCTCTAACTCAGCTGTTGGTGCTGTTCAAGGCTGGCCATGGCCGGGCCGGGCTGGCTGGGGAGGGGAGGGGTTCTCAGCGGAACCCTGGGCACCATGACTGCTCTTGGATGTGCATCACCCTTGTGAGCTTTAGTTCAGTTTATTTTTAATCCTCCTCCAGCACTCCTTGAAGAAAAGAGGAACGCGCTCCTTGGGGAAGACGGACAAGAAGCCTTCGGTGCAGGTACTTCTGGTTAGCCTTCACCAGCCTCAGGCAGCATAACCCCAAGTGGCAGGTTTTAGTCTGAAGGCCCCCGGCTTAACTCCAAGTGGCCCAAGGAGTCCCCAGAGGTGTCCACCCCTCCCCTGTTTTTACTCCGTCCTCCCCTTATTCATTTTCTTAGCTTTGATGCCAGCTTTACTTCCCCAAACTACACCCTGAGCCCATGGTTCTCACATGCTCTGCTCTGTACAGTCCTGTCTGTAGCACAGGTCAGGCACAGAATACAGTTAGTCTCAAGTGGTTCTGGATGATCAGGGTGTCAGGCACTTTTTATATATTGTCTCCTTTAATTCTCTTCATGGTCTGTTGGGGGCGGTGTTATTGCCCCATTTTACAGATGAGAAGACTACAGTAGCAATGGTAGTAGTCGTAGCAGCAACAGTCACCCTGACACAATGTCGCTTACTCCAGGAAGCCCTCCTGGACTCCTCAGGCTATATGTGTGCCCCATTTGTGTGCTGCCATGTATGCCTCTCTGCCTCTCCTCTGGACCCCCAGCGCCTTGAGCGTCAAGACTGTGTTCCCAGCACCTAGTAGGTAGAGCTCCCCGAAACGGTGTGGCTGAGCCTCCCAACACTAACTTTCCTGGCTCCTGCCTGTCCCTGTTCCCCCTCCGGCCCCAGGAGGACAGCGCCGACCTGAAGTGCCAGCTGCATTTTGCAAAGGAAGAGTCGGCGCTCATGTGCAAGAAGCTCACCAAGCTGGCCAAGGAGAACGACGGCATGAAGGAGGAGCTGCTCAAATACCGCTCGCTCTACGGAGACCTGGACGGTGCCCTGTCGGCGGAGGAGCTGGCGGACGCCCCCCACTCGCGAGAGACGGAGCTCAAGGTGCATCTGAAGCTGGTGGAGGAGGAGGCCAACCTGCTGAGCCGCCGCATCGTGGAGCTGGAGGTGGAGAACCGCGGCCTGCGGGCCGAGATGGACGACATGAAGGATCACGGCGGCGGCGGCTGCGGGGGCCCCGAGGCCCGCCTGGCCTTCGCATTGGGCGGCGGCGAGTGCGGGGAGAGCCTGGCGGAGCTGCGGCGACACCTGCAGTTCGTGGAGGAGGAAGCCGAGCTGCTGCGGCGCTCCTCGGCCGAGCTGGAGGACCAGAACAAGCTGCTGCTGAGCGAGCTGGCCAAGTACCGCTCGGAGCACGAGCTGGACGTGACGCTGTCGGAGGACAGCTGCTCGGTGCTCAGCGAGCCCTCGCAGGAGGAGCTGGCGGCCGCCAAGCTGCAGATCGGCGAGCTCAGCGGCAAGGTCAAGAAGCTGCAGTATGAGAACCGCGTGCTCCTCTCCAACCTCCAGCGCTGTGACCTGGCCTCCTGCCAGAGCACGAGGCCCATGCTGGAGACCGACGCCGAGGCCGGCGACTCTGCCCAGTGCGTGCCTGCCGTCCTGGCCGAGGCCCCGGGGCCCGTGGCCGCGCGACTCTGCCGGACCCGGGAGGCTGAGGCCCTGCCAGGGCTGCGGGAGCAGGCTGTCCTGGTCAGCAAGGCTATTGACGTCCTGGTGGCCGACGCCAACGGCTTCTCGGCCGGCCTGCGCCCCTATCTGGACAACGAGTGCGCCGACTTCCGGCTGCACGAGGCCCCCGACAACAACAGCGAGGGCCCCAGGGACGCCAAGCTGATGCACGCCCTCCTGGTGCGGCTGAGCCTGCTCCAGCAGGAGCTCAACGCCTTCACGAGGAAGGCGGACTCGGTCCTCGGGGGCCCTGTCAAGGAGCCTCCAGAGCCCTTCTCCACACTGCCCGCCTTGAGCTCCCAGGGGCCCTCCAAGGAGATTCTTCTGGCCAAAGACCTTGGCTCAGACTTCCAGGTAAGAGATCCCAGTCAAGGGTCCTATTGCTTTTTTTTTTTTTTCTGGCTGCACCGTGCAGCAGGCAGCACTTCTCCGACCAGAGATCGAACCCACAACCCCTGCAATGCTGCTGCTGCTGCTAAGTCGCTTCAGTCATGTCCAACTCTGTGTGACCCCAGAGACGGCAGCCCACCAGGCTGCGCCATCCCTGGGATTCTCCAGGCAAGAACACTGGAGTGGGTTCCTCTGCAATGGATGCATGCAAAGTCTTAACCACTGGCTATGCTGTACTAAGTCACTTCAGTCATGCCCGACCCTGTGCGACCCCATGGACTATAGCCTGCCAGGTTCCTCTGTCCATGGGGATTCTCCAGGCAAGAATACTGGAGTGGGTTGCCATGCCCCTCCTCTAGGGCTTCTTCCCAACCCAGGGATCGAACTGGCCTCTCTTCAGTCTCCTGCATTGGCAGGCGGGTTCCTCACCACTAGCACCATCTGGGAAGCCCCTTAACCACTGGACCACCAGGGAAATCCCCTATTACTTTTTATATATGTGTGTGTATGTATACACACACATATATAAACCTTTTACTGAATCATATCATACAGAGAAGCACACAAAACACAAATGTGCAGCGTAATGGATTTTCCCAAAGTGAGCACACCCATGTCATCATCAAGATGACAGGAACCGCAGCAGCCCCTCCTCGGGTTCCCTTTTAGCCTCTATTCCCACTCCCAAGGGTAACCCCTCTCTCGATTCAGTTTTGTCTGTCTTTGAACTTTGCATAAATTGAATGACACAGAACACACTCACCTGTGCCTGACTTCTTTCACTCACCATTATGTTTGCTGTCTCAGGTAGAAGTAGTTCTGAGTGTTCTGACCGGATGTGACGTCATGGAGTGACTCTCCCACAGTTCCCTTAGTCATTCATCACTGATAGATACAGGCTTCTCTGTCCATGGGATTCTCCAGGCAAGAATACTGGAGTGGGTTGCCATGCCCTCCTCCAGGGGATCTTTCCCACCCAGGATAGAACCCAAGTCTCTTTTATCTCCTGCATTGGCAGGCGGGCTCTTTCCCACTAGTGCCACCTGGGAAGCCCCTAAGTCCTGACACAGTCAAATAAAGTTAATTCATTAAAAAAAACAACAACAACAGAAAACATTCATGGAGAAGTTGCAGTGCGCTAGCCGCCGGAGGTGAGTCCACCTAGGTCTCTCCCTTCGGGTGCCCTGTCAGAGGCCCCTACAGAGCCCGGGGCCTGGAGTGGGCGCTGTTTCCGGCACCCCACGTGCCCCTCCCCGGGGTCACCTTTAGTTTCTTCTGCTTGTGCCTCTAGGTGCAGCCTCCTGACCTCAGGGACCTGCCGGAATGGGAGCCTAGGATACGAGAGGCCTTCCGCACCGGCGACTTGGACTCCAAGTCCGACCCCAGCCGGAGCTTCAGGCCTTACCGAGCTGAAGACAATGATTCCTATGCCTCTGAGGTGGGCCTGGGCCCACACGAGCGGGGGCGAGGGGTAGGAGGAGAGTGGCTGAGGTGACTCAAGAACAGAATGACTTGTGGAGAATCTTAGCTGGTGTTGATATGGGTTCTGAGTGTTTCCTTTGGTTCCAAGCTTCCTGGCAACAAGGGCTGGAAGAGAAACAAGGAAGTTTGAGCCATTCTCAGGACCTGATGACAGGAAGTTTATAAACTCATCTGAGGAAGTTTTTTTTTTTTTTTTTAATTTATTTTTGGCTGCGCTGGATCTTCGTTGCTGCCGGCTTTCTCTCGTTGCAGCAAGCAGGGGCTTCTCTTCCTGGCAGTGCGCAGGCTTCTCTGTGCAGTGCCTTCTCTTGTTGCAGAGCACAAAGTCTAGGCTACGGACCTCAGAGCCCGGCCCCTCTGCATCGGGAGTGTAGAGTCTTAACCTCGGGACCACCTGGAAAGTCCCTCAAGTAATTTTCATAAGCTGAACACTCCTATGTAATCAGCAAGCAGATCAATGAATAGCCCATGACCTGTCCCTGGAAGCTTCCCTTCTAGTCCCCATTTAGTCACATCCTGACTTCTAACCAGATAGATTTGTTTTGCCTGTTTAGCTCCAAATCCTTATAAACAGAATTTCCCCTGAAAATGTAGAGTTTTATTGTCTTTTTGGTAGGAGTTTCTTACATTATAAACAGCAAATAACTATAACAGAATCCCTAAATAGCATAGCATAAAGATGGAAAAAGAAAATCAAGATCACAAGATTAACACATAGTTAACTACTGTGAATGTTTAGTTTGTTTAACTTGTTATTGAAATATAGCATAAAAACATACATATAGTAAAGGGCACTATCCTTTTTGTTTTTTTGGCCACACCTCTCAGCTTGTGGGATCTTAGTTCCCTGACCTGCACCTTTGGCAGTGAAAGCATGTTGTCCTAACCACTGGACAGCCAGGGAATGACCAAGGGTACTATCCTTAAGTGTACAGTTGAATGGATTTTTACATAAGTATAGACCCGTTAAACACATATGTTTGATCCCTGACTTACCTAAGCTGTTTGTAAATTGTTACAGTTATAAACAATGAGATGAACATTTTTGTGAATTCACTTAGTTTTCATAGTATATTATTTTCTTCAAATAAATTTTCGCCAGAAAGTGTCAAGTTAAAATTCTAATAATAGCTAGATTTGATGTGCACCGTTTCATTTCATCATCATGACAACCCACTGAAGTAGACACCTGCCATCATGCCTGGAGTATACATGAAGGATAGCTTGGGTCTGACTTCCTGCTGTCTCGCTCTCCTCTGACTGTCATCCTTCGACTGCAGTTTCTGTCCTCCTGCTCTCTCCCTGCTCCTCATCCATGTCCCTCATCTCGACCCCAGATCAAGGAGCTGCAGCTGGTGCTGGCCGAGGCCCACGACAGCCTCCGGGGCCTGCAAGAGCAGCTCTCCCAGGAGCGGCAGCTCCGGAAGGAGGAGGCCGAAAGCTTCAATCAGAAAATGGTGCAGGTGGGTGGGGTCCTATCCTGCACCTACTGCAGCCTCTCTTCCCTAAACTGAAGGCAGAAACCTTGGTGGTCCTTGGGTTTTTCAGAGCCAAGCATGTGAGGGGCAGCCTGTGTCTGCCCTGTGTGCTGCGCGGGTGCTTATGCATTAACTGTGCTGGGCTGGAATCCTGGGCTTGTCACGAACTGTCTGTGTGACCTGAGGCCCATCCTGTCTCCTCTTGAGGCCTCAGTGTCCTGTCTATGAAATATTGCCCCCCTCAGAGCTGAAGTTCTGTATTAGAAAGTCCACAGTCCTAGTTGGTAATCAAGATGGTAGTTCTGCTAGTAGAAATCATTTATGACGCCCTTACTGTATGTTAGAATTGCAATGCACTTTCCACACATCATGTCCTTTAATCCTCATGTTTTCCCCTGTGAAGTGTCCCCCTTTTACACCTAGAAAAACTGATGCCCAGAGGGCTGAAGTGCTTTGCCCAGGATTCTACTTGCAGGGCAAGGTGGGGCTGGGATTTTAATCCAGGTTATTGGCTCCCTCTGAGCCATGATACCTCATTGCTTCCTAGGGTATTAATGTCAGCCTTCCTCACCCCCAGCATGGCCTTTGCTTTGCACGTTGGGTCACCCCTCCCTGCCGTCATCACTCACCCTCCCAGGTGCCTCATTAAATGTGAGAGTCCACCTGAAACACTGGTGCTCGTATGGGCTCATCGTGAAAACGTGAAAGTGTTAGTCGCTCAGTCTTTTCTGACTCTTTGCCACCCCATGGACTGTAGCCTGCCAGGCTCCTCTGTCCATGGGATTCTTTAGGCAAGAATACTGGAGTGGGTAGTCTTTCCCTTCTCCAGGGGATCTTCCTGACCCAGGGATTGAACCTGGGTCTCCTGCACTGCAGGGAGATTCTTTATCATCTGAGCCACCAGGGAAGCCCACCTGGGCTCATTAGATAAAGCCAGTGTTTTTATAATCAGACAGAGCAGTTTCAGATCCCAGCGCTTTCACTGATTACTGTGATTGCTGCTGTTTTTATGAGTTTCCTTTCCCTGGAGTATGAACTGCTAGGGATAGAATCCCCAGCAGGGTCACCACTAGGCACCACATGCAATTTCTGCCTTTATCTGAGGCCTGGGATGGGATGAATCGGGGTCCCCGAGACAGCTGGGGCGCCTCATGCTCTGGTCCCTCTTGCAGCTGAAGGAGGACCAGCAGAGGGCGCTCCTGCGGCGCGAGTTTGAGCTCCAGAGTCTGAGCCTACAGCGGAGGCTGGAGCAGAAATTCTGGAGCCAGGAGAAGAACATGTTGGTGCAGGAGTCCCAGCAGTTCAAGCACAACTTCCTCCTGCTCTTCATGAAGCTCAGGTGGTTCCTCAAGCGCTGGCGGCAGGGCAAGGTTTTGCCCAGTGAGGGGGATGACTTCCTTGAGGTATGGTTCCCCTGGGACTGGGACTGGGGTGGGGGTTGGATGGAAGAGAGAGGAGGGGAAGGGGCACCCAGCTGGGTCAACACAACCCTCGGGCTCAAATCCGAGCCATCAGCTTGCAGCTTCCATCCCTGCATTCATTAACTCATTCAGCATCAGTTTGTTGACAGCCAGCTCTTCGCTGAGTGCTGTGGCAGTTGCTGGGGATACGTGGGGAAGACTTGGTCCCAGCCTCTCCAGGAGGAAATCTCCTTGGGGGCCAGTAGGTCTTTAACACCTCTCTGGTATTTGTTGGTTTCCCTTTTTAACAAGCCTGAGTCGTCAGCTGGCAACTGTATCTGGGTGAACTTAATGATCTAGTTTTGTTGCTTTTGCAGTATATGCAAATATGATATATATTAATGGTTTTTTTAATCTTTTAAGGTATAATTTATATACAGTAAAATGCACACATCTTACGTGTACAGCTGATGAAGTTTTATAGAATACACCCCACCGATACATAGTATAGCATCCCCCAGATTACAATGAGCACATTTCCAGTGCCCCAGAAGGTTCCCCAGTTCCCCAGGTGATATGCCCATCCCAGCAGTCAGCACTATTCTGGCTTCATAAACACCATAGGTTAATTTCACCTGTTCTGAAACTTCATATAAAGACTCTAGTCTTTTGTGTCTGGCTTTTGCTTAACAGGCATGCAGAATCCTCCTGGATCAGGGATCGAACCCATGTCTCCTGCATTGACAGGCAGATTCTTTACTACTGAGATAACAGGGAAGCCCCTATTTTATTTTTCATGTTTTCTTTGATAATGGTAATGGACAGTGACTTTCCATTTTTAGTAATAATATCAACTTCCTTTTTAATTTTAATTTTATTTAAAAAATATTTATTTATTTGGCTGAGCCGAATCTTAGTTGTGGCATGCAGTATCTTTAGTTGCAACATGTGGGATCTAATTCCCTGACCAGGGATCAAACCCAGGCCCCCTGCATTGAGAGCTTGAAGTCTTAGTCACTGGACCAACAGAGGAGTCGCTCACCTTCCTTTTTTACATTTATTTATTTATTTAACTAGAAAGAGTAGGTTGACTTAAAAGCATCAGTGATAGTACAGGTAGCATTTGGGTGTGGCAGGAAATAGGACAAGTGGGGCTTTGGGAGTGTGTGAAGGTTGGGAATGATTCATGTGGCCCGTTGGTCCCTCAGCCTGTGAAGGCTACAGGTTGACCTCAGATCCTTGACCTAGATCCTCATCCTCTGTCACAATCAGCCAGCGCGATCACGTTACTGGGAGAAGGGGAGAGGTAAGGATGTCATACCTGTCACATCCACCCGAATTGGCACTGCTCACCTGGCCTTTTGCGTACAGGTACCTCTGGTCTAGACCAGGCTTTGCCCTTCTCTCATTCAAGCTACTCATTCCACAGCCAATGGAGACTAGTGGCCATCCCAGTGTACCCCTCTCTGGGGTCCCCTAGAGTAGCCTGAATGTCCCAGTAGCAGGGGATGGTGGTCAGACCTGAATCTGTAGCAAGTGTTCCCTCCCCTTCCCCCAGCAGAGCTCATGATTCTTCTCACAGGCCACCCACTTACTCCTGAAGGGCCTCGAGAGAGCGCTGCTGACCAGCTTCAGTGGACATGCTCACTGCTGGCCTTGTCTGGGAGTGTCTGACCCAAAGGTGCCCCTATGAGAAGCACCTTGAAAGCCCAGCATGGCTGCCCCTTGAGCATCACTCTTTGTGACACCTGGGCACTACTATTTTGTTTTTAAATCTTATCCATGTATTTATTTATTGGAATATAATTGCTTTACCATATTGTATTAGTTTCTGCTTTACAACAACATGAATCCTGTTTACATATACATATCCCCTCTCCCTCTTGAGCCTCCCCCCACCCCTGGGTACTACTCTTTGACACCACTGTCTGCTTTAGGGCCACTCCACCTGTTTGGAAGTCCCACACAAGCCTCTGGATGAAGCCCAGTGTGGTTTGTTTTTTTAAATAATTTTTTAAATTTATTTTTTAAATTATAGTAAAATATATATAACATAAATTTTAACCATTTTTAAGTTTACAATTCAGTAGCATTAATTCACATTCTTGTGCAACCATCACCACCATCCAGAACTCTGTCTTACAAAACTGAAACTCTTACCCATGAACTCTCTATTCCTCCCTGCACCTGCCCCTGGCAACCACTACTCTACTCTCTGCTTGTATGAGTTTGTCAGATTCCACATGTAAGTGAGATCTTGTAGTATTTCTGTTTCCGTCTCTAGCTGATTTTACTTAGCATAATGTCTTCCAGGTTCATCCATATTATCACAAATAGTAGGATTTCCTTCTTTTATAAGACTGAGTAATATTTCCTTGTGTGCATATGTCATATTTGCTTTACCCTTTCATTCATAGACAGACACTCAGGTTGTCTCTGTATCTTGGCTATTGTGAATAATGCCACAGTGAACACAGAGAGATCCACATTTCATTTCCTTTGGATATATACCCACAAGTGGGATTGCTAGATCATATAGGAGTTCTATTTTAAAATTTTGGGGAAACCTCTATACTGTTTTCCATAGCTGAAGCCCATTTTTGGTAGCTAGGGAAGATGTTTTGCCCCCAAAATGAATTGTCTACAGGCCATATAGCCTGTATTTTAAATCAGTTTGTTGCAAGCAAATTCTCCATATTTGGTGAAAATCTTTCTAGCCATTTCAATGTACTGGGATAACAGAGAAACAGAAACTTACTTTAGGAGAAAAATAAGGTATAAGCATAGAAAATGAAATGATATACCTATAATAAATAGAAACATACTAACTGAAATAGACATAAATAAGTAAAAAATAAGTGTAGGGGCTTCCGTGGTGGTTCAGAGAGTAAAGAATCTGCTTGCAATGCAGGAGACCCGAGTTCAGTCCTTGGGTCAGGAAGATCACCTAGAAGGGAATAGCTAGAAATAGACATAATTAATAAGAAATAAGCACAACCACCCATACTGTAAAATATATGTATATCTGCACACATATAAAATATGATATAAAGCCCAGTGTATAAAAATATGTATATACAAATGCATAATAAAATACATATAACTATAAAATAAGGGGTTTCCAGGTGGCTCAGTTCATGAAAAATCCACCTGCCAACGCAGGAGGTGCAAGAGACTCGGGTTCCAACACTGGATTGGGAAGATCCTCTGGAGGAGGAAATGACAACCCACTCCAGTATTCTTAGAAAATTCCATGGACAGAGGAGCCTAATGAGCTACAGCGCATGGGGTTGCAAAGAGTTGGACACAACTGAGCATGCACGCACTCAGATGCATGGGCCCAGGGCCCAGGAATACAAATAGCAAATGATGTATATTCATACTTTTAAAGAATATATATGTCCACATATGCAGAATTAAAACTGGGTATGTGAATGATAACCCTCATATATTGACTATTTATAGTGTCCCGGGTACTGTGTTAAATGCTCTCAGTGGATAATTGCATTTCACTTTTACGCATACCCTATGATTTGGAAACAAGTACTACCCCCATTCTAGTACAGATAAAGATCTTTGATTCCTTGTCCTCAGTTCTGAAATCCAGAAATTCTAAGAACTGTTTTGTTGAGTCTAACTCAGATGGAAAAATTTGACCTGATATTCATTTGGCAGCAAAACCTCTATTTATCCATTTCATTAGTATTCACATGTTTGAAGAGGAAACAACTGGTGTTGGTGAGCACAGGGTGTTACTCCAGATGGGGCTGTTATATAATATGCAGTGTGGGTACCATATTATCTTCCTACATCCCAATTCATTCTGAATTCCAAGCACACCTGGCATTAAAGAATTTCAGAGAAAGAATTGTGCACCTGTGTATACAGATAATGAAGTCTGTATGTTGGACTTCCCTGGTGATCCAGTGGTTAGGTCCACCTGCCAATGCAGAGGACATGGGATCCCTGGTCCCGGAAGATTCCACATGCCACGGGGCAGCTAAGCCCGTGCACCACAACTACTGAGGCTCACACACCCTAGAGCCTAGGCTCCTCAACAAGAGAAGCCATTGCAGGGAGGAACCCAGGCACTGCAACTAGAGAAAGCTGACATGTAGCCACAAAGACTCAGCATGGCCAAAAATAAAATAAGTAATTTTTTTTAAAGTTTGTATGTTTAGATACTGGTGACCAAGGATGGAACTGGGTGTTTACTCACATAGGCCCTTCTACTCGCACATACTTCCCAGTGCCTGCCCTGACCCCGGAAGCTTCTTTTGGTTTTTAGGACACCGTATTCTCTTGGCTTTCCTTCCACCTCACTGGTTGCTCCTTCTCAGTCTCCTTTTGGCTGGACCCTCCTTTTCTCCCTGAACTGACCCCTTAACGTCAAAGTCACCAGGGTTTATAGCCCTCAGGCCACATCTCTCCTTTTGACCTTTGCCTACTGCCTTAGAAAGCTTGTCCAGGCACTTGGCTTCCATGGCCTTTCCTGCACATTGTGAATCTAGCTGGAATCTACAGAATCTGCCCCGGCTGCACTGCCCAGCCCTGTCACCACCCCCATCTGAACCATCATCACTTTTTGCCTGGATTATCACTGCAGCCTCCTACCTGGTCTTCCTGTCGTTGCCCTTGCACCTTTCCACTGAGCATCTTTTATTCAAAATAGGCAGGTACCAGGCTGCGTGTACTCCACGTGGATGGTGCCCCCTGGTGCTGTGGAGCTCTGTTTCTACCCTATAAAGTATCCCAACACAGCAGCCAGAGTGATCTCACAAAATTGGAAGTCAGGTCACTGTCACTCCTAAGCACAGCCCTCCTCTGGCTCCCACGTCACCCAGAGTGGAAGCGAAGTCCCTCCAACACCTGCCAACCTGCCCTGGGCCCTGTACCTCTCACTTCCTTCCTGGCTCTCTTGCTCTTCCTCAGACACACATGTCCCCACCTCAGGGCCTTTGCATTTGCTGTGGTCGTTCCCTGGAATTCTCAACCTGCAGGTCTTCACATGACTTACTCTTTTACTTCCTTCAGAACTTTGCCCAAATACTGCCTCCTCCCTGAGGCCTTCCTTGACCACCCAGTGCAGCACATCCTAGCTCCTTTCACAGTTCTCCTCTTCATAGCACTTATTATGATGGAACATTTCATATACTTAATGACATTTCATGTATTTCACATATCTGTTTGTTTTATTGCTCCTGGAATGGAGGCTCGAGGGGACCAGGGTTTTTCATCTGTCTTGCTCACTGACATATCCCCAGCTTTGAACAAGGACCTGGGGCATGGCAGGATTTCAATTAATATCTGTCAAATAAGGGACTTCCTTGGTGGTCCAGTGGTTAAAACTTCATGCTGTCAATACGGGGGGCACAGGTTTGATCCTGGATCAGAGAACTAAGATCCTACGTGCTGTGAGGCACAGCTTAAAAAAAAAAAATTGTTGAATGAATGAATTAATGAATAGTAAATAGCACCCTATTCTTCTCCTTCTTTGCCTTCTTGAACTAGCCCTGGTCTCCTGGGCTGACTCTGGACTCCTGTCCAGAATCAATTAATAGCAACCCCTGCCCCCAGGAAGGGCCACGTCTGTCTACCCAAACCTCTGGTTGCCCTTTTCTATAGTTAAGAGGGTGCCCTGTGGCCCTTTTAATCCAATCACTGTGCCTCCTTTGGCAACAGAGCTATTTCTGAGTAGTTCTCAGGGATGTCTCATGGTCCTTGAGGCAGAAGAGATGGTTGTGGGGTAGGGGGGAGGGTCAGAAGGACCTGACTCTAGCTATGCTCCTTGGCCTGGAGGGTGCCTAGGAGTAAAAGTTAAAATTTGGGAAATCAATGCCTAGCTGGGGTGCCTTTGGTCCATAAATCCTCATACATGCTTCCTGCCTGTCTATTCAGCCCCCTTTTTTTCTGAGTCACTAGCCTGTATCCTCTCCCCCTGAAGGTCAGACCCCCAGGCATGACGCCCTGCCATCCCCTGATCAGTGTTCTTTTAAAAAATAGGTAAATAGCATGAAGGAGCTGTACCTGCTAATGGAGGAAGAGGA
Organism: Odocoileus virginianus; assembly: GCF_023699985.2. Taxonomy (NCBI): domain Eukaryota; kingdom Metazoa; phylum Chordata; class Mammalia; order Artiodactyla; family Cervidae; genus Odocoileus; species Odocoileus virginianus. The sequence continues at coordinate 61,348,454 of NC_069682.1, read as the reverse complement.
ATTGAATGCTCAGCATTCTGATAACAAGACCTGCACAGGGGACAGCTGGACCCAAAACACGGTGAATTCTCAGCCCATTTCCAGTCCTGTCCTGTCCATTTGTTCCTTTGTCTGTTTAGTGATCATGTCTTGCTGCTTTCTCTGACTGCAGTCCTGCACCAGGGACTAGAGCTGCAGAGGGTCACTGCCCCAGATGCTCAGCACTGTGGGGTACATAAGTCATTCCAGGGCAGTGACAGAGGGTCAGATGATGGACTGTGGGGTCATGGGTAAGAGAGCAGTTAATTCTGTTCAGAGTGTAGGGGATGGTATTACAGAGAAGGGGTTTTAGGTGGTGGGTTTTGAAGGATGAATAGGAGCTTCCCTAATAAAGAATGAGGGAAAGGCCATTCTGTACCAAAAGAAGTATGTATGCAGAGGTACGGCAAGGTTTTCTGAGACTGACTGCAGCTTGGGATGTACGTAGTGAGGTTAAGGACAGCAGGCTGGAGTGAGTTGTGTGAAGAAAGACCTTGTGGCCTAGGATCAGGAACTTTCAAATCAAGGCAGGGGGTAGTGGAGCAGTGGGGTCAGGCTCCCAGGGGTACCCACACTGAGCTGGGTTATAGGTGGGAAACAGTTCATGTGCCCAGGAGAGAAGATTAGGCCCAAGGCAGATAGTCAGGTAGGCTCCAGGGCTCAGACTGCTCATCTAGGCCCTGGTGGGTCAGAGAATGCAGTTGCTGAGCAGGGAGAAAGACCCAGGCCTAGATGCTGCAGAGCCTCAGAGAAGCCAGGGCCCAGCTTAGCTTTAGGCTGAATAGTTGCTGTAACTACAGAATTTTGTGTTTATGTGAAGCTGGGGCATGTGTCAGCCTTGGAGGGGGCCTGGGCTGGGCTTGTTATGCCTGTTTTATGAAGAGGTGACCCAGAGCAGTCGTGGGACTTGTCTAAGGCCTGCTCGAGTCCCAGACTGAACTCTGGATGAGTTCCCAGTCCAGCCTCTCCTCTTTGCCGCTCTGAAAACTCCTGACTGAGACTTTGCCCCCCATCTGCAGCCCAATGAGTACATCAAGACACTGGCTGACATGAAGGTGACACTGAAGGAGCTATGCTGGCTTCTCCGGGATGAACGCCGTGGTCTGACTGAGCTTCAGCAACAGTTTGCCAAGGCCAAGGCCACCTGGGAAACGGAGCGGGCGGAGCTCAAGAGCCATGCTGCCCTGGTGAGTCTCTCACCAGTCAGAGACATCCCTCTCCTCGTTCCTGTCTCTGCCAAGGTCTCAGCTGTCAGACTGGGAAACAGGATGGCCAAGCCACGCTCCTAGAAGCATAGGAATCACTTTACTTACTTTGCGGCCCAGAGAAGGCAGGAGCCTTGACTAGATCACACAGCAAGGATACCAGAAGCAGTGGGGACTGGGGGGTCTCTAGGCTAGGAAAGGCAGGTGAAGGGTTGGCAGAGGAGCCTGGGGGCATCGCGGGCACCTTTCCCACACCACAGGCTCACAGGTGAGGCCAGAACACTTAAATGCCTGTGTGCACCTGATGGCATTCTTCATCCTCACACCCAGACTTCTGTGGCCTGCTGTCCTGTAAAGTCCCCTTAACTATCTGCTGCCTGGCCCTGTTTTGCTCCCTCCCCCCACAGTGAGGGACTCCCCTCCCTACAACCCAAATAATTCAAAGGACCCTTCGCAAGGAGCCCTGGGTATTTAGTCTCTGCTGTGTGCCTGGCAGTAGTGCCCCCCACTCTGGTCTGAGAAGTGCGAGGGTGGGCTTCCTCCCACTGAGGGCTCTCACCACCCCATCCCTCCCCCACGGCCCAGCTTCCTCCCCCCTGCCCCTGCCGCAGGCTGCCTTCCCAGGCCTCATGGGCCCCTTGGAGGTGGGTACACCGATTATCTTTGTTGGGCAAAGGACAAGACAGGCACAGAGGAGTTCAGTTTCTTCTCCAAGATCACCCAGCTAGTAAACGGCAGACCTGATCCTCACTCCCCAAACCTTAGCCCTCCTGGCTTCTCATGACCGTGATCCCCCCTTCTTCCCAATACTCAAATTTCTGCTTCCCGGTGCTGCCATTCTGTCCTCCCAACCTTCCCTGCAGAACTCACAGCTCTCCTCCCACCTGCACTTTCCACAGTGTCCACTGTTCACACTGCTCCCGCAACCCCAGCCATTCCAGGTGCCCCTTCCCCTTGGGAATCTGACAACAGCCTGGGGTGTGGGGTGCCTATAGATGGCATCTTTACCTCTTGTGCCCCCCTCTCCCGAGCTTGGGACCAGGAAAGCCATTACTCTTGAACGATTCCTGCACACATTTTTTTATGTTTAGACTTCGCGTATCTCCCACTAACTGTAAACCCTGGTAAGTGTTGATGAAATATCATGAGAAGCAATAACTAGGAACCTCTGCCATTTTGTAGCTATGTGACCTGGGAAAAGTAACCTCTCTGAACCTCTTCCTCCTTGGTAAAAATATCAAAAATGGTAGTTATCTTGCTGAGTTTTCTCGAGGATACAGATAATGCCTGAAAAGCCCTTAGCACGGAGCTTGGTGTGTAGAAACTGCCACACAAGCCTTGATTGTGAGAAGAGACTAGCTCTAACTGAGGAGGTCAGCGATGGCTCCTGGGGGAGGGGGTCCTCGGCGGAGGGGCCCCTCCTGCCTTTGCCTACCCTCTGTTGGCGCCCGGGAGGGAAGTCACGGGAGGGGGACGGCAAGGGGCCTCCCAGGGCCAGCCACCCAGTTGCTCTTCCTTCCCCAGATGGAGCTGAAGGCCGGGAAGGGGGCTGGGGACCGGGCGGGGCCTGAGTGGAAGGCAGCCCTGCAGAGGGAGCGCGAGGAGCAGCAGCGCCTCCTGGCCGAGTCCTACAGCGCGGTCCTGGAGCTGACGCGGCAGCTGCAGATCGGAGAGCGCAACTGGGCGCAGGAGAAGCTGCAGCTGCTGGAGCGGCTCCAGGGCGAGAAGCAGCAGGTGGAGCAGCAGCTAAAGGAGCTGCAGAGTCGCCTGAGCCAGGTGAGGCCTGTCCCAGCCCCAGCCGCCTTGAGCCACAAGCGAGGCGTTGCTGTGGGCACAGACCAGAGGGAGGACTCCTTCACGTAGCGCTGGATCCGTGTGCGCAGAGGCTGCAGTAGGGACCGAGTCTTCCTCTCTGCTGGTCTCACAGGCTTGCTTTCCTGTGTTTTATTCCAAAGCAAGCTGTCCTCCAATGTGGCCTCTTTGAATTTTGTGTTCACATCCTCACAGCTTAGCCTTTGCAATGGGAAGAGAGTTTTCTTTTTTCACACGGCTCTGATCAGCTAGATATGAGTCATATGCCCACATCTAGACCCTACCAAATCTCTTGAACCAAGAGGGAAGAACCAAGGCTGGTTCCTCATGAAAATTAGGGTTCTCTGACCAAAAGGGGGAAATAGGAAAATCAGTCATTGACTGTAGCCCCACTACAGTTAACATGTGCCTAGCTTATCAAGCTCTGTGACTTTATCCTTTGTTTATTATTTCAGTTGTATAAATCAGGAGTTCATCTTTATATAAGACTCAAATACTGCAAAAGCATACTTCAACCCACTCCCTCCCTTTCTTGCTGTTTACATTCACATTCAGAGATTTTTTTTTTATCATTAATTGAATCGTAATATGTATATTATTTACATTTTGCCTCTTTCATAGACAGCTGTTCACAACAGAGTGCAGAGGCATGCCATTCAGTTTAATTGCTGCTTAGCATACCTAGTATGGAGACACCACTTTAATGTTATTCAGCTGCTGCTTAGCTGATGTAGCTGTTCCAGGAACTGCAGCATGAATTAACATAGTAATAACAACTATTACTGTATTTGAGATAATGACACTTATGAGGACGCCTATAAGTGGTTGGTTTCATGATCATTTGCCAAACCCACTTTGTTGGCTCAGAGCTGCTGTCCATTTGGAAGGTGGCTCTGAGCCCATGATCTGGCTCATCTGGACCACAGAGTGGAGCCTGGGGAATGGCACTGCACAAAACAGGACCCTCCTCCCCAGCTTTGCCTGTATGTAACCACCTTCTTTATTCTTGTCCAGCTGCAGAAAGCTGCTGACCCCTGGGTCCTAAAGCACTCAGATCTGGAGAAGCAGGATAACAGCTGGAAAGAGGTGAGAGAGGCAACAGGCTCCTAGTTATACTGCAAAGTCCCTCACTTGGGGGAAATGTGACCAGGAGGATGCTAATCCTGTCCCATAGATCATATACCCTCACCCGCTTGGGCTCCTCAATCCTGAGGTCTCTACTTCATGATTCCAGCCTTAAGACCTGTGAATGTCCCCTCCTTGCCAGCTCCATCCTTCCATGCCTGGGGAGAAAGGTTAGGTGTCTCTCTTGTTTTAATTATGCCTTTCTCAAAAACAGGGACTCCAAAAGAGCTTTGTGATCCTGGGCAAGTCACAGTTGCCTCACTGGTAAAATAAAAATCATATTCCCTGTGTTAGCCCAGCCCAGGTGTGGAGGTTAATCAGGGAAGTTTGCTCCTGAACCTCAGGTGCACTGTCCATAGAGCAGCACACTGAGTAATGAAACAGTGACCATACAAGCCCTTGCTCATGACAGCCTGAGGATGTGGTGAATTAGATTTGGTTGCAAGCAGCAAAAGCCAATTCTGGGGGACTGAAGTAGGAGAGGATTTCATTAGGGGCTCAAGAGGGTTGGTGATGCCAGGTCAGAAAACTGATGCAAATCTTGGGACTTGTTCTGGAACCAGGGTGGGGCAAACCCCAAACAAGACCTCAGATCACTGCTTTCACCTTCAACTGAGCAGTGGCTACTGGTTGCTTTGTTGGCTGCCATTACATTCACAGTAAGTTCTAAATAGACTCTCTTGGGTTCACTCTTGGACCGTGGATTGGCCAAGCTTGGATCACATACCTATGAGGGGCGGGGTTAGATGCACTGTAGGTAGAAACTGACCAATGGGCTTCTAGGTCGGTGCTGACAATACTCCTGCTCTACAGGAGGAGACTCGAGAGCTTGGGCCCGCTCCCACACTGTGGCCAGACTGACCCTTTCCTGTCTCTCTTCCATGACAGACCCGCAGTGAAAAGATCCACGACAAAGAAGCTGTTTCTGAAGCTGAGCTTGGGGGAACCGGCTTAAAGAGGTGCTGGCAGCCCTGTCCCGAGCCCCACCCCTGCCCTAGCCCCCCACCCTGCGGTCCACCCTGCCACTTTGCCTTTCTTCTCTGCTCCACGTGCCCAGCACTGCACCTCCACTGAATTGAGAGAACACGGGGATATGTTTTTTGTGGAACCCCAGCCACTTAGGAGCTGGGAACCTTTGGGTGATAGCAATTCTAGCCTGCGATTTTTTTTTTTTTATTCTAGTCACGGAAAATGGGCCCCAGCGTATCCTAGCTGAGAAAGAAACCCCAAGCTCCTCTTGGGGTTCCTCCTGTCTCTGGAGTTTGGAGAGTCCTGCTGGACCTCTATTCCTGGTGGTACTGAGCATCATCCTCTGGGCCCAGCCCTGTGCTATAGCCAGGGAACCCCTGGGGCTCTCAGGACCATGTTTCCACCATTAAGAAACCCTTGAAGAAAGTTGGGGTAACAGAACCCCACAGGGGCCACGTGAGCAGCCCAAAGCCAAGTGGGCCCCAGGGAGGAGGGTGGCTCTGGAGTTGTGATGTGAGATTTGAATTTCAGCAATGCAAGTTCTAGCTCTGTGCCCTGGTGCTGTATTTCCCACCTCTTCCTATAGGGTAACAGGAGCTGCCCCCTAGACTTGTCCAAGGACTGAATGGTCTGACATGTGCAATGCTGTCATGTATGCCTGGCACTTACAGTCATCAGACAGCACGCATACCAGGTCTGGGTCAGAGATTAAATGGTGTCCTAGATCGTGTTATTATTTGTTGTTAGTTACTCAGTCGTGACTGTTTGCGATCGCATGGACTATAGCCTGCCAGGCTCCTCTGGCCATGGAATTCCTCAGGCAAGAATACTGGAGTGGGTTGCCATTCCCTTCCCAATCCAGGGATCGAACCTAGGTCTCCTGCATTGCAGGCAGATTATTTACCATTTGAGCCACCTGGGAAGTCCTAGATTGGGCTCCCCCAAAAGTAAGGCTTCAGGCAAGGATTTGAGTGTAAACGGAACATTTGGGAGGGGATTCCAGGAAAAGTCTGGAAGTGAGACAGGAAAGGGAACGCACCGTAAAGGAGGTGTTATCAACCAGGTTACACGTGGGCAGCTGGAGCTATTTCACAGCATTGCTGGGAGCCAGAGTGGAGCATGAGTTCTCCCACCTAAGGGTACCTGGGGACTGGTACCAAACCACCAAACCCCACCCATGGTTTGTTGATGGCTATGTCTATAAATCATGTGAAATTTTTAGTTTCCGCTCAACGGTAAAGAATCTGCCTGCAATGCAAGATATGTGGGTTCTACCCCCAGGTCTGGAAGATCTGGAGAAGGAAATGGTAACCCACTCCAGTATGCTTGCCTGGGAAACCCCATGGACAGAGGAGCCTGGTGGGCTACAGACCATGGGGGTCACAAAAGAGTTGGACGTGACTTTAGCAACTAAACAACTGGGTGGAAGCCAAGTATGCTCCTGCAGACAGAAAAAAAGCCCTCAGGTGAAGAATGGCAGGTGCTCCGAGCGTGCAGTGTTCCACGTGTAGGTGTGCGTGTGGAGGAGGCGAAGGGCAGGGCACCAACAGCATCTTTCTCAAGAGATGAGCAGGACCCTTGTTGTCCCGGCTCCCGTGAAGTGCAGGGACCAGCCAGAGTGCTCGCTCCGCATAAGGCATCTACTAATTCAGCCGTTCCTTTTCTGCTCTTCCCAGGACCAAATCTGTTTCCTCCATGTCGGAGTTTGAGAGTTTGCTGGACTGTTCCCCGTACCTCGCCGGGGAAGCCTCCCGGGGCAAAAAGCTACCCAACAGCCCTGCCTTTGCCTTCGTGGGCACCCAGCCAGTGGACCCGGAAAAGGGTGCCCCCGAACAGCCAGGGCTGTCGCCCCGTGACTGCAACCGCCTGGGTGCCCTGGGCTGCCCGGAGCCAGCGGGGAGGCAGATGCAACGCAGCTACACGGCACCCGACAAGACAGGCATCCGCGTGTACTACAGCCCCCCGGTGGCCCGGCGCCTGGGCGTCCCCGTGGTCCATGACAGGGAGGGGAAGATCATCATCGAGCCGGGCTTCCTCTTCACCACAGCCAAGCCCAAAGAGTCGGCCGAGGCAGACGGGTTGGCCGAGAGCTCCTACAGCCGATGGCTCTGCAACTTCTCCCGGCAGCGCCTGGACGGGGGCTCCGGGGGCGGCCCCTCGGCGGCGGGGCCTGGCTTCCCGGCAGCCCTGCACGACTTCGAGATGTCAGGGAACATGAGCGACGACATGAAGGAGATCACCAACTGCGTGCGCCAGGCCATGCGTTCGGGCTCGCTGGAGCGGAAGGTGAAGAGCACGTCCAGCCAGACGGTGGGCATGGCCAGCGTGGGCACGCAGACCATCCGCACGGTCAGCGTGGGCCTGCAGACCGACCCGCCCCGCGGCAGCCTTCACGGCAAGAGCTGGTCGCCGCGTGGCTCCTCGCTCGTGTCCGTGCGCAGCAAGCAAATCTCATCTTCCCTGGACAAGGTGCACGCGCGCATTGAGCGGCCCTGCTGCTCACCCAAGTACGGCTCGCCCAAGCTTCAGAGGCGCTCTGTGTCCAAGCTGGACGGGGCCAAGGACCGCAGCCTGTGGAACCTGCACCAGGGCAAGCAGAACGGCTCGGCCTGGGCCCGCTCCACCACCACGCGGGACAGCCCCGTGCTGAGGAACATCAACGACGGGCTGTCCAGCCTCTTCAGCGTGGTGGAGCACTCAGGGAGCACGGAGTCGGTCTGGAAACTTGGCATGTCCGAGGCCCGGGCCAAGCCCGAACCGCCCAAGTACGGCATCGTGCAGGAGTTCTTCCGCAACGTGTGCGGCCGGGCGCCGAGCCCCACGGCGTCCGCGGCTGGGGAGGAGGGCGCCAAGAAGCCGGAGCCCCTCTCCCCCGCCAGCTACCATCAGCCCGAGGGCATGGCCAGGATCCTGAACAAGAAGGTGGGCAAGTTGGGCGGCAGTGAGGAGGCCAGGCTCTCCGTGCTCCCCCAGGTGGGGAAGGATGGTATCACTCGAGATGGAGATGGAGCCACCGTCCTTCCCAATGAGGTAGGTGGGTTGGGCGGGGTGCCCTTTTTCTTTTGAGCTGAGATTGGTTTATAAGGTCCCAACTCTTTGGTTTTCAAACTCAGGCCTGTGGTTTGTGTGTTTCAGTAAGTCCGTGTGCTGGTCTGGGATGGGGGTTGGAAGGCCTCCTTCCTGGAACAACAGACCTGATGGACACACGGTCTGATTACTAGATGCCTGAGCATGGCTTATCCATGCACACCCCCAGAGACTGCCAGCATCCCCTCCGAGCAAGAAGCATGGGCACTGCTCTCCCATCACCCAGCAATGTGCCCGCTCCCTTGATTCTTGAGAGCCAGTCGTGGACCTCTCTGTGTTCAGTGGTGTCACCTTAGTACCCTGAGAGGATTTACTCCGTGAAAAGTGGAATTGCTGAAAATCAGCGCTTCTCCTCTCAGTCCTGGGAAGCCAGTCTTTAAACATGTCCTGGCACACCATTGCCCCCACCCCACCAAGACTCCATCCCCAAGTGCTTCCGTTCTGAGACTCTTTTGTTGCTCATTCCACTCCGGATATCAATTTCAGATTTAGTTAAGGTTATGTGCATATTAGTAAAACATATAAGTTAGCGTTGCAGAAAGGGAAACTGCAGGTTATACCATGGAACCCAAGGGCAAGGATCCAAAGGCCCCAGTGGCTGCTCTGTCTCCCTCTCCTCTCTTTAAAAAAAAAAATATATATATATATATATATAATTTGTCTCTCTGCGCCAGGTCTTAGTTGCAGCACTCAGGATCTTTTAGTTGTGGCATCCAGAATCTAGTTCCCTGATCAAGGATTGAACCCGGAACCCCTGCATTGGGAACTTGGAGTCTTAGCCACTAGAGCACCAGGGAAGCCCCTCCCTCTCCTCTCCTTTGAGCTTCATTTTCTCTGATGTCCTTGTCTCCCTCCCTCTCTGTTGTATCTGCATGTGGTCCAGGTGGGCTCTCCCTCCTCTGCTTTTATAACGTCTTCTGGTTCAAGCACCTAAAGGAGATGGAGTCAAATCGCTATGTCCCAGTTCCACATTTCAGGAAGAAACTGATTGGTCTAACTTGAGATCAGTGGGCCCCCTTGGCCCAGTCAGCTGTGGTCAGGGGCAGTATCATGGTCTGCAGCGCAGGGAGTGAAGGAAGGTTGTGGGCGGGGGTACAGAGGGATGGCACGGGCTGGAATTGACCCATGTGATTTGTACGGTTTATATGTTTAGCTGGTTTCTAGGTTTTCCCTATTGTACTTAATACTGTGGTGAACATCTTGACACAAAAGCATTTTTCCATATTGCAGATTATTTCGTTAGTTTTTTAAAAAATTAATTAATTTTAATTGGCTATCTCCTTAGTTTTGAGTTGTAGAAATGGGTAAATTGTTGAAGTATTTAATAGGTGTTGCTGGATTGCCTTTCCAAAGACTTTGTCAAGTTTCTAGAACCCCCAAGAGTATATGGTGAGTGCTTTACTTCCCTATACTCTCTGGCTGCATTAAATTAAAACAAAACAAAAAAAAAAAACCTTTAAAATATTTATTCCTATTTTTTTAACTTAAACCTTTTTTAGTTTAATATATGAACTGTAAAAAATATGGTTTATTGAATTCTTACAAACTGAACATAGTCATTATATTAGAGTTCCTTGGAGAAACAAAACCAGTAGGCTTTGTGGTTATGCATGCGTGAGAGTGTGTGTGTGTGTGTGTGTGTGTGTGTGTGTGTGTGTGTAGAGAGAGAGAGAGACAGAGACAGAGAGACTGAGTCCAAAAGCCTGACAACAGAAGAGCCAATGGTATAGTTCCAGTACAGCACATATAGCTGATATACTTCCAGTCTAAAGGTCATCAGGCAGGAAGAATTCCTTCTTACTCTGTGTTCTGTTCAGTACACCAGCTGATTGGATGAGGCTCACTCATGTTAGAGAGAGCAAGCAGATTTACTCTGTCTACCGGTTTAAATATTAATCTCAATCAAAAGCATCCTTGCAGAAGTACCCAGGATAGTGTTTGACCAGGTGTCTGGAACCTGTGGCCCAGTCAAGTTGACAGAAAACTAATCATCATAGTCAGATAACCACAACTACATCACGAAACCAGAAATACAAAGCTGATTGTATTTTCCATGTTGGTTGACCCAAACATTTTTCAGTATGTAAAGTATGCTTATTACCCATTGATCCAGTAGTTCTCTTAAGAATGTAACCAGTGGAAATTTTTACAGAGGTGGATGTGTATATAAAAAAATATTGCATTCTTAATAAAAATTGCTAAGACTTACTGAATATGTAATAGGCACTATGCCAACAGTTTGTTGTAATCACAACAGACTTTGAGGAAAAAATCCGGGCTGAGATCAAAGTTGATCACAACAACTTTGAGGAAAAAATCAAGGCTCAGAGAGGTTAAAAAACTTGTTCGAGGTCACACAGCTGGTAAGTAACTGGGCTGGAATTTGAACCAACCAATCAAGTTTTACAGCAGCATGTTTTGGGGGTTTTTTTGAAGTATAGTTGCCATACAATATTATATAAGTTACAGGTGTGTAATATAGTGATTCATGATTTTTAAAGTTTATACTCCATTTGTAATTATTATTAATATTGACTATATTCCCTGTGCTGTAAAATATATCCTAGTAGCTTGTTTTTATTCCTAATAATTTGTACCTCTTAATCCCCTACCTCTATTTTGCCTCTTCCTCCTTCCCTCTCACCACTGGTAACCATGAGTTTGTTCCCTATATCTGTGGGTCTGATGTTTTTTTGTTTACAAGTTTGTTGTATTTTTTAGATTCCATATATAAGTGGTGTTAGTATTTGTCTTCCCCTGTCTAACTTAGCTTTACCTAGTATAATGCCCTCCAAGTCTATCCACGGTACTGCAAATGGCAAAATTACATTTTTTAAATAGTTGAGTAGCATTCTATCCATTCATCTATTGATGGACACTTAGGTTTCCATATCTTGGCAATTGTAACTGATGTATAGCAGCACTTTTAACCATTATCCCTATGTGTTGGTCATAGTAATAAATTTAGAAACTACGTAAAACACACATAAAAAATGAGTTGGATAAATAAATTAAGCTATTTCCATTCATTGTAATACTGTGTGGCCATTAAAAAGAAAGAGATCTGGACATACATAATGACAAGAAAAGTATTCATGTTTTTGCGATTACAAAGTAAGCTATAGGAGTTGAGATCATTTTGGTAAAGGTATGTTCCAGAATTTATTTATGTATATTCCAGAATTTATTATATTCTGGAATGTTTGGGGTTTTTTTGTTTTGCTTTTTTGTCTGTACTGGGTCTTTTTTGCGGCATACAGGCTTTTGCTGGATTTCTGTCTAGCTGCAGTGCATGCGCTTAGTTGCCCCCATGGTATATGGGATCTTAGTTCCTCGACCAGGGATCGAACCCAAGTCACCTGCATTGGAAGGTGGATTCTTTTTTTTTTTTGGAAGGTGGATTCTTAACCACTGGACCACCAGGGAAGTCCCTGGAACGTTATTTATGAACACTCATTACTGCTTTATTTATGAACGTTCATTACTGCTCTAATGGGAGAAAATAAGTTTTTAAAATTGGTTCAAAGAGGGGCTACAGGGATGGGATGTGGAGGGAGGTGGGAGGGGGGATCAGGATGGGGAACAAATGTAAATCCATGGCTGATTCATGTCAATGTATGGCAAAAGCCACTACAATATTGTAAAGTAATTAGCCTCCAACTAATAAAAATAAATGAAAATAAATAAATAACTGAAAAAAAAAGAGGGGCTCCAGCTCCTAGGAACTGCACAGCAGAGTCCAAATTCCCGGCCTGGATGGCCACCCAGTCCCTGGGGGGGTGGGGGGGCGCTGTTAGTGCCTCCTGGCACCTCCTGACTTCTTCTTCTCTCCCCCCAGGATGCAGTGTGTGACTGCAGCACCCAGTCTCTCGCCTCCTGCTTCGCCCGGCCATCCCGCTCTGCCATCCGCCACTCTCCTTCCAAGTGCAGGCTGCACCCTTCAGAGTCTGGCTGGGGTGGGGAGGAGCGGGCAGCCCCGCCCAGCGAGTGATAGAGCAGCCGAGCTCCTCACCTCGACCAGCCCCCGTCCCTGGACAGCCGAAGAGAACCAGTGGAGAGGAGAAGTCGCTCGGGGCCCGCGAGCTCCATGCATCTCTCGCCCTGGAGGGCTGCATCTCTGCCATGGAAGCGCTTTCCCAGCCAGGTAAAGCGGGGTCTCCTGCTGACTGCTGGGTGGTGATATCTGACTTCCCAGGGGAAGGCAGCGAGTGGGAGAAAGACCAAAACTGGGCTTCGGAAGCATCTCCAGAGAGATTCATTGAGAGCTGATCCCTGGGTCGTAAGTTGGGAGAGCCTTGCCTGGTTCCACCCACTTCTCAGAAGAGCCAAGGAAAGGATCCACTTCCGGCCATGAGCCTCATGGAAAAGGGCTCACAGAGATGTTCCCAGCCAACCACATCCCTCTTCACCGGGAGGAAACACCGATGAGAAGAATAGGCTTTGCTCTAGGGCTCAATGTGGGGTGTCTGATGGAGCTGAGCTGGGCATCACCCCATCCCTCTCTTCCTTCCGCCACCACCTCCTCCCCCCAGCCCCACTGCTCTGGATTGCTGCAGCTCTAGGGGATATGATAGGGCAGTAGCCAGGGTCAAGTATCTGCTTAGAATCCTGGGGCCCTGGATCTCCCTGCCCGTAGCTCAGATGCAGCAAGACCTAGAATGTGAGGTAGGAATGTGCGGGGCCCAGGGTCAGGGAGCCACTGGAACTGCCTTTCTTGCCAAGGTGACTTGGGGGGACCCCAGCCTTCCCAGGAGATTCCTTGAGGACAGACATAGGTAGAGTCCATCTCAAGACCTGGTGCACAGATAAATAAATGCCTAATTGCCCACTGCCTTGATTGCTGGGGGCTCTTTCCCCAGCACCCTGGAGGGGTGCCACATCTCTACTGTGTTTACATCCTGCAGCTGGTGGAGGGCAAAGATATTCCCAAAAAGAGACTCCCAGTTGGTCAGATCAGGCCCAGGAGTCTTTTACGAGGCCGGTGCCCCAGGACATGGCAATAGACTGGGGCCTGGAAGCACATTTCTTGCCTAGGTTGTTTATTTTGAGTTTTTCTTACTATAAATATTTAAGGTGGTTTTACTTTATTTTAATAATTTAATTTACCCCAAAGTCCCTAAGGTAATTTATTGGAGGTTGAGACATGTACTCTCGCCACTGGGACAATGCAAGGCTTTAACACGATGGATGGGCGCAGGGTCCCCTCTGAGGACAAGACAACTCAGCAGGCGAGCTCTGGTCTCTTGGTTCAGGTTTGGAGGGGGCCCCAGCAGAGCTCCCCACAAATCTGCTGACCCTTTGGCCTCAGAGCATCACTTTTATGCTCCACACCTGCTACTTGCCTGACCCCCAGCTGTGAGTTTGTAAATACTCACAGACAGGACGGAGGGCTGGACCAGCAGCACTGCTTTCCAATCACTTCCCATTTTCCTTCTCATTTTCCTCCCTCCTTCTCACACCTTTTTTTTTTTTTTGGTTTCTGATGAGTCCAACACAGATTACTAAGGCTTTATCAAAAGCATGGAGATCTCTCCAAGTTCCCTAAGTGAGAACTCGCAGGAAAACAGGACTGAACTTCGAGAATGTTGTTTATTGCAGCTTTGCACATGGATCTGAGAGTGTCTGCCAGCCTGCCTCAGTTCTCACCAGCCTCCAGCCTTTTCACCAGCTTCTCTCCTTAGCCTTATGGACTCTCCAGGCTCGTCTCTCAGCCCCAACCCCACTGCCCGCCCTTCCCCCTGTCGCGTGTGAGCTGACTGAGCCACCAGGCGGGTTGCAGCATGGCTCAGGGCAGGGGAGAACGCAGAGGGCCTCCCTCCTGGTGCCAGTGAACCCATTTTGGCTGCACACATGCCTGCATATCTGCGTGTGACTGGCTGGGGGCTCAGAGTGTAAACATCAGGATAAAGTGGCTCATCTTTGAATTTTCCATCAGGAAGACCGAAAGCCAGCATCTTTGCTAGTGTGCCCCCAGGACTTAGGAGATGCCTCTGCACTCCCACCCACCAGCCCCCAGTCTTGCCCTTTCTGGAGCACCTGGACCAGTTACCCAAATACCTTCATGTCCATTGCCTATCAGCAGAACTTTGGGGTCACGTTAGTACAACCAGCCACTTCCTCGTACCATAGTGACCTGTGTGGGCAGAGCAGGCAGGTCAATGTAGCCAAGGGCCAGGCCCCTCTGGGATGCCAGTGCTCCCACCCAAGAGGTCAGGGGACCCCTCCAATGCTATCCAAGGGAGGGGGTTCACACCAGGCCACAAGCCACCAGAGGCCTTCTGCCACCTCCCGGGGCTGCAGAAGGCCAGGGAGGCTGCACTGCTAGCCTTGGGGAGGAATCCTCACGAGACCTGGACCCTGCTGAGTGCTCAGCCTTACCATCATTGTTCTCACCCAAGATCGTCCTTGCGTTGTCGTTGTCTTAGCGCCTGGCCGCCCAGCCCTCAGCCAGTGTCAGAGGCCTGTCCTTGGTTTTCAGTAAAGTCCCAGTTTCTGCTTCCTGCATGCCACTGGGCAAGGTTCCTACACTGTTCCTACAGAAGCCTCTGGATATGGGGCTTGATGGGGTTGAAAATGTTACGTGTAAATATTGGTTTGATTTGGGTTTTAGCATTTTAATTAGCAACTGGTTGTGTTTTCTTTTTTGGGGGTGGGGGGTTGTCTTGTAAAAACTCTCTACTCTTTTGGAATGTAACTTCTAAGTTTATTTGTTTCTTCAAATGCCTTTTAAGTCTTGGTAACATTCCCGAAGCAGAGGACTCCCCAGGAGCACCGGGTCCCAGGAAGGAACACTGCCCTTTTCCCCTTTCTTCTTTCCTGCCTCTTTACTCCCAGCAACTTCCTTCTCTTCCTCGCCCTCTGCCCCTCTTTTTCCTCTCCTTTCCCTCTCTCTCTGTTCTCTACAGCCCAAGTCCCAAGGAACCTTGGGGTCCTAATTCCCTACAGGCCCCTAGGCTTGGATCCATTGTGTTGACACCAATTGGTTGAGGGGAGATGGAAGACCAGTTGGCATGACTGACCCCAAACTGGACGATCTTGTGTTTCTGACATCTGACCTCTTCCCACAGCCAAATCAGACCCTCCTGGGGGCAATGATGTCTGTACTTGAAATGAAAATCAAACCACTCTGGCACGTCAGTGGCCCCTAGATGCTGCATGCACGAGGTATCAACATTCAAGTCCCTGTCACCCTGGCAGCCATCTCCCCCCCAATTCTGTCCCCACCAAAGGCTGACCAATTTTAAAAACCCCTCCCAAGAGGTCTTGCTCAAAACGGCTCCTTCCCTTGGTCTCCCCAGGGATGGTCCTCTACCAGCTGCTCTCCCAGGTGACAAAGTTGAGGGTCCAGGACTTGACCCTCTTGTGCCCTGATTGCCACATGGCTCCCTCCTGCCTGCCCCCATCCACTTTTCATGGTTTCACCACATGGTCTGTTCTCCTCTTGCCCATCCAACTTCTGGGGCCTTCCTCCCTCTCCTCTCCCATTTAGAATGCTCCCCCCCCAGCTTTGCCAGTCTTCCAGGCCCATTAGCCTCCCAATCCCACCACCTCTTCATTAATAATAAGTCCCTGGACACCTCTTCTAGAGCACATGGCCATTTAGAAATTGCTTATCCTTCAGGCTTCTACATGCTAACTCTGGGAGGCAACCTTGGCAGGACAGGGTTTAGTGTTCCCATTTTATAGATGAGGAAACTGAGGTACAGGTCTCATTCCAGAGTCACCTAACCAGGAAGTCATCAAGTTCAGACTAGAACCTAGGTCAGCTGGAACCCTCAGGCCAACCTTGTCCCTTGCTGTGTTAACCTACTGCCCCACTGGGGGCTTTGTGTGGCTACAGAATACCCAGACTATGCCACTGCCCAACCCAGACATAAAACCAGTCTATCCTGAATCTCTGGACCTGTGTGTCTCGGAGGGTGGTGTGGGGACATGTCCAAAATGCAGCTTCTTGGACCCCACCTCACCCCAAAGGGCCAGGAATCTGCTTATCTAACAAACTCCCAGAGAGATCCTAAGTACCAGTGCCACACCACTGATGTTCATAGCCTTGACCATTGTTCAGTTGCTCAGTCGTGTCCGACTCTTTGTGACCCCATGGACTGCAGCATGCCAGGCTTCCCTGTCCTTTACCATCTCCAATTAGGCCATCTTTTTTAAGCCAAATAACTACGATGTTATATTTTTAGAAGAGCCTTGAGCTGAGAATTAGGGAACCTGGTCCTCAATCCAGCTCTGATTTGGGTTATCTATGCTGAGAATTTCCAAAAAGCACCGGGGGCCATTTACAATCTTAATCATAAAGTTCAGTAAGGCAACGGAAAAAAAAAAGTCAAAAAGCAAGAGGAATTATCATTCCCCAAATCTGTCTTCCCAGGTGGCACAGTGGGTAAAGAATTCTCCTGCCAATGCAGGAGACACAGGAGATGTGGGTTCGATCCCTGGGTTGGAGGGAGAAATGGCACCCCACTCCAGTGTCCTTGCCTGGAAAATCCCATGGACAGAGGAGCCTGCAGGACCGAAGTCCATGGGGTTGCAAAGAGTTGGACAGAACTGAGCGACTAAGCACGTGCGCACACATACACACGCTTAAATCTATCTGATGTGATTTCCATAATCCTGCAATTAAATTTTACTCTGGAGTTTCCTGGCAGCCATGGTAAAAAGGGAAGCACATCAACTTTCATGACTCTCATCATCCAGTCATGGGAAGTGACAATATTTGCCCCAGGAGGCAAACTCTTCTGCTAATTTAGAGCATGCATCCTTTCTTCAAAGGCCACTAAGTCAGTTGTGGTATGAACCTAAAATGCAAGGATGTTTTCCAGGTCACTATTTTAAAAATAATAAACTGCCACCGACTTGAATGACCTTGATCCCAGAGCATGTGGCTAGTCTGTGCCTCTGTTCCTCCAGCTGCAAAGTGGAAGAAATCCTACCTCACATGGCGGTGCTGAGGACCAAGTACAATACTGTGTGAGTCTACGTGGGAAAGCATAAGGTTCTACACTGATGTAAAGAGGTCTGATCACAGTCATTGTCCCCTAGTGCCCTCACTAGTCTTAGTGAGTAGAAAGGCTAATAAACTGGACCAACCCTCTCACTTAAAAAAAATTGTGGCCCAAAATGCATAATATAAAACTTACTGTTTTAGCCCTTTTAGTGGCTTTAAATACATTCACACAGTGGTACAACCATCAGGACTATCCATTTCCAGAACTTTTTCATCACCCCAAACTGAAACTGTACCCACTAAACAGTAACTCCCCATCCTTCCCTCAGGCCCCTGATAACCTATATTCTACTTTCTGTCTCTATGAATTTACCTATTCTAAGTATTCTAAGTGGAATCATACAGTGTTGGTCCTTTTTTGTCAAACCCCTCCCTTTTTTGGATGAGGAATCCAGCCCAGAGAAGGGAGTTCCTCACCCAAGGTCACACAGCAAACTGGAGGCAGAGTCAGGACCAGAATTCAGGTTTCCTGACTCCCACCAGGTTCTGCATCCCTGGGGGTGAGTGAGACCCCACCTACCATTCCCTGATCTTGGCTGAACCTTGTCTTCTCTCTGGGCTCAGCCTGTTTGCTTCCCACCACCCATCCATCCTTTGTTTTATCACCTTCCTCCAAAGCCTCCCCTCCTCCTGCCTCCTCTTCTCTGATTCCCACCAGCAGACCCAGTGGCCCTGACCCATGGCCAGGTTTTCCTCTTCTGAGCCGCAGGCTTCTTTGTAGTACCCACCCCCTTCAGCCCTCCCAGAATGGCCTTCTATGGATTTCCTGGCCCCTCAGGCTCACATCCCCATCGTCCTGTGACTGTGGTCTCCCAATTCCTGATGTTTGCTTTCAGATCTGATTGTATTTCCTGGGTTCTGTTTTACTTTCTCACACTGAAGGGGGAACCTTTCCCCGATGCCTCAGGCTGGGCTTGGCCCAGTGACCACCCCCAGCCCAGAAAGACACACCCCATCCCACCCTTGAGTCCCATTTTCTTCTGTCCACAGCCTCCCGACAGGACCCCAGCAGTATCCACTGGGAATTGGCAGAGGTCACTGGGACCCTCATTTTGGCTTCCCCTATCCTGCCCAGTCCTGCATAGCCTAGTTTGTAAAGCAGATGCAGCCTGACTTGGGTTCTTCCCTCCTCCCTCTGGCTATCTGTCCATCCATCTGCCTGTCCATTTGATATCCCACCATCCTCTCTACCCTCCCCTGGATCTCTCTGCCTCTGAATAGCTTGCCCTGGCAGAACCTGTAGCCCATCCTGGCATTACCGCTTATCCCTTCTGTAGTATTTGCAGTTTGCAAAGTCCACAGAGCCAAGAACCAAAGGGGACTGGTAACAAAGCGACCCCTTGCCCAGGGCTCCCCCACCCCACCCTTCCCCGCACCCTCCTTTGTCTACCCCATCAGCCTTGCTCCCCTCCCTTCCTGCCCTTCACCAGCTCCCTGAACCCCAGGCAGTAAGAAAAGGAGCTCTGGTTTCCCTTAGCATCCTTGAAGGGCCAAAGTCATCAAGGCCTGACCATCTTGTCTTTCTCCACTCTATACCACTCGAACTGCTCCTGTGAAAAGGAATTTCAGCCAGGATTTTGGAGACCTGGCCCAGGTCTGGACAGTTGTCCTAACTTCTCTGTGTTTGGCTGGTTGTATGATTTTATGATGATGATCCTTAGGGATCCCAGAGCACCCCTCATGTTTTGGGGTCCTGCATCACCATCCTCTCTCCACTGGGCCCTAGTATCCTGGCTCCTCTCTCAGCTCCGCCACTGATCTCTGTGCCTTAGTTTACTTCTCCGCACAGGGGGCTCACCATAAGTCTGTTCCCAGCAGCTTCCCAATTTGGTGCCTCTAAGGCAGGGCCTTGGCAGCTGTGGCCCAGCTCCCTGGCACTGTCTTCTTAGGGCACCAGGTTGCTGAGGATGAGATGCCTGGAGGTTCTCAAAGAAGCCAGAGCATCACCTGGGAACTTGACAGAAATGCAAAGTATTGGCCCCACTCAAGAACTAAAAAACTAGAACTTTGGTGGGGGTGGGGGGAGGGCAGCAAGCTGGGGGTTTAACAAGCCCTCCAACTGATTCCGATATACACAGGCATTTACTACCTGCCGATCTAAACCAGCAAATAGTGTGGCCTGGTGAAGGACTGAGGCTGGTCCTGACCAGGAACAAGTGGGAAACATCAAGCTCATCTGGATTTCTGAGGCCAGGGAACCCTGGCCATCCCTACCCAAAGCAAAACACAACTGTGTTCTCCTCTTCCCAGAAATTGGGGGGCTGGGAAAAGGCAGGCATTTTTCCTTTCTCTACTCCTGGCTTGGTTCCAGTTCTACCCACCTTTCCTACTTGTCTGGGTTTTACTAAAGGTTGTATAGGGTTGTGCCAGCCAGGCAGGGGGTGGGCAGGAGACAAAAGACCCTGACCCTTTATCCCTTGGGAATCTCACCATAGGCTGATGGCTTCTTTTCAAATGGAAAGAAACGTAGCTTCTCAAAGACTCCTAAATCCCCAACCAGCTCCTCCTCCTCCCACCTCGGGGGAGACCTTGTAGACAGTGCCAAAAAGCAGCTCCTGCCCCTAGGGGCTAGGGGAGAGAGCCAAAAGCCATCCCTCAACCTGGCCTCCCCATCCTGAACCCCCGCCAGTACTGTGAAACCCCCTTCCTGACCATCCTGGTTTCCTGGTGTGGCCTCTGAAGTCGTGGGCCCAAGGGGTCTCCCAGGGAAAGGCCTTTGGGAAGGAAGGGACCAGGGGCATCCTTGGGCCAAACTCTGCCTCTCCTGCCCGCTCTTTCTCCTCCCTACTCCTTTCTTCAGAAGGCTCCTTCCCAGGAGGTATTGGGTGCTAGACAACCGTGGTCCAGTCCGCCAGCTCTCCTTCCCCCCCGTGTCTTATTTCA
The DNA here is from genome assembly GCF_023699985.2 of Odocoileus virginianus. Classification (NCBI taxonomy): domain Eukaryota; kingdom Metazoa; phylum Chordata; class Mammalia; order Artiodactyla; family Cervidae; genus Odocoileus; species Odocoileus virginianus. Next base: position 61,328,342 of record NC_069682.1, on the reverse strand, counting down.
GACATGAGTAACTGTACAGTGTAAACTTACAAAGGGTTTTTAATGGTTTAGATTGGAAATAAAGTATGTCATATGAACAGTTTCCATGGACTTGGCTTGTCTGATTTCTCACGTGAGGTGGGTGCGGTCCCCAGCACATTTGGAACTTGACTCAAACACATACCCAGTTGCCTGGGAAGGAGGGAGTCCTGGGAATGCCTCAGCCAGCTGGCTGGTCTGGGGTCACTTGAGAAGAACCACCAAGGGGCTCCCAGCTACTGACTGCTGACACCTCAGGGTCCCCCATGAAGGGTGGTAAGGCCACAGAGAAACAAATGCAGGTCATCAAAAATGGAACTGAAACTTGCTACAGAAGACTTTCAAATATTTATCACAAAAAAAGGACATGGGTTAATTATCTATTACAGTATAATCAATTATCCCCAAACATTTATATCACAGATGCCGTGGGTCAGGGATTCAGGAGCTAAGTTGTTCTGACTCAGGGTCTCCTGAGGGTGCAGTCAAGTGTCAAATCAGGCAGCAATCATGTGAAGGCATGACTGGGGCTGGAAGATCCATTCCCAAGTTGGGTTACTCATGCCTGGCAAGTGAGGGTGGGCAGGAGGCCTCAGTTCCTCCCCATGTGGACCTCTCCCTAGGGCTGTTTGAGTATCCTCACAACATGGCAATTGGCTTCCCTTAGAGCAAGTGATCTATGGGAAAGCAGGAGAGGTCACAATGTCTTTTATGACTTAAGCCTTGAAAGTCATACACTATAATTTCTGCAGTATCTCACTAGTTATACAAATTAGTCCTATTCCTTTTGGAAGAGAACTATACAAGGGCATGAAGAGCAGAAAGTGGAGGTCATTGGGGACCATCTTGGAAGCCAGCAACCACATGAAAATTACTTTTTTGTGTGGGATGTTAGTTCTCAGACCAGGGATTGAATGTCGGCCCTCAGCAGTGAGAGCATGAAGTCCTGACCACTAGATCACCAAGGAATTCCAGGTCTCTTTTTTGAGAGTCTAACAACAGCCAGGCCTGTGCTGGGCATTGAGGATAACAGTATATGAACCTGAAAAACAGGAAACCAAATGTCAATGGCAAAGGGGTGGTCAGGGAGTCGGAGGGTCAGGAAAGGCTGCAATTATTCCTAAGGTTGAGATGTTGACTAGATGAAGGAGATGGTGGTGTGTTGCAGGCAGGAGATGGAGACAACATGTTCCAGGGAGAGGGAACAGCATGTAGAAAGCCTAGTAGAAAGAAAGCAGAGCAGGATCAGGGAACAGGAAGAAATCACTGGTGTGGGGAATGAAGAAAGAGGCTGGGTGAGATCACACAGTCCCTTATGAGGGAAGGAATGTCTACATCTTGTGGACAGTAGAGAGTCATGGAAGAAATGAAAGCAGGGAAACAACCTAGAGGATGCACTGGGTCTGGATTCCATGAGGCAACAAACTTACCCACTGTGCCCCAGGATGGCCAGTTCTGGCTGTGTTCTGTTCTTGGGACATTGACAAGTGAGAAGTTGAAGGAGTGGGGTGGGAAGGGAAGGAACTGGGCTCCAGAAAGTGATATTCAGGGAACAAAGAACAAATCTCTGCTTCAGACATCTGTTGGGAGACAACATGCTAGAACCACAGAGTGGAAATGTCAGGAAGGCAGATTTCTGCCTACCACCAGAAAACTTTTCCAGGGACCCACAACTGCTATGGAAAGATGACCACAGTCACATTCCAGTGGTGGCTCATTAACCCTTCTTGCAGTTTTTGTGGACTGCTTGTGATTCAACACTTGGGGAGATTTCAGATCCCGAAGGCATGCAAGGTGACACTCTGATGGCATCATGCTGGGTGTTGAAGCAGCAGCGTGCTCTCTGGGAGCCCCCAAGCCAGCAACGGATAGTGTGCCAGGCACAGGCTAGGCTCCTGGCAGCACAGAAAGGGCATCTGCTTTACAGCCTGGGGCCTCAGAGAAGGCTCTCAGTGCACTGGATCCTCAACTGAGGCTTAAAATTGGAGAATTCTGCCAAGAAAAATCAGGGAAGGGCTTCTCAGGCCAAGATAACGCCTTAAGCAAAGGAGCAGAAGCAATGGGGGTGATGATAAGAGTGGCAAGCGATTTGGGGAGGGGGAGGTCTGCAAGGAGGTTGTAAAAGGAGAGATCCTAAACTTTTCCAGGTGTTGAAGGGGCCACAAAAAGAGAAAATATGCTAGAGGAGAACTGGAAAAAGTGGTCCCAGTCTGCCCTGGGAGAGTCATGGTCCACAATTTTAGAGTTAAGACAAAGGGAGAGAAGGATTGTGGCCCAGCGACCGGACAGGGCATCACTGCCCACTCGCTAATGTCTTCCTTTGGCAATTACCTTTCTGGGCCTCTGCTCCCTCATCTTGGAAAGGCTCTGGGCATGTCGAGCGCAAAGAACACGACGGTGTAACGGTACTCAGTCAGGGACTCTTCGGGAGTGCAGTTGTTGGGAAGGTGGTAACTTGGCCAATACTGGGCGGGGAAGAACTTGGACAAACAGGGCGGGGCCACAAGAGTCGCGAACAGCGGTTTGCGCATGCGCCTCGTGGAAGCGGCGTTGTGCGCTTGCGCGAGCCCGGGACCACCCCCCCCCTCCCCCCGCCGGCCGGGCATGCGTCCTTGGGCGGCGGGAGTTTTCTAAGGGGCGGCTTTGGCGCTGCCGGAAGGCAGTGAAGCGGTCCCAGAGTTGGAAGGACCAACGGCCTTGGTGCAGCGCGTCCAGGGATAACGCGGCGTCGCGGAGAGAGTGACCTGCGGCCTTGTGTTTCGGAGACGGAGGCTCTGGGTTGGACAGGCATCTCTCTGAGGTGAGGAAGTCGCAGGCCCGTTCCCGGACGAAGCCTTCCTCACCCCCGCACCAGCCACTTTGGGGTCGGACACCGCGGCTCAGCCCACACCCTGCCTGCCCGTCGTCACCCCCGACACCGGGTGAGAGGAGACCCCGGGGCGGGCGGCGCCTGGCTCGGGGCCTGTTTGCAGAGCCCGCGGTCTAGACGTCACTATTGGTGGAAGGTTGAAAGCTGGGTGGGGGTGGGTCACACAGGCCAGGGTTCGAATTTCGCCTCTTCACGCTGGCTACCTAACAAGTTTTTGGGGTTTTTTTGCCCCTCTGAATCTCAGTTCAACTAACTGCAGCGTGAAACTGTTGATGGTACTTCCAGAGCTGTGGCAACGATTAAATGGCGCAGTAATACACATACAGTTTTACATACACACAGGTCCTGGCATGTAATAATCGCTTAAAAGTGTCAGTGGTTGCTGTTAAGTAACCAGATTTTCATCTGAATGATACAGTCGTAACTGTGATGATTTAGATCCTTGATCCTGCTACCCCTCGTTTATTCTCTTATCTTTTCCACGTTGTCCCTTCACATGTTTATTTTTCTTTACTAGCACTCCCCTCACCCCGTATGGATTTTTATTGGTGGTGGAGGGGGAGGCTCGATCATGTCCCTGACCTTTTCCAGCCAGTTACTTGTCTGTGACAAGCATTAGGAATACAGTCTGGCCCCAGGAGACATGTAAACAGACTTTACAACCAGTGCCAGGGAGGCCCAGGGGTGGAGCTGCCAACTCTGTCAAAGAGACGTGGCATGAAAGCTTCACACTTGAGGTCTATTGGGAAGGAAGAATAAGTTATAAGGCAATGTGTACAAAGATCGAGAAGTGGTGCATGGAAAATGAAAAGAGTTTTCTGGGTTGGATGGTGTTGGTAGCCAGCAATGTGGATGTACTTAATGTCACTGAACTGTACACTTAAAAATGATTAAGATGGTAAATTTTATGTTGTGTATATTTCAGCACAATTGAAAAAGAAACTTAAAAAAAAAGTGGTGCATGGAGTGGAAATAGCAGGAAAAAGCAAGAATGGGTACTAGTTAGGACTAGCTTCTGGAAGGTGTTGGGTACACTGTAGGAATGTGCTGCTGTCTAAAGAATGGATTGGAGGGAATTAGCCAGCTGTCCAGTAGTTAGGACTCCGAACTTTCACTGCAAGGGCTGGAGTTCAGTCCCTGGCTGGGAAACTAAGATCCCACAAGCTGCTCAGTGTCGCCAAAAAAATAAAGAAAGAATGGATTGGAGAGGAACAATGCTGCATGTAGGAAAAACTAGTGGAGCGGCTGTTCGATTCTTGGGGGAAGTGGGGGAGAGGGATAGAAACTATGAGATCTGAACTATGGCTGGAAATTGGAAGAGTTTTAGAGATTGTTGGAAGTAGAATGGACAGGGCTTTGAATCTGCAGAGTTAATAAGTGAAGGATAAAGTGTTCATGTTTTGAAGACCATGTAGATCATAATGCCATTGATTGAATTATGCAGTTAAGCCCTTATTAAACACAAAATAATTGGGAACTAAAAGGGGTATGTGTTAAGGAAAATAAAGATTATTTCTAGTGGTAAATTCTGTAGAAATTCAGAACAGGAGGTGATGAGCCCTGCTGATGTTCTGTGGAAAAGGTGTGGAGGTGAGGTTGGGCTGGGCCTTGTCAGACAGGTAGAATTTCATGGGGCAAAAAGGGGCGGTTCAAAGAGACAAGAAAGCACAAGGCTGATTCTGGGGGAGTAAAGCCCCAGCAAGACTGGGACTGAAATATGGGGAATAGATTACTTTATTTTCCTATTTCAGGGTTCTCCATTCAGGATGACTTCTAGACCAGAGATGGTAGGTGAGTATTGTCATGGAGTTTGGTACCTTCTTGCCTTGGGTTCAGGTTCATGAGCTTTAAATACCTCCCTGGCTCTTGCTCTTGGTGGATTTGAAATCACTTATTTGTATATTTGCAGAGATGCTTCCTTAATGTTTCCATGACCTGGGGCATATGTTTCCTTTTGCCACTTTTTTTGCACAGATTCTTAGTTGTGATGGGTTTGATTCTGTATTTTGACTTTTTTATGACAAGTGCTAGAAGAGGAACCAGTGACATCTAAGACTCATGATCATCAACTGGAATCAGATCCCAACCCTGTGGACGTGTGTAATAAATCGTCCGCCTCCCTGGAGATGACTGAACGTGTTTCAAAGGAACAAATTCACCGTGGCTATAGCCCCCAAAAAGGGGACAGTGGTGATCTCAGCCACCAGGAAGGACTTGAATCCAGGTCCCTTCATTTGTCCCCACAAGAGCAGTCTGCCTGTCATCAAGACAGGAGGCAGTCCTGGCGGCGAGCAAGTATGAAAGAAACGAACCGGCGGAAGTCGCTGCCTCCCTTTCATCAGGGCATCACAGGTGGGGTGCTATGTACATAAAACTGGAGCTCCAGCTCAGATAAGAGGCAGTGAGGCATGGCAGAAAGTTAAGCTTGACTTGGCTACTTACTACTAGCTATGTGACTGAACAGATGACTTCACCTCTCTGAGCTTCAGTTTCCTCATCTATAGGAGTAGTCTCAGATTATAAGTACTAATGTCAAACACCTAGTAAGTATTCAGTATCAATGCCGTTTATATCATGTTATTAGCTACCCATTGTAATCTATACCATGGACAGGAAATCTGATTTACAATTGTTCAGCACTCACCTGTGCTAAGTGAATGTTCAGCATTCACATTGGCTAGAAGTAAAGATTTCCTCTGGCTTTCTTCCTCGTATCCTAAAGTAGAATAGAAGGTGGATGGGTTGCTACCTGATTTTAGGTTTTATAACTGAAACTATCTCAAACGGAGGAACCCATAAAAATATTTAGTGTAAAAACCTAGTTTTGAGACATGGTGTATTTGAATGTGATTTTGTGTGAATTTATAATAATAGCATCTCAGGAAGCACTGAAGTGCAAGATTTAATGTGGAAAGTAGCACATTTCAGGAAAAGCTTACTAGCTGTGTGACCTTGGACAGCTTACTTAGCCTCTTTTGCTTTATGGTCCTCATCAGTAAATGGGGTGAAATAATACTTATTTTACAAGACTGAGAATTAAATGAGTTGATACATGACACAGCACTTGGCACATAATAACTATAGCTCGTGTTAAGTTACCATAATTAAAGATATTACTTCACTTCCTGAAGTTCTGATGTTTAGAAGGAAATCTATCTAAAAACAGCCATGTAGCATATCAGAAAATTGCTACCATGGTAATGCTTGTATACTTTCTCCATAGACGTGCCAAGAAATTTCAGTTTCCTAAGGTTACCCTTATTATGTTCATCTGTGTTCCAGACCATGTGGACCTAGAATTCTGTGTAATAAAAAATTACTGACATATAAGATTTGTTATTTTCTGGTTATTCCCGGCCACTTCCCAGGTTTCTTTGGTTATAGGCAGAAGGTATCTTGTTTTTCATGACTAAAAGTGAGAAGTAGTAATCAAGAGAGGGCGCAAAAGAACTTAATAACAGCTAGCTGAGGCTGGAGGGTGAAAAGACATGTATCTCTCCTAATTCTCAAAGCAGATTTCCTTTGCTGTATAAGAATTGATGTTTTTAAATGGACATAATTGAGAAAAACAGCATCTACATCTTTTATTGATAGCTGTTTGAGGATTCAGTAGCATAATTATGTAAAATGCCTGTTTAGTTCAGGCTGATGCACTGTGTGACCTTGGGCAAGTTGCCCAGCACCTAACCTTTGTTAAATGGTTAAGCTGGTAAGTCACTTGCTTCAAGTGAGGGTGAAAGTTAGAATTTAATAAAATGCCTTTTAGATAGTCTGTGTTAAACAAATTTACTATTAATGTATTGTCTCTGGCTTCAAACAAGTATCTCTGTCCGTTCTGAGCTTCAGTTTTCCCATCTGTAAAGTAGAAGTCATAGTTTATAAGAAGATTCTTAAGACACTGTATTTAAAGCACACTGCAATGGCTATCATAAAAATTCTGAAATATTCCCATCTCCTTTCTTCAAATGGTGAATATAAAACACAAGGAGAATTAATTTTTTTAATCTGTTTTATTTAGCAAGACAAGATTTTAAGGTAATGCACAAAAGGTTCTTTTAATATTTTAAATTTAGGATACACATATAGGTAAATTTCATTCTCTAGTGATCTTGAACAAGTTAGATGTAAGAAGACAGATTAGAGAAGACTACTTGTGTTTTCTTACCTTAAATTGGACTGCATCAAGAGGGAGGGAATTTTTCAGTTTGTTTTTCTTTTTACTTTGCTAACTGTATAAGTGTCCATCTCTTTGAATGTGGTAATATTTTATGTTAGAGCTCTGCAGATCCATCAGTGTCGACCTAACAGAAAGCAAACGGCTGAGCTCTCTCCTCCTTTCCAGTTTCCAGGTGAGAATCTAGAGTCTCAGGATTGGGAGTGTTTTCTTTTTCTTTCCTTTTTTTTTTAAACTGTTATTGTGACATCCCCAAAGACATTGTGTGATTTATCAGTAAAGAGTAAAAGGTGTTTCTCTCTAGTGAGATTAATTTGAAAGCCAGATTTAATCCCAGAAGCTTTGTCTCTGGATCAGGCTCCAGGAATCCCATTGATGTTGCTGAGGCTGACTGAGCAGTTAAGAGAGTGCCCCTGTCTAGTGTATTTGCTCATTAGCAGCAAATGATGGGACTTTAAGGTGGGTGGAGGTCATATCTAAGTTTAAGCAGACATTTGAGATCTGGCTGCTCTCTAAATTGGAATTATATGACTAACTGGTGATTGCATCAGTTTAGATAAGCACGTCATTTGTGTGAATTAAATGACCATTTTCCCCCATGAATCAAAAATCCCATCACGTAGTCTAGACAACAAAGACTTTTACCCTTACCTTTTTATTTTCTTGTTTTGTTTATATGAAAAATCTTAGGTGTAGAATTAAATCATGCTTACTCACATTTATTAAATGTCCTAAGATTACATGAATTCAGGACTGGCCTGGCAAATCTTGGTGGTTGTACTGAAAATGCTTTTCTTTATTTAGTTCTCTGTTCAGAAACTTGAACCTTTCCTAAAGGGAACTGAGGGCTTCAGTCTTGAAAGTTTTAGAGCCAAAGGTAAGTTGCTAAGACCAGACACTCGAGCTTTGACCTTGGTCTGTACCTTCTATGAGAGTTGGTTGAAACCTCTCTCTCAGGGTCCCTGTTTACAGGACCTGCTACCTTACACAACCAGGCCTCCTCCTTTTTTGGGGGGAACTGCATTAAAAAAGATACAAATATGTGCTTACAAAGTTTAGAAGGTCTAAAAGTAAGCCTCTCTTGCCCCATGACCCCCAGTCTCAGTTCCTCTCCTCCCAGAGGCAACCACAGCCACCAGCTTCTTTTGTATCTTTGCAGAATTACTGCATTTCTAAACATTTATCCATTAAAATCAGATGAATAATCCTTTGTACACACTGTTCTTAATCTTGTTTGTTGTTTTTTTAAACAATTTATCTTGCAGAGAGTTCTTTATCATACTGATAAAGCTGTCTTGACGTTTTAGCAGCTACATGATACTCTATTTTATAAATGTACTATATTTGATTTAAACAGTTCTTTACTGATGGACTTTTGGGTTTATTTTCAGTCTTTTATTACAGTGAATGGATAATGAATACCTTTTTATACAAGCCTTTTAGCATACATTCAAGTAAAAATAAGATATGTTAGAATTAACTAGTGTAAGTATACTATAACTAAAAGTTTAGATTTTTTTATTATTTAGTAGGTATTATTTAAAGGTCTTTTTTGGGATTTTAATGTGTTTTTCTTTTGAAGAGGATAATATTTTTTCATATTTTTAGAGGAGAGCCATTTGTACTTGATTTTCCATGTATTATCTGTCCATACATATCCTTTGTTCATTTTTTAAAATTGAGGAACTGACTCTTTTGTATTGGTTTTGCAGGCACTCTTTATGTGTTAAGGAAATTAGCTTTAGCCTGTGACATAAGTTGCAAATATTCTTCCCCGGGAGTCAATTTTCAGCTTTCTAGGAAATAGTTTTTCTCCTTCAGTGTAATTTTACAATCATCCTGGTCAGAAATAAAAGACCTAGAATATACATGAAGTCAGACTTACTTGCCAGGTAAAGCTGTTTATCTCAGAACTCTACTATCACCATAATTAGGGTAGACATGTCCAGGTTATTTTGATAGCTATTTAACGTATCTTTTCCCCTCTGCATTCTTCACCTGAATTTAATTGTGAATTCTTTTTAAGTCTAAGCAGAGACCTGTTTTTACCTTATGCCCATCATTTTTTTATTTGCTGCTAGCATTTCTGACTTCTATAATATGTTCTTTCACCCAGTGCCAGCAGATCAGATCTCTTGAAAGAGTGAATTGTCAATCCAGAAACATCTTTCTGACACATCTCTTCAACTGCTTCTTCATCAGTCGTGTGAAAAACACTATTGTAAATGTTATAAAGAGGAGTTGTCTTCCATTTTATCTATACCTACCCAAAGAAAAAAGATAAAATCTTCCTGCATATTTATATCACTTTTTTGAATGGGTGAGAGGGCCGGAATGTAACAGGTGACCCTAGAGCTGAGGCCACTTTACCTATGTTACATCTTTGTCAGCAGCTCACTGTGAAAAGTATTATTCCCTTTATTTTGTAACATATAATGTTGTTCTCTGTAGCATCTTCCCTTTCTGAAGAATTGAAACATTTTGCAGACAGACTGGAAAGTAATGGAACACTACAAAAATGTTTTGAAGATTCAGAAGGGTAAGAACAGTTCCCTTTCTGTCCAAAATTATAACTGAATTAGGACTTTTTATTTTTTTAATTTTTTAAATTGAAGTATAGTTGATTTACAGTGTTGTGTTAACTTCTAGTGCACATCAAAGTGATTCAGGTATATGTGTGTATATGTATATATGTATGTGTTTGTGTATACTTCAGTTCATTTGTGTCATATTTTAGATCCTGCAGATAAGGGATGTATGGAATTTGTCTCTTTGTCTGACTTAATCTGTTAGTATGATAATGGTCCATCCATGTTGCTGCAAATGGCATTATTTCATTCTTTTTTATGGCTGAGTAATATTCCTGTGTGTGTGGAGGTGGGTGGGTGTGTGGGTGTGTTTATGTACACATACATCACATCTTTATCTGTTCATCTGTTGATGGACATTTAGGTTGCTTCTATGTCTTGGCTATTGTAAATAGTGCTGCTGTGAGCATTGGGGTACGTGTATCTTTGAATTAGTTTTTGTCTTTTCCAAATATATGGCCAGGAGTTAGGTTGCTGGGTCATATGGTAACTCTATTTTTAGTTTTTTAAGGAACTTCCATACGGTTTTCCATAGTGACTGCACCAATTTACACTTCCAGTGTTAAGAAGGTTTCCATTTTCTCTACACATTGTCCAGCATTTACTATCTGTAGGCTTTTTCATGATGGCCATTTTTGATGGGTGTAAGGTGATACCTCATTGTAGTTTTTATATATAATTTTATTTGTTTATTTAATGTTTGGCTCTGCTAGGTCTTTGTTGCTGCATGAGTTTTTCTCTAGTTGCAGTGAGCAAGAGCTACTCTCTAGTCACGGTACATGAGCTTCTCATTGTGGTGGCCACTCTTGTTGCAGAGCATGGGCTCTGGGTGCATAGGCTTCAGTAGTTGGAGTACGTGGGCTTGGTAGTTCCTGCTCTCGGGCTCTGGAGCATAGGCTCAGTAGTTGTGGCACGTGGGTTTAGTTGCTCCGAGGCATGTGGGATATTCCTGGATCAGGGATTGAACCCGTGTGTCCTGCATTGGCAGGCGGACTCTTTACCACTGAGACATCAGGGAAGCCCTTCATTATAGTTTTGATTTGCATTTCTCTAATAGTGATGTTGAGCATCTTCATGTGCCTATGGGCAATCTGTATGGCTTCTTTGGAGAAATAAGACTTAATTAGACAGTTGTTCATTCACTCATCAAATGTTTATCCAGCATCTTCTATGTACCATGCTCTTCTGGAAGCTGGAGATACAGTGATAAGTAATGAAACAAGATCTTCTTATTCATTGTAGTAGGAGAGACAGACAAATACTTAGAAAATAATGACTTCAGATATACTCTGAATGATTTCAGTGATAATCAATTGGGCAGGTAATATGATAGTGACTTGAGGGAGTGGGCAACTTAAGCTGGAGTGGTCCAAGAAGTCCTCTAATGATTTGACATTTGCACTGAGACCTGTAAGACCTGGATGGTGAGGAGGAACCAAATATGTGAAGATGAGACAAAAAACATTCATATTTTTGCTAGCCGTGCCAGTTGTATATAAAGTCATGGTATTAGCTGTTGGCCAGCAAGAATATTAAGAGAAATTTTACAGCTGCCGCTGCTGCCCCCCCTCAAAACTGATAGTCCCTCAGCAGGGGCAACAGTGAGCCCCTCCCCCCATCCTGCAACAAATTATGTGACTTGATCTTACACTTTCGACTTCACAAAGGTCTGCCTTTCCATGGATCCTTAGAATTAACATGGCTATTCAGGAAATGAAAACTATGTTAGCTCGACATTGCTTCTCTTTTAACGCAGTATATTTAAACCAGAGGCTGCTATATTGCAGCTAGAGGTGATAGAGGCTGTTTGTCACAGGCTTTGATAGAAAAACAGAAAAGGTGACACAGCTGATTTGCCTTTGCCAGGTAGAATACCAAGTACAATCTGCAAAATTTTGGCATTTTCAATGCCTCCTGCTTTTCCATTAGAATTAATCACTTTACTGAGCCAAGCTATTGGTTTAAGTAGAACATATCCAGCTGAAAGCTTCAACTCAAGTGCAAAGACAGTTGTGTGAAAAAGCTATTGAGGTTTTGATTATTTGGGAATGCAAGAGGCTAAATAAAAAAAAATGGTGTGAACAAAACTTTGTGGCATTATATGGAAAGAACAGATAAAGGGTAACAGTAGGAATCAAAGTTAATGAGTTGGACAGAGCCAGAACATAGAGAACCTTAAGTGCCAGGTTAAGGAGTTTTGGCTTTTCTTCTGAATGCAGTGGAGTCACAGAATTTTTAAGAAACGAAAAATACAAAAGGAATATTTGAAGAGAGGTTAATCTGTTCACGTGTGATGAGGGAAACAGACAATGAAGAGACCACTGAGAAAGCTAATACCTAGTGCAAAAGTGAATTAGAGTCCCAGGACTAAGTATTCATTGAAAGATAAATTCTGAACATGTTTTATTGCTGTTAAAATTATGTGAAACATCCAATACTAAAATCAAACACTCTGGGAAGATTTCTGTTAATCTCATAATCCTGTCTGTTCTAGAAAAGTATCAGATTTGGCTCTGGAAACATCAGTTGCTGAGATGAAGGAATATATAACAAAGTAAGTGAAAATGAGTGAACTTTTGTTGGAAAAATCTAGATTTATCTGGGAAAAATAACTAGTAAAAATAATCAGGAAAAATGAATAGTAAACATCCTTTTCAGTGTCAGTACTGCTGTATCCACACTGGGAGTTAGAAAGCTGCACACTGGGATTTTATGTACTGTTGTTGTTTTGTCACTAAGTTGTGTCCGACTTTTTTTTGACCTCATGGACTGTAGCCTACCAGGCTCCTCTGACCATGGGATTTCTCAAGCAAAAACACTGGAGTGGTTTATGGACTGTATTGATGGCCAGTTTCATAGAATGGAGTCTAGAGACTAAGGATGTGGATTTGATGTAAAGACTCATGTTTGATTTGATTAAGTTAATATCCTCTGACTTGGTCGTGCTTTCTAATCTTTTTTTAATGACTTTTTTATTCACATCTTAGAACAAGAGTAGACACCTAATGTATGCTTGCCCTGAGTGATTCAGAATGAGATGATCAAAAGTTAACTGAATTTTTTCCTGTTTCTGTAGGTTTTCTTTAGAACGTCAGAATTGGGATCAGCTCTTGCTGCGCTACCAGGAAGAGGCTGAAGAGATCTTATCAAGGTTAGATCTATGACAGGAAATAGGAAGGTTTTACCTTGTGACTTTTGATTTGATTTCAGTTCTGATAGCACAAACTGAATGATGAATCCAGTCTTACAGGCCAGTCAACTCATCAAATCTTTATAGAGTACACATGAACAGTGTGACTGAAAATGGAGAGTGAGGGGGTTGGGAAGGAAGAGTTGTCACTATTTTCAGTCAAAGAACAGAATTGCCTCTGTTCTGTGCCCTTGGCTGCTGTTCCACATTCTGGGGGAGACAGGCATGTCTCTGCCCTGTAGCTGGCAACCTGGGGCTGGGCCAGTATCAAGGGACTTCAGTGAGCACATGGCATTTGAGCTGCGACTATGGGAGAGAACCACAGCCAGGGCCCTCATGGAGACACAGGGGTGAAAGAGGTGATGGAAGTGGGTCTACAGGAGAGCAAAGATCTTTGGGTCTTGAAGGCATAATAAAATGGGAAAGTGCTAGATTTTGGTTTCATTTTACTGTCCAAACCAGTGATTTTAAGTTTTTTTCCCCCATACAGAACCTTAGCTAGAAACATAACTACAAAACATTAGCCAAAATAGTAATTGCCAAAGTGGCCTCTTAGTAGAGAGGCACCTTGAGGAGCACAGTATGAGAAACTTCCCTAATCCAGGCATTGATGCTTATTACTTTTTTCACCCTTTAAATGTTCTATGTATGAAGACACATATGCATAAGATGGCAGTTGCCAGTATAAACGGGCCATAGTTTATAGTTAAGAGGAAAGCTTCTGGAAGCAGACTGTCTATGTTCAAATCCTAACTGCTCCTTAGTGCTGTGACCTTGGACAGTCCGCTTAATCTGAAGTTCCTCATTTGAAAATGGGATAATATTACTACCTATCTCATTGGGTTGTTAGGACTAAAGAGTCATCAGCAGTTTTCATAAACTCTCCATTATATTGAGTTATTTTAGATAATTTAAGTGGGCCAGCATCTTTTTGGTAAAAGATCATAGACGTTAACTTCAGGCTTTACCCCAGGAGTAGTCCTTTTTGTAAATGGACCTTACTGTTAGATGGAGTCAACTAACCTAGCATTTCCTGGAGTCCAGAGGTATAAAAACATTAACACTAGATAATTATCTCAGAATCTCCTGTTAGTAAGAGAGCCTATGCTCACTGTGGGGTGAAAGAATATTGATTCAAGTTAGTAAAGCCTTTTAGGAAGTGTTTTCCCTAGGTAAATCTTTGCTGTTTCCCCACAGAAAATAATTGTAAAATTATTTGAAAGCTTTTTTGTTTTATTTTTATTTTAGAGCATCAGCTGAAACCAAAAATACTGAAGTTGAAGTGGAACCTAGAATGTATGTTGGGTCTTCCCAGAGTGAAGTCCTTAATACAAAACCTGACTACCAGAAGATATTGCAGAACCAGACTAAACTCTTTGATTGTATGGAGTTGGTGGTGAGTTAGGTCATGTTTCTTTGGCTGAGTTACCCAGCTTTGATACCTTCTTATCCTTGTTAAAAGAGCTGGAGAATATGTGTAATTAGATAAGTATTTTCACCTTGGGGAAACATGGAGAGACGATGAAAGAAAATAAATAAGTAAATGGTGATAAATGCTAATAAGTCAGGTGGAGGAAGAGAATGTTCAGGGAGGGCTTCAGTTTGCTATATAGAAGGGTTGAAGGCCCTTCTTAGGTGCCACCTTAATAAAGACTTGAAAGAAATGGGGAAGTGAGTCGTGAGGACATTTTGAAAAATGTCAACCCCAATTGTTTTTGTTTTTTTTTTTTTTTGCCAAAATACCATCTTGAACCTAATGGCATGAGGTCTCATGTTGGACTTTTTTATTTGTTTCTCTTACTTTGTTTTATTTTGGTTGCATCACACAGTATGTGGGATCTTAGTTCCCTGACTAGGGATTGAACCTGCACCTCATAAATTAGAAGTATAGTACTTATCTACTGGACCACTAGGGAAGTCCCTCAATCCAAGTATTAGGTTTGCCAGAAAGTTTGTTCAGGTTATATAAGAGCTTACAAAAACCCAAATGAACTTTTTGGTCAGCCCAGTATGAACAGAAAGCAGGTGGCATTTGATGCAGGGTAGGGAGAGTCTGTTTACAAAGGGGCTGAGTATAAAGATGTGGCTGTCAGGAATTCAAAAGTGAAGTGAAGTGATCTGGGGCTTAGAGGCAGCTGAGCTGTTCCTGCTCCTCAGCTGGAGGGTGAAACAGTTACTGTGGCACCTGGCAGGGAGTTGTATAGTGGGCTGCTCTGAAAGAGCCATGGTCTTCAGTTGAGAGGCACTACTAACTCCAGCTGACCCTTCCAGGAGTAGGCCCAGGTGAAAATACCCTGCGCTCATTCAGCTCACTCCTGCTTGGCTCCCTCTTGGCCAAGCCCACCCAGAAGCCAGAGGACCTGGGGTCCTGTTGAGGTTGTGCAGGTCCGTCTGCTCAGGAGCAGAGCAGTGTGGAGAGGAGTGGAGTATGGATGTGAAAGGGCAAACAGAATGTCTGGCATAAGCATTCCAGGTGAAAGAACAGCAAAAGCAAAGCTCCTGAGCAGGAGCTTGCCTGGTGTGTTCGAGGAGCCATGCCGAAGCCGTGCACCCTTCCAGTTCATACTTGTCTGTTGTCTGCAGATGGACGAACTGCAAGGATCCGTGAAGCAGCTGCACGCCTTCATGGCCGAAAGTACCCAGTGCCTCCAGGAGGTGTCAGTACAGCTCGGTAAGCCTGTCTTCAGGGGACCAGAGCTTGCACTGTTTTACATCTGATAGCCCTTCGGATGTACACTGCCCTTCAGAACACTTTAGGGGTCATTCTGATTGTAACGGGAATGAGGCCGATTTTCTCCTGTGACTTTGAGGGTGGTTTTAGGTAGAGGAGTTGTGAGCATTGTTTGCATTGTGTGGATACAAACAATGGTCTCCAAGGGTAAGGCCTGTATCTGGTGACTTTTATTTCCCCCTCACAGTAACAATTACTATTGTGGGTACTCAATTGGAAATTTTTAGACAGGAGGACAGTAGAATTAAATCTCCACAAACTGACAAACTGTGTTGTTTGGGTAGATCCAGAACAAGAAATATCTATCCACTGCCTTTTTTCTCTTTTCATTCTTCAAGAATCTACCAAGTGACACTGACATTACTTTTTAAAAAAATAATATTTATTTATTTGGCTCTGCTGGGTGTTAGTTGCAGCATGTGGGATCTTTAGTTGCAGGCTGTGAACTCTTAGTTGCATTTGTGATCTGGTTCTCTGACCAGGGATTGAACCGGGCCCCCTGCACTGGGGTGCAGATTCTTAGTCACTGGACCACTGGGGAAGTCCCCATCAGATTGTATTGTGGTTGTAGTTGCAGCTGGCTTTCCTACCAGAGAGCCATCTCCTTGAGGGCAGATGCGCTCTTAAGTTGTCCTTCAAATACCCTTCAGGGTCTGGCACAGTATTCACACAGTAAGTTTTCAATAGTGGTATTTGAATTCAATTGAAATGTATTTTTTGGCTCCTTTTCTCTGCAGGGAAGAGAAGCACTCAACAATTAGATCCTTCACCAGCTCGAAAACTGCTCAAGCTTCAGTTACAGAAGCAACCTAGCACATATTGCTCTAAATCTTGTCAGTGACCGTATGCAGCTTTTCTGCCACAAGGTGCTCAGAGGAGAGAGACCGGAAGAGTGCCCCAGTGCACAGCAGGCTGAGCTGCGACGTCTGCCCTGTTGCCTTTGAAGATAACTGGCTGATTGTAAAGCACTCTGGTTTTTTTTCTTAAAATGGAATTTATGCATTTGAAAGAATGTCATATACAAGCTGTTTCCAAGAACGGGCAAAATGCTTGAGACTTTGCTTTGGAATGACCTCCAGAACTAGTGGCCCATTCTTTGAAATATCCTTTGGGATCAGAAATCCTTACTCCGAAGATGTTTTTGAGGTTTTGAAACAACCTAAAGTCATTCAGGACCAAATCCAGTAAGCATTTGAGGGGTCATTCTGGTTGTAAACAGAATGAGACTGATTTTCTCCTGTGACTTTAAGGGTGGTGTTGTGAGCATTGTTTGCATTGTATGGATACATATATCCTCACAAGATTCCCAAATTGAAAATACTAACACGCACTCTGTATATCCTGAGGTCTATAATGTGTTTTAGCTTTCTGGGAGGGTGTGCTACACCATGTGGCATGCAAGATCTTAGTTCCCCAACCAGGGATTGAACCCATGCCCCCTGTGGTGGAAGTGTGGAGTCCTAACCACTGGACTGCCAGGGAAGTCCAGTATAGTCTGCTTTAGCTTCTAATGTTGAGTTGACATCCTAAATTCTAGATTCATGGCAAGAAGGGGTTAAGTATCTCTTTTTCATTGTTCTTTGTTAATGATTTGCATTATAAGATTGCATGTTCTTAAAAGCTTTCCCTTGTCCTTGTGTATGAAAAAATGAAAAGGTGGGGAAGGCTTAGCAGAAAATAGGATTCTTTGTCAGGACCCAGAAGTGAACAGTAGTGTGGACAGTGTTAACCAATAAAACACCAACTAATTTATTGTCAGTATCTCTTATTTTCTGATCCTCCTAATAGAACCCACTTCACTTAAATACCCAGTCATTATCTTAAGTCTTAAAGCTTGGACTATGCACCAGTTAGTAAGAGGTGATATATCCTAGCTTTTCCCTGTGTTCCTTGTTGTTTTTAAAATTTTTTTTTGATATATTAGTTAATTTGGCTGTGCTGGGTGTTAGTTGCTGCACATGAGATCTTTGATCTTCGATGTGACCTTCAGGATACTTTTTTTCTTAGTTGCAACATGTGAACTCTTAATTGCAGCCTATGGGATCCAGTTCTAGGGATCAAATCCAGGGCCTCCTGCCTTGGAAGCTCTGAGTCTTAGCCCCTGGACCACCAGAGAAGTCCCACATTCTTCATTCTTTCATATGTTTACTTAGCTCCTACTATATGCCGTGCACAGTTCTAGGAACTGGGAAGAGAGCAAAGAACAAAAACAGTCTTAGGACCTCTTTTCATGATTTTCACAGTCTGTTGGGCATGGGGAACGAGAAGAAACCTCTTTTCTACAGAAGTAATGTTTTAGTTGACTTGGGAAGGAGAAAGGAGTTAAATAGGGCAGTTATTTGAGGTAAAAAGAGCCACATTTTAAAAGGCCTGAGGAGAAAGAATAAAACTTCTGGGATACTAAAATTAAAAATAGATTGGTTAAGCAGGAATGCTAAGTGCCAGTATAAGAACCACCTGAGACAAAGATAATTGAAAGTTATTGAAAGGTTTTGAGAGATGGATGGGATCAGAACTTTATTTCCTTTTTTTAAATTTATTTTTTAATTGGAGGATAATTGCTTTACAATATTGTGTTGGTTTCTCCCATAAAGCAACATGAATCAGCCATGTATACCATATATGCATAGGTATACATATGTCCCCTCCCTTTTGAAGAACTTTATTTTCAAAAGATCACTCCAGTTGCTGTTTGGAGAACAGTTAGAAGTAAGTAGGTGTGGATATTAGAGACCAGTTGTGCTCTTAACAGTCTGCAGTGGTCAGGTGCGGAATGACTGCTTGGGCTGGGACTTAGCAGCGGATGAGTGGGGGGCGTCACTCATAGTGTCTGGAACACAGCAGGCATGTCACCTCCATGTTAAAAGCCTAACTGCTACTTACTGACTGAGAAAAGGTCATCTAACCTCTTATTTGTAAGATTGGGAGAATGATAGAATCTATAGCACAGGGATGCTGTAAGAGTTAGATTAACAGGTTAAAGAAGAGTGGATGGGGGACTTCCCTGAGAGTCCAGTGGCTAAGACTCCAAGCTCCCAAGGCAGAGGGCCCAGGTTCGATCCCTAGTCAGGGAACTAGACCCCACTTGCTGCAACTAAGAGCCTAAAAAAAAAAAAAGAACGGTGAATGGAGGAGGGTAAAAACTCCCAACTGGGTAGATAATGAGCAGTTAATTAGGTGGGAAAGGTCACAGTTAAATTTGGCATACCAAACAGATTTCAACTAGATTGTTGGATATACTGATAGAAAACTGGGTAGGAAAACCTACACTAGGAATAAAATTTGGAAGTTACCCATACCTAGTTATTAAAGCCTTAAGAATAAGATAATGTCCAGAGGAGAGCATGAAGGGAAACTGGACGGCCCCAAGGAAGCTTTTAAAAATCAGAGAAGTGGTGTTAATTGCCACTCTTTCAGAAGCAGAATAA
Organism: Odocoileus virginianus; assembly: GCF_023699985.2. Classification (NCBI taxonomy): domain Eukaryota; kingdom Metazoa; phylum Chordata; class Mammalia; order Artiodactyla; family Cervidae; genus Odocoileus; species Odocoileus virginianus. Next base: position 61,309,344 of record NC_069682.1, on the reverse strand, counting down.
TATAGTGGAAAGAGTGTACTTTGGAGTGAATCTTCATCCTTACTCTCAATTTCCTTTCTGTGAAATGGGGAGAGAACACCTCTCTCCAAAGGTGATTGTACCTCCCCTCCCCCCATTTTATTTAGTACACTGTATTACATTTTAAAAATGTATTTATTTGTGGCTGCATTGGTTCTCCTTTGCGGCATGCGGGCTCCAGAGCACATGGACCTATAGCTGTGGCATGTCCACGTGGCATCTGGGATCCTAGTTCCCTAATCAGGGATCAATCCCAAGTCCCCTGCATTGGAAGGTGGATTCTTAACCACTGGACCACCAGGGAAGTCCTTGGTGTTTTGGAAGTTTTGTTTATAAGAATTAAGAAGTGTCTTTGTATCTCTAATTACCATACAAAATAGAGCACAGAAAAAGAATAAGATATGAGCATTCTATATGCATACACACTGCAACTTGAGATTGCCTTTTTTTTTTTTTTTTTCATTATAGATGAGGAACTCAGGCATGGAGGGGCTTACTAATCCAACCAAGAACATAAAGATAGGAGTGGAGAGTCAACTAGAACCCATGTAGCATTCAGTAAATGTTAACTAACACAATAATTAGTAAAAGGCTGTGCCCAGGTACTACTAGTTTTTTTCCCCCCAAGTTTGGTTCAGGAATTGTACTAGGTGAATGTTATAGATAGTTGGAGCCTTAGAGATGTTTGGTAGTATTCTTCCTTTTGCCCTACTTTAGTTAATGAGTATCTTGCTTTTAATCAGTGATATTTAACACTAAAGAAATAATAGGTTATATTATAAACTCTTTTCAAGCAAGGGAATATATCTTGTACATTTTGATTGCTTAATGTAATCATCTGGAAAAATCTACTCAGGTTGCCCTTAGAGGAGACGGTGTGACTGGTGGTTGTAGTAGAGGTGATATAATGGAGGACTGGGAATTAGGAGCCCTGTTTTGGATTCTAGTTTTGGGTGTGTTTTTGTTTTGAGTATAGTGGATTTACAATGTTGTGTTAGTTTCTGCAATACAGCACAGTGAATCAGTTTGTGTGTGTGTGTGTGTGTGTGTGTGTGTGTGTGTGTACACACACACTCTTTCTACTTTCCCCATATAGGTCATTACGTAGTATTGAAGAGTTCCCTGTGCTATATCTAGTTCTTAAGTTACTGGTTCATTCACCAAAAACTTACTAAACTGGTTCCTGATGCCAGGCACAGTGCTCAGTGCCATGTGACCTTGGGTACCACTCTAGGTCCATGTCAAAGGAGGATGCCTTGCCATGTAAAGAGTTCTTAGGGGTTCCATAAGGATGTAACTTGGCAGAAGGGAAGAAGCCAGCCAGACACAGCTCTCAACACCCCTCCCTCTGAGCAGTTCTGGTTAAAGGTTCTCCAAGGAGACTCCAAAGCAAGAGGACTACAGTACTTCCCCCTTAACTGAGGAGGAATATGTTCCAGGACCCCAATGGATGCTTGAAACTGCAGATAGTATGCCCTGTAATTGCAAAGTTTTTTCCTATATTTACTTACTTACAATAAAGTGTAACTTATAAATTAGGCACATTAAGAGATTAACAACAACAGTAATAAGATAGAGCAACTGTAACTATATACTGTAATAAAACTTGGGTAAATGTCTCACTCAAGATATTGTATTGTCTTGTACTTACCTTCCTCAGAGATGATGTGAGATGATACAGTGTCTATGTGATGAAGTGAGGCATTGTGACATAGCTTTAGGCTACTATTGACTTTCTGACTGTACATCAGAAGGAGGATCATTGAGCCATTACAGTGTCCATGGTTGGATGTCTAAGTAGATGATTTTGGGGATCCACAAGATACAGTTGAAGGTTTTTTTGCTGAAAGCTTTTGGGAAAACATTGTAATTGGAGCTGTCTCTTTAACTCATTGAAGTGTTGCTGCAGCAATTGTAATCCTTTGGTGATTGTGAGTAGTTGCTATGATGCCTTTTTTCATCTGAGGGTCATATTCCATATATTTGAAATTGTGAAATTTGAAACATTTTGGCAAATTTCAATTATGTCCACATTGCTGATTCTGCTTCAGTTGCTTTACCTTCCTCTTTCTCAATAGATGACTCCACAAGTCTGTCCAATAACTCAGTTGTTAACACTTCTCAGTGCCCTTTAATATGTTCTTCCACTTCTTCATCAAGCGTGTTGGCAGATCCTTTGCCACCAACTTGTCTTGCTATGTGAATGAGTTTCCTAACTTCTCCATCGAACCTCAGTGACCTTTAATATCATTCACGACTTCATAAGTTCTTCCAGCAGGCATTAAGAGTGTAGTTTTAATTCACTTACTGCACTTCTGGTGAATGTTATTCATTGGCAGTAGTAATGATTTCAAGCGTTGCATTGTGTCCAGATTAAAATCTGCATTAATTGCTGAACATATGTGGTCAGATATCAGGTAGGTGTATGTGGCCTTGACAAACTGATGGCTTGTCAAGTGGCTGAAGCATTGACGTTGTATTTGGAGATAAAAATACAACTTTGACATTTTTATAGCAAACAGATTCAGGATGACCAGGTCCATTGTCTGTTAGTAATAGGATTTTAAATTCCAACCTTTCCTTTTTTCCAAATATTTTTCATTTCTGGAATGAAGCATTGGTAGACCCATTCCATAAACAAGATAGCTGTCACCTAGATTATGTTGTCAGAATATAAGCAGATAATTCTTGGTTTTGTTTTTGAACACTGTTGGGTCTTTGCTCTGTATACTACTCCTGCCTTTAACATATGCTCTGTAGCATTGCCAGTAATACCAGAGTTAATCTTCTCTTCCATGTTTTATGATCTAGTGCCTCCTTTGCACTTTTATGACGGTAGGTTTGTTGCTGAATGCAAGTTCACATGCCTGACACACAATGAAGCCAAACAAACTCAAACATGAGTTTGGAGCAGAGAAAGATTTATCAAAAGGGCCAAGCAAGGAGAATGGGTGACTCGCGATTAAAAACTAGAGCTTCCCGGATGATGTTTGGTTCTGTTGGGACTCTTCTTCCAGAAGAACCCAGTTTCATCACATGAAGACTTGCTTTGGATGGTATCCTTTCCTTCCTCTTCAATCAAATTCTTCACCTCTGATGGAAATGTGGCAACAGCTTCTGAAGCTAAAGCTGGCCTCTGTACCCTGACACCAAATTAATTCTCAGGGACAGGTTTTGGTGAAATAGGAAAGAATAGCTTTATTGCTTTGCCAGGCAAAGGGGATCAGTGGGCTAATGCTTTTAAAACGGTGTGTCCCAACCTGGAGTGGGTAGTAAGGTTCATAGTAATGGTTCAAAGAGGATGTGATCAGCTAGCTCATGGATAATCTGATTAGTTGGTGGTGAAGTGGAAGTCAACATCATCAACCTGGTTCCAACTGGTCTGGGATTTCTCCCATCTGGTGGGGGTTTCAGTATCTGTAAAATAGCTCAAAGATATTGAGACCTGCCCCAAGGCTGCTTTATTCTTTCTCTTGACTGTTCCTTGCTTCTGCATCCCCTCCCTTCTCTAATTTTTGTTTAGTCACTGAGTCATGTCCAACTGTTTGCAACCCCATGGACTGCAGTGTGCCAGGCTTCCCTGTCCATCACCATTCCCGGAGCTTGCTCAAGCTCATGTCCATTCAGTCGGTGATGCCATCCAACCATCTCGTTCTCTGTTGTCCCCTTCTCCTCCTGTCTTCAGTCTTTCCCAGCATCAGGGTCTTTTCCAATGAGTCAGCTCTTTGCATCAGATAGCCAACGCATTGGAGCTTCAGCTTCAGCATCAGTTCTTCGAATGAATATTCAGGATTGATTTTCTTTAGGATTGAATGGTTGGATCTTGCTGTCCAAGGGACTCTTAGGACTCTTCTCCAACACCACAGTTCAAAACCATCAATCTTTCGGCACTCAGCCTTCTTTTTGGTCCAACTCTTGTATCCATACGTGACTACTGGAAAAACCATAGCTTTGACTCTACGAACCTTTGTCTCTAATTAGCAACAGTTTGAACCTGCCTTTGGAACTCAGGGAAGGTCATGGAATGAATGAGGCCTATTTCCTGTAATGAAGAAATGCAGGGTGGCAGGGCGGGGGAGGGATTCCCTGGTGGTCTTGTGGTTAGGACTCATGCCAGGTCTGCTGGGTTCATTTCCTGGTCGGGGAACTAAGATCCCCGCATCCCAGCAAGCTGTATGGTACACCTAAAACAACAACAAAAAAGAATTGTGGGACAAAGAAAGGCTTTTGTACCCAGGAACCCCCCACAGGGTCCTGCTTGGTATCATTTCTTCATTGGCAGACACAGTCTCCCCAGTAATTTTTCTACTTTGCAGTCCAAACTATTGCTGAATCTGTATAACCATCCCTTATGTTAGTGTTAGTTGCTCAGTTGTGTCCAGGTCTTTGTGATCCCATGGACTGTAGCCTGCCAGGCTCCTCTCTCCATGGAGTTCACCAGACAAGAATAGTAGAATGGGTAGCCATTCCCTTCTCCAGGTGATCTTCCTGACCTAGAGATCAAACCCAGGTCTCTTGCATTGCAGGCAGATTCTTTACCATCTGAGCCTCCAGGGGAGCCCCAACCATCCCTTATTTTCAGTAAATGGCTTGGTGTCACTCTTTAGGGGATCCCTTGCTGAAGTCTTTGTAATGGCTTGGAACCAAGCAGGAGCTAGTGGGGCTCTCCTGCATACAAAAGCCCTTCCACGTCCCATTTCTTGTCTGTCGAGAGAGGCTTTGGTCTCCTGGGCCGCCTCTGAGTTTCAAAGAGCAATGAGGAAAGAGAAGAAAAGCAACCAGGAAACAATAGTTCAGTGATAAAAGAGTCCTTTTTCCTCCTTAAGGGATATACATAACCATCTGACACATGTCTTTGAGTTGTTATGAAGAAACTAAGACCTACCCCCCACCCCAGCCCCACCCAGGTGGAAGATGGTGATTGCATGAGGACAGCAGTATGCCCCAGACTGATTGGAACCAGAAAGTTGAAACATAACCCTGTTACCTTACCACCAACCAATCAGAAGAAAGTTATGCATCCTGCAGCCCTCACCCCAAATTTTGCCTTTAAAATTCCTTCCCTGAAAGCCATGAGGGAGTTTGGGTCATTTGAGTCCAGGTTGGTTGGTCTTTGCTTAGCCCTGCAATTAACCTTTCTCTGCTCCAAAGTCCAACATTTTGATTTGTTTGGCCTCACTGACAGTGGGACACATGAACTTCAATTTAGATTCAGTGCTTTCTGGAGCAACATGTCGATCAGAATATGTATTTTGTTTGTGTCTTTCATAAATTTAATGCCTTTTCATTTTTAAAAAAGTTTATATTGAAGTATAGTTTATTACTATAAAAGCAAAGCCATCACTTTGCTGACAAATGTCTGTATACTCAAAGCTACGGTTTTTCCAGTAGTCATGTACGGATGTGAGAGTTGGATCATGAAGATGGCTGAGCGTGGAATAATTGATACCTTTGAATTGTGGTGCTGGAGAAGACTTGAGAGTCCCTTGGACTGCAAGGAGATCCAACCAGTCAACCCTAAGGGAAATCAACCCTGAATATTCATTGGAAGGGCTGATCCTGAAGCTGAAATTCCAATACTCTGGCCACTTGATGTGAAGAGTTGATTCTGATTCTGAAAAAGATTGAAGGCAAAAGAAGAGAGTGGCAGAGAATGAGATGGTTAGATATTATCACTGACTCAATGGACATGAATTTGAGCAAACTCCACAAGATAGTGAAGGACAGGGAAACGGCGTGCTGCAGCCCATGGGGTCACAAGAGTTGGACACAACTCAGTGACTGAACAACGAATAGTTTATTAATGCTGTGATAGTTTCAGGTGTATTTCATTCTTAACTAAAAGCACCTTTTATGCACTGTGGCCCTAACTTTAGCAGCTTGAAGTATGACCTAAAAGCACAAATTTTTTCCCTGCAATTTTACAGAAGTTCAATCTAAAAAAATAAAAAGTCTCTATTTAGCTGCACCAGGTCTTGGTTGCAACATGTGCAATCTAGCTCCCCAACCAGGGATCAAACCCAGAACCTTGGTGTTGAGAGCCCAGAGTTTTAGCCACTGGACCACCAGGGGAATCCCTCACAGAAAACTCATTCTTACCATAAAACCTCAACATACCTGTTTTTTTCTTAGTAATTTGAGAACTTTTACCCGTTAAGGCTTCTCTGGCTTTTCCACATCACTAGCAATACCACTTTTGGACTTTGGGGCCATTATCAAGCAAAGTAAGAGTTACTTGAAACAGACACTTCCGTATCCAGACAATCGATCTGATGACAGAGACTAGAAGACTAAGGGGGAAAGCAGCATATACCGCGTGGGTATGCTGGACAAAGGACTGATTCACTTCACCTGGTGGGAGGGAGCAAACCCAGAGATTTCAACACATTACTCAGAACAGCACAGCAAATAAAAACGTATGAATTATTTATTTTCCATTCAATACTTTCATACTGGAGCTGGCCAAAGGAAGCTACAACCAAAAACAATGAGAGAAAATCACTGTATGCCGAAGATGGCGCCAACTCAACCACCATCTTCTCCGTAGTTCCCCAGCCAGGCAGGCACAGTGCGCATGTGCGGCCTGGCGTTCTCAGCGCGCCTGCGCGGGCGCAGCCTTCCCCGCCCCACTCCCGCCGCCGCGGCTGCTGCGCTGACGGCGGTTGCCCGAGCTTCAGGTGAGTGTGAGCGCCTCAGCCTGGCTGGCTGGGGGCGCGCCGTGCTGCCTGTGGGGTCGTCGTCCCCTTTGCCTTCTCCTTCCCCGCCTCATCACCCCAGCGCGCCGGGGCTTGGGTCAGCGCTGCCAGCCTCCTCCAGGTGTTCGGGCGCCGTCCGCCCTCGTCGCCTGGGGACCCGGGGCAGCCCGGCCTCTTTCGGCCGCTACTCACCTGGGCGGCGAGGCTCACGGCGAACGCGCTGGCGATGGCGTGCAGGCGGCAGCGGCCGAGCCTCTGGGTGCCCAGCACCTCAGCCTCGGACCCGCCGCGGGCGCGACCCCCTTCCCGCTCCAGCTCTGCAGGCGGCGGGGCTCGGTGGGCCTCGGGGTCGGACGTTCGTCTGCCCCGTCTGCCCGGGAGCCGGGTGGCGGGGCGGGGAACCTGGAAGATGCGCCGAGAGCTTGCCTTGCACCCGTGGGGTCCTGGTGCGGTCAAGAGTACCCACTGGCTGTACCCCGCGACGACCATGCGAGGGAGCGGCTTCTTAGCCCTGGGTTACTGATGAGGAAACTGAGGCACCGAGCGGTGAGGCTCCCTGCCCAAGGTCACGCGCCAGACGAGAGGCTGGAGTGGCTCTTGAACTCACGGTCGGGGGCTCTCAGGCTAGTGCGGTTGAAATTTGATCTTGTCCCTTTGAAAAAAAATCTGAAATACACTCGCATCTCCGGAGATTCTTCAACGTCATAAAAGTAGTCTTGCAAAAAACAGCATTTTCTTGTTGATGAAGTATAATTAACTGTGATAATGGTAATAGCATTGTTATTAAGAGCTCACGTTCACCCAACGCTTGCAAATGTGCCAGGGATTTTCGTAAACATTTTAAGATTATCTCAGTACCTCAGCGCTTCGCCATCAGATGCGTCCTCTGTCCTTTTCATGCAGCTTTTTTCCTGCAGAGCTGGCCTGTCACAGGTAAACTGGGAGCCTCCTGGTTTAGGAGCAGGGACTGTGGCTTACTGGCAGAACAGAGGTAAGCCTTGTCTTGGGTCCAGATTTTGCCCCCAGAGGATATTATTAGCTTTCCTCTTCTGGCTGTCAGGAGGTCAAGACTGATAGAGCTGGGCTGGTTGGATTTGGAGGTGAAAGAACAAATCTGGCGAGCACTCCCCTTATCCTGGGGCTTTCTGGCTCTATTCCAGTGCTGGGCTTGAACCTCTCATTTAAGATGAAGTAAAATGAGAAAGAGACCCTTGACAAAGTAGTGTTGAGTATAAGAAGCCTCACCGATTTAAAGTCCCAAAGGAACAGCTGTAAAAATATGGGAATGTTTCTTCCCCAAAATAAATAGCTCAAACTGTCTTTTTCCCCTCAATCCTTAGCACATTCTCCTGCATACTTCAACGCTCCATTAACTTACCACCTTTTCTGTGAAGCCTTCCTTGCTTGATTTTCTCAATTAGAATTACATACATACATATATTCGTGTGCATTTGTGTGTGTGTGTAGGTAGATAGGTAGGCAGGTAGGGTAGAGGCTTCAGTCTTACTCTTAAGACTATTAGCTCCTTGAGGTCAGGGAGCATCTTTGCACCCCAAGTGCTTGGCTCACAGTAGGCCCTGGGAAAGAATCAGTAAATTTCCACAGTTCCTTTCTATTACTCAAAGAGTGATGTTTTCCTGCTGCCCTTCTGTTCCTTCATTCTGCCCTTCAATTTCTCTTTGCTGGCCTTCTCTTTAAATTCAATTTCTGGTCATCACTGACCACTCAGAGGTCTCCAGTCCTCCCTCTTGTGTCTGAAAATTTGCAGAAAAATTTTATCCCCAAGATAAAATTTATCCCCAAGGGTGGAATTGGTATATGTCACTTAAGTGTACAGGGCAATTTTTATTTGCATGTTGCACGAAGGTAGCCTCAGGCTTATAGGTTTTCAGTCTGTCCCTAAATACAGGTAGGAGAAGGAACTGGCAACCTACTCCAGTATTCTTGCCGGGAGAATCCCATGGACAGAGGAGTCTGGAGGGTTAGAGTCCATGGGGTCGTAAAGAGTCGGACACGACTGAATGACTAGCACAAATATATGTGAGATTCAGTTTTACCTTCTTTTGCCTTATGTGGCTGACTGCACCAGTGTTATCAGAGTAGTCACAATTTTTACTATAAATCTTCATAGTACTTATAACAATAAATATTCAGAGGGCCATTTGGGAGGCAGTAGATGGGTGCATAGACTTTCTATATAAATAAAAAATTTTTAAGATTTTTTTCCAGATAATCTGCAAATAGATTGAGCTGTTATGCATAAGGAATGGTGCTGGGTATGGTGTGAGAGTCTCATAGTTCTTGTTCAGAGAGCTTACTAGTTAACTTGGCAATATTATTCCTAACTGTAACTCAAGTCTAAAAATCACCATAATAGCATTATAAGCAAAGCAATGCGTATAATGGTATACTCAAATATAACGGAATACGATATTCCAGTGTGGGACATTTCATAAAATTATACATTGCCCAAGGCTGAAAGGAAGCATCAAGTCATTGAGTCCAGCTGTGTCGCTTTTGTAGACTTCTTTCTGAGAAGGGAACTTGTCTAAGACCAGGGTTACAGAACTGGTGCTGCAACTTGAATGTAGACTTTTTATCCACTAAAAGTTTATCAATATTTCAGTGAATTCCTCCTTGTGTATGTGCTTCGTCTCTCAGTTGTATCTGATTCTTTGCAACCCCATGGACTGTAGTCTGCCAGGCTCCTCTATCCATGGGGATTCTCCAGGCAAGAATACTGGAGTGAGTTGCCATGCCCTCCTCCAGAGGATCTTCCCAACCCAGAGACTGAACCCAGGTCTCCCATATTTGCAGGTGGATGCTTTACTGTCTGAGCCACCAGGGAAGCCCAGCTCCTAAAATCTGTGGAACAGGGGTGAGGAAGGGGTGAGGAAGGGGTGAGGAGGGGTGAGGAAGGGGTGGCAGAAATGCAGCTCACAGCTTCAGGGAGCTTCTGGTCCAATGGGGAAGAGGTAAAGAACCCGTCTCTAACGTTGGTGACAGCGCATACCTAATTGTTAAATTATGTGGTAGAGGGACTAGGTATGTCAAGAGGGGTCAGTGTGAGCTGTGACACAGCACTTTGGGGGGCATCGAGGACCCTTTTGGGCTTTGACAGATTGGTACAGTCAGAATTCATCAAAAGGACGAGGAATGCATTCTGAAGTAGGATGGTAGGTGGCTCACATGGTAAAGAATCTACCTGCAATGCGAAAGACCTGGATTTGGTCCCTGGGTCGGGAAGATGCCCTGGAGAAGGGAATGGCAACCCACTCCAGTGTTCTTGCCTGGAGAATTCCATGGACAGAGGAGGCTGTTGGGCTACAGTCCATGAGGTTGCAAAGAGTTGGATACAACTAAGTGCTTAACACTTAAAACCAAAGCACGGTTGCCACACCTGACAATAAAATATCTAAGGGACAATTAAAAAAAAACCGGCTTGACCAGGGTGACTTGCATGTGTTCAGTGGTTGTCAACCGTTAGTGCGTATAAGAATTACCTGAAGTTTATTAAGACAGATTGTGGGGGCCCCACCTCCAGAGTTTCTGATTCAGTAGGTCTGGGGTGGGACCTGAGAATTGGTATTTCTAACAAGTTCCCAGATGTTGTGATGCTCCTGATTCAGGGACAGCACTTTGAGAACTTGGGCTGGATTAGAAAGTTGAAAAACTAGAGTCAGAAACTATCAAAGAACTTGTTCCAGAAAAAGTGTATCTCTGTGTGTTGTATACCAACACAGGAAAGTTCTGGAAAGATACATTCCAAACTGTAATAATAGTCATTTCTGGGAGTGGGATTTAGAGGGTTGGAGAATTCACTTTTTACTCCATAGCTTTCAGTACTATTTTTGCATTGTGCACATATTGTTTTCATGTTTTAAAAAGGAAAGAAAAGTAAGAGTTGTTTTTGAAGATATGTACTAAAATATTTATGGAGTTAAAAAAGAGCTTGCTAAAGTAATCGAATGTCACACAACAGACATTTTTAGAGTGTCTGCTGTATGCCAGATGCTGCTGGTTCTAGAAATACAAAGCGTTTGCTAAAGCTTGCAGTCTGGTGAACGAGATGGGCAGACAGAAGCTCTGCTGAGTATCACATGAGCTTTCTAAGATAAGGGGCAAGGGTCTAGCTCTGTGTGTGGCAGGTAATAGATACTTAGTAAATGATGAATGAATGAACAAATCCAGGCAAGAAGTGAGGATAGTCAGAAAGACAAGGAAAGGGCAAATGAGAGATTCTGGGGGGATAAAAAATGACAAGACTGAATAGAGATGATGAAAGGAAGGGGTGTTTTGAGTACTTTCAAGTCCACAGATTGATAACGTTTGGATTTACTGCTGAACTGGATATCCAGTCATGTATTCTGAAAGAACTTTTTAAACCATCTTACCCCAACCCCACTTTCTTTTTTTTAAGAGACTGCTTGAAAATAGCACACAGATACTTAACCTAGATTTAATATGAGTATTGACCAGGGCTTTCTTTGGTAAATGAGGTTTTTTTTTTCTTTAACCACAGTGCTAATTCTGTTGTATTTATTATTTACCTACAATTTTGCCGTTAATTGTTGTCTTATTAATGTGAAATTAACTGAGATGTATGGGAGTCTTGTTTTTTTTGGCTGTGCTGCACAGAATCGCAGCTCCCCAACCAGTGGTTGAACCTGGACCACTGTGGTGAAAGCCCAGATTCCTAACCACTAGGCTGTCAGCAGAACTGGACGATATTTTAAGTGCCATACAAAATTGGGTATTTTGTCTTTTGATCTTATCTCTTCAATGAAGGGATGTTACAGTGATGCAGAATTCTGTCATATTCCCAAAGCACATCACAGAGTTTGATATATTATCAGTCTTAATTAAATATTCATGGTTGTTGGATATTTCATGGCTGAATGGGGTGTGCTTTGGAAGAAATATGGCTTCACTGCATTCTGAGTTGAATTCTAGGTAACACTACTTAGAAAACTATCAAGCCATGTTATTAAACTTGGTAGAGAACATGATGTGGAGCAGGCTTTCTCCCCCACTGTTTGTTTGGAGGTGCTACTTTTTATATTCCTCAGAGATTTAATATAGAAAAAGAAAATTTAATTTCCCAAGTAGAGAGGTTTAGCTCTGTCATTTGATTGTTAATCCTTTACCACCTAAAAATGCCCATTGTCTACAGATTGAGTTTTCATTTCGGCCAAGGATAAGTTTCTGATACAGCCACTCTTCATACTTGGTTTTATTACTAGTTATTATAAGGTGTGTTTGGTTGTTGTTATAAGTTTTGCAGTATCTTTTTTTTTTTTCTTAATTTGTTTTGCTGCACCAGGTCTTAGTTGCAGCATGTGGGATCTAGTTAGTTCCCTGATCAGGGACCGAACACGGGCACCCTGCATTGGAAGCACAGACTCTTAGACACTGGACCACCAGAGAAGTCCTGAAGATGTTGATTCTTTTAAAGATTTCTGTCGGGACATGGTTTTAACCAGGATGTTGACTGGAATGTAACTGTGGGTGATTAGACAGTCCAAGGGTAATTGCTTTTAAAATATCCTCAGATAGGTGCAGGTCTCCCCTGTTCATTAATAGTAATGGTGATGATGATAGTACCTAAATTTTGTTGAATGGTTCTCAGTTTTCAAAATTCTTTGATCATTAAGATCCTGGTAGGTTCCAGTAGCCAAACCTGAAATGAATAGGTAGAAGAATTAATGATCAGTTGGGATCAAGTGGGAAAAGTCATTTGTAGAGGCTGGCCAAAGCTCTAGCTGCAGGCTGCTCAGGTTCAAATCCTTTCTGTGCCATTTGCTAGCTGTGTGACCTTTGGCATGTTACAAAACCTCTCCCTGCCTCAGTTTCTTCATCTGTAAAATGGGAAGGATTACTAATATACTATCTTATAAGCGTGTCGGGAAATATAAGGAAATTATGAATGGACAAATAAAGTGCATATTATGGTATCTGGCATAGAGTAAGTGATAGATAAATTATGAGCATGAAGTTAATGTGAGTTTTAAGTACTGCCTCTTAGGTCTCTTGTTTGTCCTTTACCTCCACTTAGGCTGTCTTAAAGAACAAATTGTTTTCCAGGATTCTGTCTTAGAGCTGGCGGAAACCTGGAACCCATCCCAAGAGCATGTACCAGAGCTTTGCCAGCAGTAGCTTTCCTAGTGTCCTGAGCTGCATCCTTCAAGAGTTGAAGGCAGAGGGTAGTGCTTCTTCTTCTAGAGTTACTTTAGTGTGATCCCCTCCTTAGAGGGGATCATCTGGTTGATGGGTGTGTGAGGTGAAAAAGAACGCCCCGAGATGTGTGTTGCTTTGTTCCAATAGTTATCTGTACTGATACCCTGGAATTAATCGAATGATTATACAGGCAAACTCAGATTCCCAGCTTGGCAGTCTCTGCAAACCTCCTGTTCACCACCTGCTGCCAGAATCCAGGAGTGACACAACAGGAGTGGGCCTGTTGTGAGGGGTGCCGTTCTTTTCCTTTCAGAAAAACACAAGGTGTGTGGATAGCCCTTATCCAGGGCTGGGGCCTGGTAGAGATATTTACTGTAAAAATGAGGGTCTGAAAGGATGCTTCAAGCAGCTTTGATCACTGCCCCATCCCCCACCTTTGCTGATGACATAGCATCTCTCAGAGTATTTTTCTGATAAAGAGTAACCCAGACTTTCCTTTATGTGGTGACAAGCTCAGTGAGCTAGCTGCATTTTAAAAAGCCGTTGTTTCTTCCACAGAGCTGGGTGGTTTGGCTTGTTTATCTGGCTTTCTGGGGAGTCTCCTGAGACCCTTTCCTTTCCTAAGGGCCCTCAGGAGACAGCAGTGAAACCAGCATCTGTTACCCTAGACACTTGAGAGGATGCTAAGTCAATAGTTTTATGATTAGATTAATTCAGGCTTTAACCCTGGCAAAACTTGAGAGCCAAGTCATCAGATTATGCTTCTTAAAGACTGAAGTGTGGAATTGAGCCCAGGACGCTGTGATATCTTTCAGAGCCTGGAATAGGAATCCAGACGCCAGCCAGTCCCAGCCCCACACCCAGCTGACTATATGAATTTAGGCAAATCACTTCAATTTCTAGGCATATCTGTAGACCAGTGGTTCTTAGCTTTAACTGCATGTTAAAAACCATACTGGACCCTATCTTAGCCTGATTAAGTTGGATCCTTAGGGTTGGGGCCTGCTATTGTCATCCTTCAAAGCTCCCTAAGTCTTTCTAATGTGCAGCTAAGAGAACTGTTGGACAGGATGCCACATTTTAAAATACTTATTTTGCTTCTCAGGAAGCACAGTGAAGTGTGGTTGTCCACACAGTGAAGTCTGATTCATGTGCTCAGTGTTCTGACCAGCCTTGTCGTCTTTCCCAGCTATGTTGCTCTTCCTGCTGTCTCTTGGATATGTTGTGTACATTTATTTCTCTCCCAACTCAGATGTTCTCACCTGGAATGTCCTCTCCTCCCTTCTAGCTATCCAGAATATGTCCTTTCAAGGCCTAGCACTCTTTAACTCCTTTGGGAAGCTCCTGGCCATCTCAGTCCTTAGTTATTTCCCCCACCTCTGCTCTGGCTCCAAGCTTCGTTTGCTCTCTGCTCGATTTGCTCACTCGTGTCCAACTCTTTGCGACCCCACGGACTGTAGCCCTCCCGACTCCTAAGCCCATGGAAGTTCCCAGGCAAGAATACTGGAGTGGGCTGCCATTTCCTCCTCTATGGGATCTTCCTGACCCAGGTTTGGAACCTGCATCTCCTGCATTGACAGACAAATTGTTTACCCCTCTGTGCCATCTGGGAAGCCCCAAGCTTCGTGTAACGCTGACTAAACAGTGATGCACACTAGATGCAATGTGAGAGATGATACTCAGGCAACATTCTGTCCTCCTGGGTAGGTGGGACATATGAAAACACCACTGGTTTGACTCGTAAACTATTAATATTAATATTTTTAGTATCTTGTATTGTTGGCTACTTCTTTATGTGTATGTGTATCTTGTAACTGTTAGTTGATAAATAGCTATCTGTGATGTGACTCCAATGAACATTTTATCCCCTATTGCCAACAGCAAGCTCCTCTTCTTGCCGAACTAGAGCATTTTTCAGCACTGCTTTCTCATCTTGCTTTTATGTTCTCCCTTTCTGGACTTCCTTCTTTTTATTCTCTCATCCTCCCCTATAGGAATTTTATCTATTCTTCAAGGTCCAGTTCAAATATGACATCCTCCATGAAACTTCCTCAGCACCCCCAGCTTGCATTAACTGACCTTTGCCTTAAACCTCGGTAACCCTTAGCGCAGTGGTTCTCATCTGGGGTTGATCTTGCCCCCAGAGGACACTGGGCAATATCTGGAGGTATTGTTGGTTGTCTCCACTGTTGGAGGAGGGTGCTGATAGTATTTAGTGGGTAGAGGCCTGGGGTGCTACTAAACGTTGTACGATGTACGGGACAGCCCCCATGATGAAGAATTATCTGGCTCAAGGTATCAGTACTGAAGCTAAGGGGCTTCCCTCCTGGCTCAGTGGTAAAGCATCCGCCTGCCAATACAGGAGACACGAGTTTGAACCGTTATCTGGGAAGATCACCTGGAAGAGGAAATGGCAACCCACTCCAGCGTTCTTTTCTGGAGAATTCCATGGACAGAGGAGCCTGGTGGACTGCAGTCCATGGGGTCATAAAGAGTCAGACGTGACTTAATGACTGAGCAACAAGGACAACTGAGGCTGAGAAAATGCCTCAGAGTTTGTCCAGTTCATAGGCTCATGTTTATCCCGCCTTGAACTGCAGTGATTTATTTACAGACTTAATCTCCCCTACTCAATTGTATTAATGGGTGAAGGCAGACTCTAGTTCCAAATCTGGGCTTTCTTGTTATTAACTTCATATTAACGTTTAATCCTCGAGCCTGTGCCCAGATCCTAACTGCACAGTGTAATTCAGGACTGGAGATAAGAGCACAGTGAGGCAGTCAGCTGGATTTCTTTTCCTTTTTTACCAACCCACATCTTTTCATCTGCGGTAACCTGGGAGGAAGTATGGTACAGGGCACAGAGTGAGCATTTGGGATCAGAAGAAAATTGGGTTTTGGTTAGAGCTGTTGCATTTATTAGTTGTGTTTTTTGTTCATTCTGTTTCACCTCTGTAAGCCTGGGTTTCCTCATCTCTGTAATAGAAGTGATGCAGTGCCCCAGTGTTTGATTCACAGGTCATTGTGATCACCCAGTGAGATGGTAGACGTGAAGGTGCTTTGTGAAGTGCTGTAATCATGATTCAGCCAGTAGTTTATAGGTAAGCAGAGAGGATGTGGGTCAGCTTGCTGTAGGAGCGCCACTACCTTCCCAGCCAGTCCTCTGGCCACTTCCTACCGCTTTCCAGTCATAACTGCTCCAGCACCAGCTCCAGCCGACCCCTTCCAGCTCAGTCTCCTGAGAGTGCCTCCTTTATTTGCTGCCTTCATCCTGTTTTGATAGTCTGTCTGCTATCTTGCCAAAACCAAAAGTGACTGACTCTGCTTCTAGAATACAAACTAGTAGCCTCCTGTCAGTTTGTTTCTGGCAAAGCATGACAAAGGCCAGACAAATTACCTTGGTCATGGGGAAAAGCTGGAAAATAAGACAGCTTGTAGCCTAGAAAGCCAGTTCTATGTATAGTCCCTTATTGGCTTTATTTAAAGTAACAAAACAGTGTTTTTAAGCGCTGGAAATCTCAGTGAGCTTTTCATGACTGGAAAAATAAAACATAATGTGGGATGTGCTAAAAGCCTGAGACCCTCATGTGCCTGGAATCAGGCCAAGTGCATCCTCCCACTGATTTGCTGAGTGAACTTCAGCTAATCAGTGAACCTGAATAAGTTGATAACTGGATGACCTCTTAGGATTATATTAAGAGCCCTGTGAGGTGGAGGATAGATGCTTACCCTCAGGAATAATGTAAAGTGCTACATTTATAGGGGGCTTTTGGGTCACAGAGGGCTTCCTTGGTGGCTTAGTGGTAAAGAATCTGCCTGCAGTGCAGAAGACCTGGGTTCAAACCCTGGGCCAGGAAGATCCCCTGGAGAAGGGAATGGCAGCCCACTCCAGTATTCTTGCCTGGAGAATTCCATGGAGTCGTAAAGAGTCAGACACGACTGAGCGATTAACACTAACTAACTTTGGGTCACAGAACATCAGTCCTAAATGGGGGCAAAATGTTATTCTACCTAACCTCTTCTCTTGACAGATGGGGAAACAGGTCCAGAAAGGAAAAATGCTTTGCCCAGTGCCACTCAGGTAGGGGCCCACCTAGGTCTAAAGTCCATATCTGATGTACTTATGGACTCTTTCCATGACTAGAAGAATCAAATTTTTAAAACCTTGCCTTGTTACTCACTTATGTGGATATTAGAAAAGTCACTTAACTTCTCTTAGCTTAAGTTTTTCCTGCCTATAAAGTAAGAAATGAAGATATCTACCTGGGAGGAGTGTTAAACATAACTCCTGGGATGAGGAGGATTAACATAAGGTCCTTAGACTGTAATTTCTGGCACAGAGTAGAAATTACACTTTTCCTCTTTCCCTTTATAGCCTTTTGATACAAGGCTCACTTCCTCAGTTTGAGGATGGCTGTTTTTTTTTTTTTTCACTTGTCACTCTTCCCCTTATCTCGTGAAACTGGAAAAGAGTTCTTATCTACTACTTTTATAAAATCTCCACTATCCTTTTAAAAATATTAATAGCCCTTAGTATCAGGATGGGCTCTGGCAGCCATATCATTTGTGCAGAGGAGGGCACTGCAGCCCTCAGATCCCCAGGACGGAGTGAGTGTGTGTAGCAGAAACATCTGGAGATGGAGTTTTCCACCGTGTGATGTTAATTTTCTTGTAGGAGTTGTAAAACTGCTCATTGACAAGGGCTCAGGACAGTGAGAACTGAGCAAAAATCAGGTCTCTGGAAGAACATGTTGGGTCCCCTGTCATGCGGAAAGTGAGCACCTGCGGTCTTGTTGCCAGTTCCTGAGTCACACCGTCCTGCATTGACTGCATTGGGCCCAGTCGATAAGGACAGCCTTCTCGTTTGATTGCGCCCTTGTTTAAGTGTTTGTCCTGGCACAAACGGCATCTTTCTTTATCTTTAAAAGATGCTGGGAACACTAGGTGAATGCGTCACTTTGGAGGCACCTCAGGCTTCCCTCTGTCCCTGAGGCTCCGTGACAGGCTCCCCAGTGGAGTCACATTTGAATGAGTCACACCTTGCAGTGCCCTGCTTTCAAATGAGTGAATTAAAGTAGGGAATAAAGCAGGGTTGGAAACGTTTCAGGATATCACCATTTTATGTGTGGGGGGGGGGGAATGGAAATAGACTGAAATATTAGCAGTGATTGTTTCTAGAAGGAAGGACTGTGAATAAAATATCTTTTGGTTACCCTGTGGTTTCCATATTTTCTAAAACATGCCCGTATTTTATGATAGGAAGAAGAACTTTAAAATTGTCATTTTAAATTATTGCTAAATGGTGAAGTCCAAATGAAAAGTAGCCACAGTTCATAGTGTGATTAATAAACACTGTGAAGGGACTTCCCTGATAGTCCACTGGTTAAGACTGTGCTCCCAATGCAGGGGGCCTGGGTTCAATCCCAGGTCAGGAAACTAGATCCCACATGCCTCACCTAAGACCTGGTGCAGCCAAATCAGTAAATAAAAGTTTACTTTAAAAACTCAAAAATAAATAAATAAAAAATTCAATGAGTAGATCCCAGTTGGGCCAGTATTTGGGGCGCTAAGTGGGTTGATGTGGGGACTATAGAAGAGAGAAATGTTAGATGCTGGCTGAAATTTGTGATAAAAAGTTCAAGCTATCTCATCTCCTTTTGAAGTGTGACTGATATGAAAATAAAATAAAAATTCTGGGCATTCGGTAGCTCAGTCAAGGGTATAGGGTATCTGGGATCTGAGAAAAGACCCACATCCTAGAGGGAAGGTAAATACCGGGCTTGTGCTCTTGCAGTAACACAAATGTTTGGGTCCTCATGGCCCATGTGTGTGGTTTCCATGGTTTGAGCAGTGGTCCCATTGGCACCCTCAGGGTTCTTCAAAATAATTGTAGAAGAGCTTTTGTTAGTCATCCTAAAGGAAAGGAATAGTTCATTGGACAGACTAATGGAAGCTGAAGCTCCAGTACTTTGGCCACCTGATGCAAAGAGCTGACTTATTGGAAAAGACCCTGATGCTGGGAAAGATGGAGGGCAGGAGGAGAAGGGGACGACAGAAGATGAGATGGTTGGATGGCATCATCGACTCAATGGACATGAGTTTGAGCAAACTCCAGGAGATAGTGAAGGACTAGCATGCTACAGTCCATGGGGTTGCAAAGGATCAGATACAACTGAGCAACTGAACAACAACAAATGTAGGCATAGTTGAAGGCAGGATTCCTTTTGGTGCATTGGTTATTAATACCTAAGAGGTAATGTGCAACACAGACCCTCTCCATATCTAAGTCAAAGCCATATATCCTATTTCTGGAGGGAAAAACAGAAAAATGGATTAATAGATTAATATATTGTGAATGATTCCCACCAATCAGAAGTAATTGCTCCTCCTTTGAACTCCTCTGGCCCTTTATTTCTCATTTTGTAGGTAACTTTATAGATAGGGGTCATCTCTACTAATAAACTTGTAGAAGGCAGGGACCTTATTTCTGTTGTCCTTAATGCTTTGCACAGTGAGAACTCAATAAATGGTTGTTGAATGTCTGAATTCCCAAATCACTGAATTAGCATTTTTCCTGCAACGCCAAGGCAGAAGAGATGAAGCCTAGAGCTTTGAAGTCTGGGTGGGAATCACTTGTATCCAGTATTTGCATTCTCTCCCATAGCTTCCTAGATGGAGTCTGTGCCTCTTTACTCCACACCTTTCCCTAACTTCTCCCTTTGGTATTAGTTATCTCTCACTATGTAACTAATCACTCCAAAACAAAGTTATTTATTATGTCTCATGGTCTGGAGTCAGGAACTGGGAAGCAGGCTCTTGGAGGCCTTTGTGGAGGCTGGCTGCCATACTCTGCATCTACTGTTGTGATTCCCCAAGTGAAGGCTAGTGAGTTTAGCTTTGGTTCATCTTTCTGTTTATGTTAGGCTACAGCATTAACCTTCAACTTTTGATCTCCCTTAATCCACCCTCCAAACTGTTGCTTTCTAAATTGTAAATCTGAGCATGTTGTTTTCTTACTTATATGTCTCCAGTAACTGAAATGAATTCTCCATGTAGGCAAAGACTATTGTATTAATTATCTGTTGCTGCATAAAAATATTACTGCAAACTTAGTGGTTTATAACACACATTTATTATCTCAGTTTCAGGGGGTTGGGACTCTGACATGGGTTCACTGGCTTCTCTGCAAGGCTGTAGTCAAGGTGCTGGTCAGGGCAAAGCGCAGTTGGGGAAGGATCCGCTTCCAGGCCCACGTGGTTGTTGACAGCCTTCAGTTCCTTGCACATGGTTGGGCTGAAGGTCCCAGTTTCTTGCTGTTTTGGCTAGAGGCTGTTTCTTGCCGCGTGGCCATCTTACAACATGCCAACCTGCTTCTTTTTTTTCTTTTTTTTCAGAGGACAACAACACATTTACAGCCTGCTTCTTTAAAGCTGGCAGGGAAACTGTGTCTCTTTGCAAGACAGATGTTAAAATATTATGTAATGTAATCATATACAGATACTCATGTACTTTCCATCACTTTTGCCATATTCTAATGGTTAAAAGCAAGCCATGGGTCCCCCCCCACCACACGCATTTGGTGGGTTGGGAGGTTATGCTTGGGTGTGTGTGCCAAGAGGTACAGAGATCACAGAGGCCACGTTAGAGTCTGTTAGCCATAAGTGTCTAGTTTACTGTGTCTTCAGCACCCTGAGCAGTGCATGACACATACTAAGCTCTCATATTTGAATGAATGGATGTAGTGTGACCATTATATTTCCAACTCCTAGTCTTAAGCCTTTTTCTCCATTTCTGTTTCAGAGTTACTGATTTATTCTTGAGAATCCTCTACTCTGATCTGTCCTCATGGATGAACTCCAGGATGTTCAACTCACAGAGATCAAACCACTTCTAAATGATAAGGTAAAGACTGCTGTTGTCACTAAATATATGTAAGTCCTTTCTTCTGTAGTTAGTTTATTTTCTATATCATCTGAATAGTAACTAAAAATATATTTATCTTGACTTTCTGTGTGGAGAAAACTTTAAAAAATATATTTCTTAACCTTCTTGATGTCTTTCCTCTCTTTCTTCCTACTTTTGTTTCCACCAGCCAGATTCAGTCAGATTATCCTTGACGTGTTCCTGTTCTACAGATAGAGATGTTAAGCAGAAAGTATGAGAGTGGGGTTTGCTTTAGAATCCAGGTATCGTGACTTTCAATTTCTATAAGGAAAACTTAGCATCCATGGCTGGTAATGCACACAGGCTGCGGTGCTCTCCGTAAGGTTTGTCCAGTCTGTGATGTGACCTCTCTGTCTACGTTGAGGTTTTCATCAAGGGTGCCTGGGTGTTGGTAATATATCTCATTTTTCCGTTCATGTCAGAGAATACACAGTGAGCATCATCATAGTTAACAGTCACCAGGATTCAGCAGGTAAAGAGTGCTGTGATGATAAAAGTTACCAAAAAGCTAAGAAAGGTTTATTCTCTCTCTTCTCCCTCTCCATTCAGTAAGTGTGCCTGAAATTCCTTCTTTTAAGTCCTGTTCTTTTGATGTATTGTCACTGCCCCCTATTAAATTACTCTTGGTATGGATGAGCTCATGGCTTCCTTTCCTGGGGAAGTATTGATAGAAAGTCAGGGTAAATGTGGGTAGGGTCAGAATGCCAATGGGGGCTATACCAGAAGATGCTGTTGCTTGTTAATCTTTTTTTGCCCAAAGCAGGGCCCTTCACCTATAGCTTCTAGGGCTGTTGACTTATTCTGTGTTCACTAATTTGCTGTTGAAACCTGTCAACCCCGTTCTTGTCCCTGTGACCTCGTCTCTATCCCTATTCCCCCCACTTCCTTTATCTTTCGTCAGATCTCTTGCTTTCCCCCTTGGCAAGCTGCACACTTTTTAAGCCCTTATTTGGCTTCTTTTGTTGCTTCCCTGCATGTTTTCAGAAAACTCTCCTTTAAGTACTGAATTTTGGTGCATGTGAAGGGCTGTCCCCAAATGATGGGCCACGAAGAGGAGGAAGGAAGTAGAATCTGCATCTGTAATGCTTATGTACAGCCACAGAAATGAATAGTTACAGGGCAGGTGGGGATAGGCAGTTTAGCTTCAGGAACTTAGAAACGTATCCTAAACCTGAGTGATCACCAGAATCAGCTAGGGACTTGTTTAAAAATACAGATTCCTGGGTCCCCACTCTAAAACAACTAAATTGGAATCTGAGGGGATGGGCACAGGGC
This sequence comes from Odocoileus virginianus, assembly GCF_023699985.2. Taxonomy (NCBI): domain Eukaryota; kingdom Metazoa; phylum Chordata; class Mammalia; order Artiodactyla; family Cervidae; genus Odocoileus; species Odocoileus virginianus. Next base: position 61,287,235 of record NC_069682.1, on the reverse strand, counting down.
ACGCACACCCCTCTATGATCACTGATCCTCAGCCTTGGCTGCTTATTGGAATTACTTGGGGAGATTTAAAAATAACCAATGCCTAAAATAACCAATAATCAATCCAGAGATTATGATTGAATTGGTCTGGGGTGAATGTTTATAAAAGCATCCAAAAATTGAGAACCATGCCTGAAGTGATTCTGATGAGCCAGTGTTGGAAGCCTGTGACCTGACGGATCTCAGACCCTCAAGGACTGGGGCCCAGGTTAGAGGAGGAGTCTTCCCTGACCATGGAAGTCCACAGGGCGCCTGAAGCACCTACATGAAGAATTGCAGGAGTTAATTGACTGGATGTCTCATAGAGAAGGCAGCTGGAAAAGAAAAGATTCTGTGACTGTAACTGCAGAAAAACGTTGGATTAATGTTTGGGTCCTCATCTCTGAGGCTCTAATGATTCCCTGGCTGTGTCTGATGTGTGCCCAAGTGCTATGAACAGAATTATGTCTCCTCCCCTTAAATTCATATGTTGAAGCACTAGCCTCCCATGTGACTGTACTGGAGATACGGGCTTTAAGGAGGTGACTAAGGTTAAATGAGGTCATGTGGTAGAGCCCTAATCTGATAGAATTGATGGCCTTATAAGAAAAGTGAGGGAGAGGGGAAAGAGAGATCCACCCTCTACCTCCACCCCTGGACAGATGAGGAAACATGGATGGCAGCCATCTGCAAGCCAAGAATGGAGCTCTCACCAAAAACCAAACCCTGCTGGAACCTTGATCTTGGACTTCCAGGCTTCAGAACTGTGAGAAGATAAATTTTTGTTGTATAAGCCGTTCACGCAGCCTGAGCAGTCTAAGATACCAAGCATTGTCTCACTTCCTAACATCTGTTAACTCTTCTTTGATATGCCTGTGCAGTCCCTACCCACTTCCCACGCTCCATCTCACTCCTCTGTCTCCCTGGGAAGTGCTCCTAGTCCATCACTATTCATGAGCACTCCCCCTGCTCCAGCCAAGCTTTATAGAAGTAGATTGGCAATAGGCCCTCTTCAGATAATGTCATTCCCGACAAAGCCTTCTACCCCGTTCCACCCCCCACTCCCCAGCATATCAGTGCTCTGCCTTTGCTCGATAAGTGGGTGCTTTTGCATACATTTTGAAAGGTTTAATGACAGTAGTGCTTCTCATCCGTTATTTCATTTGGTCCTCCCAAGGGCTTGGTGATTTAGGACACACAGATCAGTTCATTCTCATATTGCTGATGAGGAAACGAGGGCTAAGAAAGGTGAAGTAGCTTATTCAGTTTGTGTACCCAGGAACACATGCTGTAGGACAGGGTTTCTTGATCTTAGCACTGTAAATATTTTGTTGTGGGAGGCTGCCCTATTCATTGTAGGGTGTTTAACAGCATCCTTGGCCTCTCTGCCCGCTAGATGCCAGTAGCATCTTCCAGTCATGACAACCAAACTTGTCCCCAGCCAATATCAGATGTCTCCTGGGGGTCAGAGTCTCCCCAGTTGAGAACCACTGCTGGTAGGGTATAAGCTTCCAGATTTGAATAGGAAAAGAAGTCTTAGAGCTTTTAGTTTTTGGGGAGGTTTTATTTTTGCCTAATAGCCTATCGTAGCCTATGTAAAGCTGGGTACTTTACATACCTTCTCTCTTTTAATCATCAGAACATTCCTTTGAAATAGATCGTCTTCCTCACTTAGTAGATGAACCTCTGACTCTAAGGCCTGCCCAGCCAGGAAGTGGCAGAGCCAGGATTGAAACCCAAACTTTTCCTGCTGCACAGCCCACGGCCTTGCCGCTGTGTTCACCCTGCAGAAGTTCTGGTGTCACCTCTGAGGCTTGCCCTCTCTCTGTAAGCAGAAACCTGGAGGTTCATATCATTTCACATCATCTTTCTGTCCATTCTCCTCCTAGATACATTCTTAGTCAGAGACATTGTTGTGCCCTTCCAGGTTTCAGGGAGCTAAAGGGAGTCTAGACCCAACCTGAAATGCAGAAATTTATCCTGAGCTGACTATAAGGAAGCATTCTCAAAATAGCTTTAAGTGAGGCTTATGTTAACTTTTTTCTTGTCATTTGTTGGTACTTTTCCCATTTAATTTTAGTATGCCTGTGATTTTGTCTATGGCTCAGAATTATGAAGAAGTGGGTAATTTTGCCATGCTTGTTTTGGCTCCAGTGATGAAAAGAAGCACCTGCCAGTACTTCTGTGTGGGGCTTTTTTTTTTTTTTTTTGAGACAGAATTATATGAAATGATTTTTTTTTAAATAGCATTTAACCATTTTCAGAGCATTTTCACAAGTACTATCTAATTTGAATCTCCTAACTTCTTGTGAAGGAAGTAGTTAAAGGTATTTTAACTCCATTTTATAGATGAGGCTCAGAGAAATTATATGACTTGTCCAATGCTGGTGTCTAGTGAGGTGGTGAAGCCAGGACCAGACTCCACGGATGTTGACTTCAGCCTGGGTCAGGGGGTCTAAGGTTCTTCCCACCACCTGCTGCCTCTTGTAGTTGGTTGTTCCAACCTCTTCCCCCACCTCCGCAGACCTGTATAAGCAAGAGAGCTCCCCAATTTGCCTTCATGTTCCCTGCCTTCCTTTACCTACCTTCAGTTCAGATACTGCTGAGCCTGTGAAAGCCAAAGACCAGACTTGAGAAAATAAATAGGAGACCACAGTTGGCTTCAGCAGAACTGGGGACCTACCAAGAAGGGGAATAAATATTCATTGGGGGGACAGGAACAAGTTATTAATTTGTTTCGGTTATTACAGTAGAAAGTGAGGTAGACCCTCTACTGGTGACTGGAAACATAAGAGAAGGTAGGGAGGATGTTATAAGAGGAAAAGCAGGAAGAACTGAGGGATAAGCATTTCAGTCATCCCCAGGGCAGCAGAGACAGGCAGAGGTTGTTCTGTTTGGTCTTTAATTTATTTTTGATTGGAGGATAATTGCTCTACAATGTGTTGATTTCTACCAAACAACTGTGAATCACCCATAAGTATACATATAGCCCCTCCTTCCTGAACCTCCCCGCCACCCCATACCCTCCAAAGTTTCTTTAAAAACAACAGCAACACAGATTTATTGACATTTTCATTAAAGAGTATTTGTGAAGTGCTATTAATACATTGCTTGTACAATTTCCCATCTTTCTACTTTCTGGTGACAAGAGTTATTGTCCTTTTTTTTCTTAGTAGACATGCCATATTTTATTCTCTTTGGCAGTCTTTAATCTGCTTGTTTCTAAAACTTTTCCTGTTTTAACAACTGTACCTTAGTTCCAAGCTCATCAGTTGCGTGTCACTCTTCCTCTTTGGAATTCATTTCTTACTCAAATTGAGTATCTCTATTTTGAGATGCTCATATCTCTTCCAGAATGATGTTTATTGCTTTTACTAAGTGCCAGAACTGGGAATAGAGTAGTGAGTCAGACACTGCACCCCACAACAAGGTCACCAAACAGGTCGATTTGCTCCAAATCTCCTCCTGTTTTTAGTTGGTCCTGAGGTCTTTCTTCTGTTTTATCTGTTTCTTTCTGTCTTTTGAAACTATATGTTGATCTTAACTAGATCTGATAGTGGGAAAGTATGTTTCTCTTCTGTCCAGTTATATTTCTATAACTGTCCAGCAGTTACTTGATTCTTAAATTTTTCTCCTTGCCTTCCCCCCTTTTCTTATACTTCCCTTCATACACTGATAGATTCTCAGTTGCTTTTTGCCTATTCTCCAGGCTTGAACTGAGAGAATTACTTTTTTAAAATTTACTTTCTTGAGCTCCTTCATTTACCTTCTGCACTTGGCCTAGAGCCTCCACCAAGAAACATGCCCCTTAGCTGGCTTCTACCTTGACTGCAACTTTCAGTTATGATTTCTCTTTTTCCTTGATTTTTCCTTTTTTTCCTCTTCCCCTACATTATTCTATTGTTTTAACTTGTTATCTTGAATCCCTTTCTGCTACTTAAGTCTGCTTAGTGCAAGAATCTCTATTGAACATGGAATTAATGCTATATTCAAAAAGGACAGAAAATAAAAAGAAAGAACCCAGAGCCTGAAACTTCTGAAAGTTTTGTTGGAGTGGAACCCTGCACTGCAAATATCAGAGACAAATAAATTCCCAGGGAAGTGCCTCAGGGAGGTCTTATCCCTTCCAGAATCTATCTAGTGAGCAGTATTGAATTTTTAATGAGTTCAGAGAATTTGGCTTTGGTTGACCACACTCAGATCATTTGGGGACCAGCTAATGATCTTCGCTCAGAAAATCTGGGCACCGAACACGGTCAGACTGACCCAGTTATATCCTTTGTCCAAGATGCATGATCACTCATGAAGCCTGAAGCCAGACTCCCAAGAGGATCTGACATCTTTAAAAAAAAAAAAAAAAGCCAAGAAAACAAGTGTTAGTCTTCCTCTGATTACTAGTATCTTTTCTTTGGGAGGTGAACATTGCATAAAGAATGTGCAACTGTTTTCTTGCTAGGTTCTCAACAAAGATCACTTTGGTTTCAGGAAAGAATCGCATCTTTCTGCTTTTGGCATTTCCCTTTGTGCTCATCTCAAGCTTTAGCCTCACAAAATGCTTCTTGACTGTGATCACAAGATAGGGAAGAAAGAATTCAGGCATACAGCGACAGCTGCTTCGCAAATTGCTCATCAGAATTTGTGTGTCTGTGTTCCAGGACCAAGATTTTAGTTCAGACTGGAGTGATTTTCCCTAAGCTTTCTCTAAGGGAAACTCTGGGAGCCCAATAAGATTGAAGCTGTAATGGGTCTGTTTTGATATCATTACAGATTATTCCTGAAAAGATTAAATGAATCTTTAAATCATATAATACAAAATACTAAGTTATAGACATTTTTTGTGCCAAACCAAATCATTTTTTTTTTCTTCATTGCAAAAGGTGAGAAGTACATGCTCATTGTAGAAAAGTTTCAAGAGAAGTGTAATCACCCATAAACTTTCTCTTCTGAAATAGTTGCTGTTGTTAATGTTTGGGTATTTTTCTTCTAGTCTCTTTTGGAGGATATTTTAATATAGTTGAGGTCAAACTTGGACGACTGTTTTGTAGTCTGTATTTTTATTTAATGACTGGGATGCAGTGGAATTTTTCTGGTGTTTTTGACCAAAATCTTAACAGAAACTTGTCAGTACTTAATTTTATTACATTGGCTTATTCCTTTTATAAATATCCATCAAGTACCTGACTTACACCTGGCCCTCTGCTGAATGTGGTGGAGGATGCAAGTTGAATCAGGGACTGGGACTCACTGGCTGGTCGTTTATATCCTACTACAACAATCTACCTGAGTCCCTGAGATGGCGCTCCCTTCTGCTTCTCACAGTCAAACTAGAAATTAAGTACAATGACTTCTCTGAAGGAGGTCTCAGGAGTTGTGTGGGGCCAGTGGGGGCCGTGGAACACTATGATCCTTTTTACCAATGGCAGCATTCCATGGGAATGTGCTGTCTGCATGGCATCATAGTTGTTTCTCCTTGCTGTGACTGCTTCAAACTTTATTTTGTGAACTTGGTTTCGTGCCAGGACTAATACCTCGGGCTAGCTGTCTCCACCACTCTCTCCTTTTCTCAGTGTCATCAATAGTCTCTCTGTGATTGGTAATCTATTGTGACTTTACTGCCACTGGTAGAGAGATGAGGGCTGCTCATCCATAATCTTATTCCTTCAAAAGCTGTCTAGATCGGCCCTGTCCACTAGAAGTTTCTGCAGTCAAAGGAAATGTTCTGTATCTGCACTGCCCAGTAATACAGTAGCCAACGGCCACACATGTGTGCTGAGCATTTGAAATGCAGCTAATGTGACAGTGAGACAAAATTTTAAGTTTTAGTTTAAATTGGCAGCTGTGGCTATTGGCTGCCGTATTGAAGAGTGCTGAGCATCATCCCAGCTCCACTAGTTCCTCTCAAGGGAGGACAGTTTGTTTCCTTACCAGGCTGGGCTGTGCTTTTAACCTCTGTTTGTCCTGCCAGCAGTGTGAATGGTAGGACACAGAACTGTTTCTAAGAGGATCTTCTTGACAGGAGATGGGATTGCTTAGTACTCCCTTGGCATCAGAGACCTCGATCTTCTCTGAAGGGGCAGCTTCGGATAAGGTACTTATTATCATTATAGCTCCACACCTTCCGGAAGGTGGACGGATATAACAGTTTCTGAATAATGAAGGTAATGAGGTTTGGGAGGAGCTTTTACTTTATGAGTCAGAAGGGTTTTTTTCCTCCCAAAGACATCACTCATTTACCCTTTTTATACTCTTATGTCATACTCTTGCACCTCTGGCATCTGAAATATTACAGAAATGCCTCTGAGTCATTACCATTGATTTTTTTTGGGCAATCCAACCTTACTATGATACAGTCTCTTCTTAGAAGCTTGGTGAATTCTCCTTGGATCTTTTGACTATGTCCTAGTTTTTAAACAATTCAGTGATTTGTCCTTTATCCTGTTAGCAGTGTCCTAGGATATACCAGTGTATGAGGAACTCCGTTTTATCTGTTTCCCTCCCTCAGTGACACTGCCTTTCTTCCTTGTTAAATTTCAGATCTTTCATTCCTGACCCATCTGTATCTTTGTTTTCGTCTTCGTCCTTTCTTTGCTTCCTTGTCCTGGGCACGCTGGCTCCTGTCAGAGTTGGCCTCCAGCTCCTTTCCTCCCACGTACCTCCCGTGTGGATTGTGAATGTGTTCTCAGACTCTGATCCATGTTTTCTCTCTTCCCACAAGCTCTCCCTGCTCTCCTTAGGTAGGGAGACAAGTTACAAGCTTTACTAGGAAACCAGACTCTTCCTTCATCTTCATGGGAAGCCTGCCAAAGTGTAACTCCATCACTAAAGACTCCCCTTTTACTGACATGCGTTGCCTCTGAAGCCAACCATTTTAGTTTTATGGCAACCAAGAGGCTGCACATGCACTGCTTTCACTGTGAACTGAATTTGCTGCACGTTTGGGGAAACCACATGGGGAAACTGACTGTGTTTTCTGCCTTCTGTTGACAGAACGGTACACGACACTTCCAGGACTTTGACTGTCAGGTAAGGACTGTACAAGCACCAAGGAGGGCTGTGCACAGGGTCGCTGCAGTGCTCCCCTCCCTGTGGTGATGGTCCTGTAGGGGCGGATCTCTCTTCATAGCTGGTCATGATTCTTTCATGTTCTTTTGATCACTGGATCGAGTTTATTTAAAATGATTTGCTATTGTGTTCAAAAATTGCTTGCCAAGTCCCTATGGTTGTAGGTTATTGGGTGGAGCTGTCTTTTTACAATTAAGATCTCCTTTCCTCAAATTGATATTTGAAACCTTAATCACGAATGCCATATGGTTGTCACCTCACAGCAGAGAAGGTTGGGGGCGGTCAGTTTGGAGGGGAGACTTTACTAACAACAAAACCTGTTCTAAAAGAAAGATTTAGTGTTATTAATACAAAAAGCAGATGTCTCTTGGCTGTACCTCTGGAAACACAAAATTCAACCTGACTCATTCGTATTTTCCTAAATGGGAGTTCATCTTAGAATGCTTTTGCCTGTAGCTCTGTTGCTAATTTGAAAATCCATAAAGTAAACTAGCAGTTCCATCTTCCTACTTTTATCTGTTAACTGGCCCTGAAAGAAATGGGAAGAAGGAATAAATACAGGGAAATGGATACCTTACAAACCCAGACAGGCTGACTCTCCTACTTTTGGGGTAGATGTGGTAAGTGGCTGTCAGAGGCAACACAAAGGAGACTCAGAGGGTACTAAGCAGGAATGGAAGGTGCAGGGAAGGCAGCTTCCCTGTGTCCAGGATTCAGCCAACTCGCACACCCACAGGCAAATCATCGTTTTCAGGTACACATTTGATGTTAAGTACAGTGGAATTGCTCCATATTAGCATTAACATCAAAAGGAGAAACTAACATCTGTCTCATAGGCAACCCAGTTATATCGTAATAATTTGTTGGGTACCTACTATAGATACTAAACATACATTTCTCTAATCCTTGGAGCAATATCACAAGGTGGTTTTTATCAGAGATGAGGAAATTAAGAATCAGGTTTCATAAATTGCCATGGGTGGAATTGAAGTTGAAAACCCCACTTTGTTCTGAATCCATCACCCATTCTTTCTCACCTGGCAATGTCCAGAGCTGAGCTGTGGCAAGGAGTTGAGCTGTGTATAAAGCTGAGCTTTCTTAGCAAGATAAGTGAGACTGAGACTTTGGAAGGGGCAGGCTCCATAGCATTGTTACAGATTTTTAAATCCCAGTGCCAAACACTTCTTATTGTGCCTGTTTGGTATACTTTATGTATACCACATAATCAGCCTGCTGCTGTTAGGAAATCTTTTGTTATAGACTCTTTACTCAAAAACAAAGAGCCATATTATTTTTCGGTAAATGGTGGCAGTCAATTTTTGGTTTAGTTGTTTTTAATTTGATCTTTTGATCTAACTTCAGTTATGGTTTAGATCCTAGGTTGAACTAATTGAGTTGCATTACTCTTAGTATTTGATATAATTTACCTAGAAGGAGATCATTTGAGAGAGGGTAATAGTAAAATTCAAGGTGAAAAATTCCAGAAATAGTCTATATTTTTCTACTTTTAAGATGTGAAAGCTAAAAAAAAAACAAAAAATAAATAAAATGTGAAAGCTTTTATTTTCATCAAATTGGACACACCCCTAAATCAGAATATTAAAAAATTGTGTGCTTATAGCAAAACGATATAAAAATACCAAAAGGTAAAGAAATAAAAATTGCTTGTTATTCACCACTGTTAATATTTTGGTGTATATCCTTTAGGATTTTTCTCACATATAAATATACTTAGGTATAAATGAAATTGAGTTTTAGAAATTATTATTATCAACTACTTTTTAATACTATGGCTTAAAAATAGTCTGACAAAAATTCTTTGTATTTTGGGTGAAGCTTTAGTATAACAGTGTGTTCTGGCCTCATTAAATATAACTTTAGTTCAGTTCTGATACAAATAGAATGATGGCAAGTGTATGTCACTGTCAGTGGTTATGAATGTCCAGGTTCTCTGTGTTCTAAAGAAGAAAAAGTCAGAGGCCCTTCTTTTTTTCTCCTCAGCACTCATGAATGCACTTCATTCTCACCTGGCTCTTTGTTAAAGGCGTATGTGGTATTCTGGAGACTGGGGGTGTCTGGGTCAGGAGTTTGGCTACAGGTGCTAGAAGGCCTTGGAGGTAGAACTGTGACGTGAGACATCTGTAGAGTGGCGTGGTATACCTGAAGGCTTTTTGGAAACCACTGGGCATTCTTAGGAGACAAAGCAGAACAGATCTAAAGCCAGCATTGTTACATTCAGCCTTGGCATTGGTGTTGCTCTTTGGCATAACTGTGGCATGGGACTAGCTGATGAAGCAAGTTCCTCTGATCTGTCTTGCCTTAGAAAAATCTTTACTGAATTTGATGATATTCCAGGAAGTTATCTTAGCATAACAACTAAGCTCATAACTTCAGTCTGAACTGTCTTTTCTTCCTCTTGTTTTCTTTACTAGTCCCAACTACATGCTTCCCTTCCCCCCAATAATTGAAAATATAATTAAAATCGTACCATTTCTTTTGGTTCTTTGATTGTCCTGGTGACTTCAGTACTATACAGCTTCCTTGAGGCAAATAGCAGTTATACTGAGATCTAAGTAATAAGGGGAGGGGTGATTAGAGGTGACAGTGCTCGGAATTGATGTGAAAGGAGAAAACCTATTGCCAGTTGAAACAGTGAATCAATAGACTTATTGTTAATTATCTACTTTGGTGCTGCTTAATTGTCTTCTGCTTGTGAGAATGTTTAAAAATTTGAAATTAGAACAAAGACAAATGCTATAGCTTCTTTGTGCATGTGATATATTGCCTTCAAAAATAATTATACTAGGAATTTTAATTAAGAGGCACAAATTTATATATCTTACTATATATAAGATAAATAAGCTACAAGGATGTATTATACAGCACAGGAAATATAACCAGTATTTTATAAAAATTTTAAATGGAATATAATCTATAAGAATTTTGGATCACTATGGTGTACACCTGAAACTAATATAATATTGTAAATCAACTATACCTCAACTTTAAAAACAGGATTAGTAAGATGGATATAGGTTGGATAGATGCATGATAATTGAGTATAGTAAAATGTTAATGGTAGACTCCAGGTTGTGGGTATACAGATGTTCACTATAAATTCTTTCAGTTTAGGTGTATGGTTGAAAGGTCTCATGATAAAATGTTGTGGGGGGAATCAATGTTTAATTTTACAAAAAAGTACACAAAACTTTTTCATTTTTAAACAACTCTCCATGGACATTTCCACATGTGCACACACACTTATTATGAAATTGTAATCACTGTGTTTGTATAAATATCATCATCATTATTTCTCACATATTTCTAAAGCTTCATGTGTAGTGTTTAATGTGTGCATATCACATGAGTAAATATGCTCTATGTTTAAAAACAATTCTTGTGTATAATCAAATTTAGAAAATTCAGAAAAGTATAAAACTAAAGGTGACTTACAATCCTGTTACCTAGAGATAGCTGTATTTTATTATATTTCTTCCCAGTTTTTACTTTTGTATTCTGGTTATTGAAAGAGTACATGCTCATAGTTGAAGAGTTGGAGAGCACAGAGAATTATGAAGTAGCTAGAGAAAAGCTCAAAATCCGAGAACCCAGGGACAGCTGTGTTGCTGTGTTTAGTTTGAGCTATGTTTGTGTGTATATAGTTTTCTTAATAATTTTTAAAATTTATTTGATTGATCACACTGGATGTACAGTTATATATTTCCTTTTCTGACTTAATATTAGAACACAGTCCCATTTCTATATCATTTTTAAACTCTAATAAAAACAGTCTTTAGTGGGGAATTCCCTGGCAATCCAGTGGTTAGGAAATGGCACTTTCATTACGTGGGCCTGTGTTTAATCCCCGGTCAGGGAACTAAGAGCCTGCAAGCCACGTTGCGCAGCCAAAAAGAAAAAAAAAAAACAACTCTAATGGCTGACTATTATATCCTCATATAGCTATCCCATGACTTAACTATTCCATTATTTTTGGAAATTAGATTCCTTATAGTATGTTCAGTTATTATAATTTGTTCAGTTCATTAAACATTTTTACGCATAAATTTTATATACATGTTGGATTATTTCTTTAGATGGATTCTTGGAATGAACACACTTAAGGCTCTTGGCACATCTTGTCAAGTTGCCTTCCACTTGCATCAGAGGGGCACTCAATAAATATTAATGGAGAGTGAAAAGCTGCTTTCTTCCAGGATATATATTCCTGTAGAAGATGCTGATAATGGAGTGCACTCACAAGAATGGAGTTCCTATTCCTGGGATAAGAACCCCAGACCTGGCTGAGGGCTGGGTAGTTTCATGCTGGCTGTTTAATTGCAGTAGTTCTTTAGAAGACTGATTTATAGAACCTTACTGTGAGGATGTATATATGTGACTGCCTCTTCTAAAGGGATTTAAACAGCTTTAAACTCTCGCAGATCACTTGGTAAATGGGCACTATTACAAAATAAGAATTAAGTGAAGTTAATAACTGGAAGTTGCTTCCGCAGAAAAGAGGTGTTTGGAAAGAACTGGGATTCAGCCACCTGCTGTAGTCTGTTAGAATGTTTGACCAGTTCCATGCTCCTCTCCTTGCCTTGAAGGATGTGAATGTGGCCCCAATTTCCCTTTCAGCCTCTGTCCATTGTTTCCCATTGTTTACTCCACCCACTCCCCGGAAAACTAGAATTATTGCTGACCCACCCATACTTCTGCTTTGTGCTTTTCCTTTCTGATGGCCTTTGTTCACAGGTCCTCCCCTCAAGATGCACACCTGACCCCTTTTGGTTTGATTTTTTTTTTAAATTGAAGTATAGTTTATTTACAATGCTGTGTTAATTACTGCTGTGTTGGTTTGGTTTTGCTGATTTTTGGTGGGGGGGGGGTGGGGGATGGGTAAGGCAGAAATTGATTATTAAGTTCTCAGGATAGAGGTGCCTTTATTTTCATTTGCAGAGAAAAAAGAACCTGATAGATTCTAAGGCCTTTTTATCACCACCGCCAATCTCAGTTCCCTTTCCCCGTCTCTATTTGACAAGCTCTGTCACAGCATGGGCCTGATGGCTACCAAGGCCCCAAATGCACATTCTTCCAGCTTAGCAGCCTCACTGCCGAGAGATCTTTACCTGTAACTTGATGAAAAAGGCCAGGGGAGGAGTCTTGTTGGTTTGGCATGGGTCATGTGTGTGGGGGTCACACTGTCATCCCTGGACTGCTACCATGGCCAAAGATTGGGGTGTTTGAATTGGCCAAATCTGGTCCTCTTCCTACCTGGACTAGACAGTCCTTGTTCTGAAGGTGTTCTGGGCTAGTGCATGTAGGTTAGTCATTCACTCTCTTTTTCCTCATTGTTTACTAAGGCTGTTTGAAGAAGATATTGGATTTGGCTTTGAAAAAGATAGATAGGAAAAAGACAGATTTTATCTTGACATATTGCAAAAAAAAGCTTTCAAATGAAGAGCATGATTTGTGAGAGTTCTGAGAGTGTGGGTAGCTGTAAAGTAAAAGTAGACATCTGAAAGAATGTTGATTTAACTAGGCTGAAGGATGTGAGAGATAAGAGGGGAGAGAGCTGAGGCTAGAATTAGGGAAAACATATTACAGAACTTTAAAAAGAAGAAAATGTCATTTACTTGTAGGCAGAAGGCTGAATAATTGTGGAGACAGATTATTTTACTATGGGCTTAAATGAAGTCATGCAAATGAACTTTATACCACTACCCAGGGTAAGGTAATGGGGGTATTGTATTAAAGTTTCCTATGTAAAAAAAATAAATAAAATGAAATTTCATATGTAATAAATAACAAAAACTATACCCAGAGATCATAGAGAGGTCTGCTTATTAGAAACAGAATAAAATTCATACTAATAAGAATGTTGATATTTCTAGAAGTACGTTGTCCTTCAAGTTTGCTTAAACTGTTTCAGACTGGCCAGGGAGAGGAAGAAGCACTAACAGGCATGATGTGGTCAAAATTTAAATAAAGAGGTAGGACGCGTCGGATTGTGTAACTCTGGTGATAGCACATTGAGCTGAAGGAAAAGGACTTAGAAAAAAAGGTGAATATTGGTTATTATCAACTAATGGTAATAACCTAAACTCTTAAAGTCTTAAAAAGATAATCTACATCTTTGACTAAAAGGGAGAGGCAGTCCAGGATGGAGAAGTGTTTTGGGGACCAGTATGATCTCAGGCTGTTTTATAAGCCTGGAGAAAAGAGATCATGCTTAAGAGGTTTCATAGCCTTGGAGGTGGTAAGTAATCAGAGTGCTGGGGAAGATCTATGACCAGAGCCTACTAGGCATTCTCATTGTGCAGTCACACCCTCTAGAATGCTGGGGTGAGTGGTGGGGTAACTAGAGAAACAGTCTGTGCAGCGGATGATAGTTGACTAAAGTGGAAAGGTGGCAACAGCACCACCCTGGCCTGACCATTGAATCAGCTCCATAGCCAGGGTCTCTGCACACTCAGCTCTAGGTAGAGACTTGTTCAAGCCATTCACACGTAAGGTCACAAAGGATATATTTACGGGTCCACATGGAGGTGAGTGTCTCCTTTCTTTCCATATTTCTCTGAAAATGAAGAGTAACCCCATGAGATACTGGTAACCAAGGGTTGCTCCAAATGGGGCAACAGGATTGACAGAGCCCAGGAGGTAGGAGCTGAGATCTCCCTAAAAAGTTGAAATTTTGTGAGCCAACTTTAACTCTGAATTTCATCCAGATTATGAAATGATGACAGTAATTACTTTGCCCTGTTGCCTTGTCTATTTTTTTTTGTTTGTTTGTTTGTTTTTTTGTTTTTGTTTTTTTTTTCCATTTATTTTTATTAGTTGGAGGCTAATTACTTTACAGCATTGCAGTGGTTTTTGTCATACATTGAATTAGCCATGGATTTACATGTATTCCCCATCCCGGTCCCCCCTCCCACCTCCCTCTCCACCCAATCCCTCTGGGTCCTCCCAGTGCACCAGGCCTGAGCACTTGTCTCATGCATCCAACCTGGGCTGGTGATCTGTTTCACCCTAGATATACATGTTTCGATGCTGTTCTCTTGAAACATCCCACCCCTGGGTTCTCCCATAGAGTCCACAAGTCTGTTCTATACATCTGAGTCTCTTTTTCTTTTTTTGCATATAGGGTTATCGTTACCATCTTTCTAAATTCCATATATATGTGTTAGTATACTGTAATGGTCTTTATCTTTCTGGCTTACTTCGCTCTGTATAATGGGCTCCAGTTTCACCCATCTCATTAGAACTGATTCAAATGAATTCTTTTTAATGGCTGAGTAATATTCCATGGTGTATATGTACCACAGCTTCCTCATCCATTCATCTGCTGATGCCTTGTCTACTTTTAATATGTTCTATTTTGCCCCATGTGTTATAGGTCCCTTTTCATCATCATCTGAACTTCCCTGACAGCTCACTATCCCCTACCCCTTCACTCCGCACCCACCCCCCACCTTTCCTGCACACACTATCCCCATTAATTATCAGATCTTGGGAGGTCCTGCTAACCCCAGGGCCAAACTATAAGTTGTTTTTTACTCACTTCTCAGCATACCTGAGACCAAGCTGGAATACTTAAGCAAAACTGTACTGAAGGCTTGGATATGACAGAAAGAAGGCTCCAGCAACTAGATTGTCGGATGACAGATTGTTGCCCAGTCTCTTCAATTTGGATTCTCCTGTCGTGTCACTCCTCTGGCAGGGGCTGGCTTCTCCTTCTTTCTTCACTCTTTCTTTAGAAGTAAGACATGAGAGAGGTCAAAGCCTCCTTAAGTTCACTTTCAGAATAGGTCACTGCCCAGAAGGAATCAAGTCTAAAGTTAATGTATGTTTCTTCTCCAAGTTTTTGCACTTTAAAGATTTATTTTTTTCATTGATTTATTTATTTTTATTGAAGGCTAATTACTTTACAATATTATAGTGGTTTTTGCCATACATTGACATGAATCAGCCATGGGTGTACATGTGTTCCCCATCCTGAACCTCCTTCCCCCCTCCCTCCCCACCCCACCCCTCAGGGTCATCCCAGTGCACCAGCCCGGAGCACCCTGTCTCATGCGTCAAACCTGGACTGGCGATCTATTTCACATATGATAATATACATGTTTCAGTGCTATTCTCTCAAATCATCCCACCCTCACCTTCTCCCACAGAGTCCAACAGTCTGTTCTTTACATCTGTCTCTCTCTTGCTGTCTTGCATATAGGGTCATCGTTACCATCTTTCTAAATTCCATATATATGTGTTAATATACTATATTAATGTATTTCTTTCTGACTTACTTCCCTCTGTATAATAGGCTCCAGTTTCATCCACCTCATTAGAACTGATTCAAATGCATTCTTTTTGATAGCTGAGTAATATTCCATTGTGTATCTGTACCACAGCTTTCTTATTCATTTGTCTGCTGATGGACATCTAGGTGGCTTCCATGTCCTGGCTATTGTAAACATGCACTTTAAATTTATGTATGTAAACATACAATCTATGCAATGTTGCTTTTTATAAAAATCTGCATATGTAAATCATAGGTCATATACAAATCCTTCCATGTTTCTATTCAGCATTGTTTTTTCAAGATTTTCTCTGTGTATTAGTGCTTATAGTTCTAGTTCATTCATTTTTATCTGTATCTCATTATGTGAATATATTATTTCACTTTCAGTTTCCTTACAGATGACTATTTAGACTGCTTTCAGTTTTTTGACATTATAAATAAGGCTGCAGTGTGTATGTATATATACATATATATATCTGCATATCTTTTTGTGTGTTGAGTATGTTTGAGAATTGCTTTAGATTATACCTAAAAGTAAAACTGCTGTAGGGTAGACATTGCTTAACTTTGCTCGAAGTTACCAAATTATTCTCCAGAGTAGCTATTCCTGGTTACTGCATACCAACAGTGTATGACAGTTCTTATTTCTCTACACCTTGACTAACAGCATTATATGACTTAAAATTTTTTGCCATTCTGGTATGTATGAAATTACATCGTATTGAATTTAATTTGCACTTTCCTGTCTGCTAGTAGAGTTAATATCTTCCTCCTCAATTTTCTTTAAGAGCATTCTATTTATTTCTTTCACAATACTGATCACAAGCTGTTGTTATGGTTGGTTGGTTTTTTGTCTGCCTCCCGTGTAGAGCATAATCTCTGCGAGGGCAGGGATCACATCTCTCTTGCTCACTGTTCTGTGCCCAGAGCTCAGCCCAGGGTCTGATAGTAGGGGTTCAGTAGATGCATAGTTGTTTAGTGAATGAGCCTGGTGGAGAGGTTCCTCACTAAGTCTGACGCTGTGTGTTAGCCTCTCAGTCACGTCTGACTGTGTGTGACCCCATGGACTGTAGCCTGCCAGGTTCCTTTGTCCATGGAATTCTCCAGGTGAGAATACTGGAGTGAGCTGCCATTCCCTTCTCCAGGAAGTCTGACCACCACAGCAACAGGAATTTGTGTCTCTAGATTCCCTCATCTAAACCCTGTTCACAGTACCTGATTCTCTCCTTCCTTTCTTATTTCCCTTTTTCAAGCCTTTGAATAGGAGATAGCAAGCAGTAATAGAGAAGAGCAGAAATACTGAGTCATTTGTGGTTTGATTTGATAGAGATATCTGCTCTAGCCTGGGACCTATAATTTGAGATGCACTGATGTTCAACTAGTGTAAGATTTATCTCTGCCCTACATGAGTGAAGAAACCAAGGCTCTGTTGAGGTTTATTGTTAGGTTGGAAGACCTTTGCCTTTGTTAGGATTCTTACTAACAGTTTATCTCATCTACCGTAAGACTTCCTGAGATAGGTAAAGACTTTGTCAGCAAAATTCACTAGGCTAGGCATGATGATGTATTTTTAAGAAACATAGATATTGAAGAAGACTAGAATAAATTTCAGTTACTTTTCCTACAGAGTCTTTATTTTCCACCCAGCCACTCTTAACACTGTCCCAGCACCTCTTACTGCATCTTGTCCTGGCTTTATTCAGTTCCTGAGCTCTGCTCTGACTACATCTTAAATTTTACTCATTGCCTTGGTTATGATCCTTTGGGATGCAAGGAACAGACCCACCCAAATAGCTTAAACCAGAGGCAGTCCAGAAATGTTTCAGAACTTAATGGCATACACAGTTGGAATCAGAAATCAGAGCAGTAGAAATGCCTATTTTAAGCTCCGAAGTTTACTTCTCTTTTCAAGAGAAGAACCAAACTAAGGATGAAATCTCTTAGTCCCAATTACACATTCTTTTTTTTTTTTTTTTTTAATTTTTATTAGTTGGAGGCTAATTACTTTACATCATTACAGTAGTTTTTGTTATACATTGATATGAATTAGCCATGGATTTACATGTACTCCCCATCCCGGTCCCCCCTCCCACCTCCCTCTCCACCTGATCCCCCAATTACACATTCTTAAAGAAGGACTTAGCGTGGACCAAATGTTCACCTGACTCCAGTGAACTAACCATAAGGTTACAGTCTGCAAGCCAGGTGGCCAAGAGCGCTTCCTGTGCTGTATGGATGACACAGAAGGTCAACTCCCAGGGAATGGGAGAGATTTTAAATAAACACATTCATAGGTGCTACCGAATTTATCAATTGCTGAACATGCATTGAGAGGATCTGAAACCTCTATACTCAGCAGCTTCTTCATATCTTCTGCTTCCTTCACTTGCCTTTCTCCAGGTCTTACCTGGCTTCTTATTCAACTTGCTGATCTCACCATAGCCAGTTGTGAATATATTGTTGAAGTTGCGAAGCAGATACCCTGGCTTCCCCGACTTAAGAATGTGAACTTTGTAGATAAGGTGCATTTTTTTCTTCATTTGTTTGTCTGTTTATCTGGAAAGAATTAAAAAGTAGGAATATAGCCCGGGGCCGCCCCGCCCCCGCCGGCCGGGGTGCTCTAGGAGCCGCGCGGAGACCCTCTGCACCCGTGCCAACATGGCGCTGCAAGCGGTGCGGAGCGTGCGGGCCGCAGTCGGCAGCCTGCGCGCCATCTCGGCACCCAGCGCGCCCTGCTCGCCGCGGCCCTGGGGACTGCGGGCGGGTGCCGTCCGGGCACTGCGCACCGGCCCTGCTCTGCTGTCGGTGCGGAAATTCACAGAAAAACACGAATTGGTAACAACAGAAAACGGTGTTGGAACAGTGGGAATCAGCAATTTTGCACAGGAAGCTTTGGGAGATGTTGTTTACTGTAGTCTGCCTGAAGTTGGGACTAAGTTGAATAAACAAGAGGAGTTTGGTGCTTTGGAAAGTGTGAAAGCTGCTAGTGAACTCTATTCCCCTCTATCAGGAGAAGTAACAGAAATTAATAAAGCTCTAGCAGAAAATCCAGGACTTGTCAACAAGTCTTGTTATGAAGATGGTTGGCTGATCAAGATAACATTCAGTAACCCTTCAGAACTAGATGAATTAATGAGTGAAGAAGAAGCATATGAAAAATACATAAAATCTATTGAGGAATGAAAATGGAACCCCTAAATAAACTACTTTGAAACAACTTAATCTAGCATAGTTGTCTTAAATTAGTGGTGGATAGATATTTAAAAAGCAACTTTTAGCAAAAGAAACTACTTGTAACAATGTTTCCTGAAGAAAATACCCCTTAACTTTCTAATGCCTTCAGATAAACACTGTATCTTTTCCACAGCATCCTGTGATTTTTAGGCTAGGCTCCAGTTATACTATTCAGAATTCCTGAAATTATCTCTGATAAAACTAATTACAAAAATTATGTAATTCAAGGATAACATGGTTATCTTATACCTTATATGACATTGTAACTTGCTTACAGCTATCCTTGGATTTGGGTCAAAATGATCTTCCCACTAGAAATAGCTGGCAGTGGAGGAAAGTTTGTTAGTTGTATAGTGTCCAGTGAAGAATATTACTGTCTTAACTTTGCAATATACTGTC
The DNA here is from genome assembly GCF_023699985.2 of Odocoileus virginianus. Taxonomy (NCBI): domain Eukaryota; kingdom Metazoa; phylum Chordata; class Mammalia; order Artiodactyla; family Cervidae; genus Odocoileus; species Odocoileus virginianus. The sequence continues at coordinate 61,268,229 of NC_069682.1, read as the reverse complement.
TTTGCTGGTGCTATTTTTATACAGTGAAGCAACAGCCTTGCAGGAGAATAAACAATTTAATAATAAAATATTCAACTTCTTTAAAAAAAAAAAGTAGGAATATCCTGTGTAACGTATATCTCTAGTAGGCTTATGGTTCAGTCCTGCGGCAGTTAGTGGGAAAAAGTGGTGAATCGGGTATCGTGAAACTTCAGCAGCCTGGGCAGTCCATTCTGCTCTTGCTGAGACCTTCACATTCTCTTGTTACAGGAACATGATATAGAAACAACTCATGGTATGGTCCACGTCACTATCAGAGGCCTGCCGAAGGGAAACAGACCAGTCATTCTGACATACCATGACATTGGCCTCAATCGTACGTATTTGATTTTATACCATTCCTTTTTGTTATAAAACTTAATCTTTGTGTATTTTTTAAAAACACAGAAGAAACCCCAGCATTCTAATAGAACATAGGTTTTCTCCTCTTTGCCTTATCCTCACTGCTACTTGTGTTAATGGCAGAATTGAAGTTTCTGGGAAGTATGCAGCTAAGTGCATTTTGGGGAATACTGGGATTATATCATTTTGTGTCACATCTGCTAAAGGACTGAAGAATATATGATAGACTGGTTAAGAAAGTAGGGTTGAAATCAGTTTTTTGTTTTTAATTGATACTCTGGGTTTTTTCATATTTCAGGTTAGAAAATTCAGAATTTGAGCTTAACTTTGTTATCAGCCCTTCAATGAGTTAGTGAAAGTATTCTTGCTATAGCCTGTCCTTGATGACTCTAAATGGACCTTTCTAGGTGGTAATATGGGCTTCCCTGGTAGCTCAGAGGTTAAAGCGTTTGCTTGCAATGCGGGAGACCCTGGGATTCAATCCCTGGGTCGGGAAGATCCCCTGGAGAAGGAAATGGCAACCTACTCCAGTATTCTTGCCTGGAGAATACCATGGACTGGGGAGCCTGGTAGGCTACAGTCCACGGGGTCGCAAGGCGTCTTCAGACACGACTGAGCGACTTCACTTTCACTTTCACTTTCAGGTGGTAATGTGAGATTCTGGCCCTAGCCCTGGGTCCATGGAATCTGCATGACATGTGTTTCTTTCACACTCCTCTGTCAGAGGTGACCTGCATTTGAGGTTACAATCTAGTGCTGGAGCTTTTGAAAAGGAATTTAAGCAGTAACCCCTCCCTGCACCTTAGCAGTTTTGCCACTAGAGGTTTTCCACATGGTGAATGTAAGCAGCAAGAAACTCACTTTAGCCAGGCTCCTGAGATATGGTCAGTATCTCTGTATCAGGTAGGGAATAAGATGCATGAAAAATGACAGTGTTATGGGTATAAGATTATTTTGTGAAACACCAGGATTGGCTTCCACTCTGTAGATGTTCTGTAGAATTGAGGACTAATTAAATGTTCTTTTCAAGCCGTTGAGATGTCTGATAGTCAGCCTTTAGGGCAGCTTGAGTCAGACAGATTGTTCAGATACTTCATTTTAGTGAAATAGTGGTTAAAAAGGAGTAAGAGAGGACGATGATATGGAATTGACTGAATAGAGGAAAAGTGAGGCGAAATGAAGAGCTTGTGACTTATGTGTGTTTTGCTCTTACAGATAAATCCTGTTTCAATGCGTTCTTTAACTTTGAGGACATGCAGGAGATCACCCAGCACTTTGCTGTCTGTCATGTGGATGCCCCAGGCCAGCAGGAAGGTGCACCGTCCTTCCCAACTGGGTAAGGCCACAAGCAAGACCCTCTGGAAAACAGGCACTCAGAGAGTAAAGCTCCAGTGGGAGCACTAGCCATGTGCTTCCCTCCAAGCCAGTTTTAGCACTGCCTGCAGGTTATACTTGTCAACCAGCCATCCAGTTGCTTTCTCTCCTCGCTCTGGGAGAACTGTCATGGACAGTCTATTCAGGAAGACTGTATGTTCCCATATCCAGGAATGGCCCTCCATAAATGGGAGCCAATCACAAGACATTCATGTCTGAAACACCCACGTCTTACTGTCTTCTTCTTTTTTTTTTCTTACTGTCTTCTATTTGTCCCTTTCTTCATCTGTTTCAAACCTGTCATTTTTGTCCCCTCCTGGAACTCACAACTCCCTTTAGCCCCAAACTCAGATTTCTCTGAGCTTCCTGAGAGCACCTCCCCAGCCTGACCTTCAGTCTGGTGACAGGAATTTGAATATCAGCGTAATCATTTATTCAGAGAAGCTACAGTGTCAGGTGGAGGTGCATCTGACTGAACGTGCACATGGAGCTCTCAGCCTCAGCCTCATCTGCTTTGCATGGCCGAGCCCCAGTCTCCCTGACTTTTCCCTGGACAGCGTAATTATGGAGGAGATCTTGGGGGAATAGTGAAACCACAAGCTGTGGAATGCTCATCCTTCCCCTCTTTGCTTATCTCCAGAGCTGCCTTTGCCAATGATTGCTGTGAAACAGACCATTGCAGACGAATAGCAGCTAACACTTACTCTGTACTCAGACAGTAATCTTGAACACTGCATTACATACTTGACCCATTTAATGCTTAAAATCCTATGGGGTAGGTTTACTATTATTCCCATTTTACAGGTGAGGATACTAAGGCCCAAAGATATTATGTACTTTGTCCAAGCCTATGTAACAAATAAGTAGCAGAGCTGGGATTTTAACGTAGGCAGTCTGGCTCCAGAATCTGTTATTCACTATGTCCAAGCCATGTCTGTCCCTTAAACACAAATTGGCCAATGACCAGTTTATATCCAGCAAAATTTAGATACAGTTCCTTTTTTCTGTTTTATGCACAAATGGCTCAAAAGCATGCCAGTGCTTGAACTGTTTCAAGCAGAGGCAGGCTGACATCACTGTCAAATGTAGAGCAGATAATGCCACATATGTATGAAGTTGTCTTAAGATCTCGTTCATCTTTGATGCTGCAGTTTATGTGGACACTCTACTTTTCTTGGATTCTTGGTCTGATTCTTGGTCTTTTCTTGGATTCTTGGGCTTGCTTGACCATCTTAGGATCTAGTGGCTTAGATCAGGAACCACATTCAAAAGCAAATAATAAAGTAGCTGGGTTATTCTATGCCTAAGTGAAACAAATCAGCCTTCATGATAAGAGCCCAGGATTTGTGACCGTATGTGCCCTAGGTACAGTAAAGGTTTGTTTACTTTTGTGCTTAGCTGCCTAAACATAAGCAGCCGACCAAAAGCCACTTCCTGAGTTGACTGTCACTGCTAGAAGTTTACTGAACCTGAACCCCAACTGAAGTGGTTATTTGGGGATTAGAAATACCTAAGAACTCTGTGGGCTTCCCTTGTGGCTCAGCTGCTAAAGAGTCATCCTGCAGTGCGGGAGACCAGGGTTTGATCCCTGGATTGGGAAGATCTGGAGAAGGGAAAGGCTACCCTCTCTAGTATTCTGGCCTGGAGAATTCCATGGACTAGTCCATGGGGTTTCAAAGAGTTGGACATGACTGAGCTACTTTCACTTTCACTTTCAAGAACTCTGTACTTTTCTAACTGTTCTAGTGATTGGAAATTGTGAGTGCATTCCAATTCAGGAGGTATCCTTCTGGATTTCAGGTACCAGTACCCCACCATGGATGAGCTGGCCGAAATGCTGCCTCCTGTTCTCACCCACTTAAAGTGAGTTCATTCTGCAATTCTTCCATATGGTTTTTGTTTTTCAAAAAAACACTTTCTGCTATGTGTCTGATCTGGGTGCTATGATGGTAATCAAACCAGTATGGTCACTACCCTTGTGGAGTGTGAAGCTTACATTTTGGTATGGAAAATAATTAACAATAGGTAAACAAATAGTCACAGCTTACATGCTATAGAAGAAATCAGTAGGGATGTGTGATAGAGAATAAAAGCAGGCTCTACCAGATATGGCTAACTGAGGAATACCTCTCTAAGGAGTCCTTTAGGTTAAGACCTGGAGTATAAAAAGAAGTTACCTAAATAGAGAGCCAGGACAAGAGGATTCCAGACAGAAGGAATATGTCCAAAAGTCCTGACCCAAGTGAGCAAGTGGGAGAAAAGCATAAGATGAAATTTGAGAAATAAAATAAGAACCGGAATTCACAGATCTGACAGATTAGGTGAGACTTCAGGATTTTAATCAAAAGGCAAAGAAAAACACTGAAGAGTCTTATGCAGGGAAGTCTTTTAAAATGATCGTTCTAGATATGTAAACTGCACATCAATAAAGCCATTTACATTTTTCTTTTAATTACTCTAAAGACTTCCCTGGCAATCCAGTGGTTAAGATTCCATGCTTCCAACATTAGGGGCACGGGTTTGCTCCCTTGTCAGGAAACTTAAGATCCTGCATGCCGCATGGCACAGCCAAAGATAAATAAATTACATATTGCCAGAAGGAACATTTAAAAAAAAAGACTAGCTGTGGAGAGAATTTGCACAGGTTTAGAGAGGGGTAGAAGAGAAAAAGCAAGGGACCAGTTAAACTATTACAACAATCAGGCAAGTGATATTGATAGCTTGGCACTAGATGCCTCCCAGAGGATGGAATGGAGTAGGAGAAGGCAGATGGAAGGACTGTGAAGGTGACTATAGGACTTGCTGATGGGTTGAGTGTGGAGGTGATAGGAGAGTGAGCTGTCAAGGATGACTCCCATGTTTTAGTCATAGTTCACATAATCTTTAAAATCAGCTTAGAAGTCATCATATCCTTGTTTTATAGATAGGGAATCCAGGCTTAGGAAGTTAATGAAACCTAACCAGATTCTCCATCCAGTAAGCATCAGAGCCAGATTTGAATCCAGTTGTCTTCTTTCCATTATACCATGCTCCCTTCAAAAGAGTTAACCTTATTCATATTGATGTGTTCCATTTACAGTCTGAAAAGCATCATTGGGATTGGGGTTGGAGCTGGAGCTTATATCCTCAGCAGATTTACAGTAAGTACATGGAGGATTAGTCTCAACACTCTTGAGGCACTGCCTAGGTCACAGCTCTTACTGCTGTGTTAAATGAGAAGGAACTACTGTGGATCTTATGTCTGTTTTTCTATAAATTTTGTCCACAGATACTGGTTTGTATAAAGCCTTGTTTTGTACTTCTAGCACCTAAAAAAATAAGAGGTGTGGGCAGGATATCATCAATAAAAAATAACTCTCAGAGAACATTTAGAGTGGAATTTCTTACAGCCATTAAAATTTTATAAGACGAGCTTATGATACATAATTCACATATATTACAGCCTTAACAAAGAGGTTAGAATACAGATGCAGGTTAAGTTTGTCATAGGCCTAGGAAAGAACTAGAAGAAAACATACCAAAATACTAGGATTGATTATGTGTAATTAGATAATAATGAGATTTTATTTCTGCTTTTCATAATTCCTCTGTTTATCACATTTTCTATAGTGAGCATAATCAGAGGGGGAAAAGTAAGCTGGGAAGTTTTTAGTTTACATAGAAATGTTCTTACTGATTTTTCCCAAATGCCTCCTGGGTGATAGGACAATCTTCTGAGGGTGGTATTACCTCTTCATGTAGTTTTAGAAAAAAACAAGAAGTCACTACTGGGGACAGTCTAAGCCTTAACAGCCCATTATGTCATGTGGGCCCAAGGGCACTGCCCAGGAGGGTAGACCCACCCTGAGCTAAACAGCCGTGGAGATAGCTGTGGCCATCCTCTGCTGTGGAAGTAAAAACCATCGCCCCGTAGATCCTTGCAAAGCAACGCCATTTGATGGCAATTTAGGAAGCTGGTTTTCCACATGCTGAATTAGATTTATGGAGCTGTTTTTCTAAATATCCTCCCTAGCACCTCTGTGACCTTTTTTTAAAATCTGAGGCATCCAGGCCTAGGAAGAGTTGACTAACCACACTCCAGTAGTTTTGGAAGCGAGAGTGGTGCTCTCATACTATTGTCTTTGTCTCGTTTCAGCTCAATCATCCAGAACTTGTGGAAGGTCTTGTGCTCATTAACGTCGACCCTTGTGCTAAAGGCTGGATTGACTGGGCAGCTTCCAAAGTAAGACCAAACAGTATCCTTTGGCTCATCCCTTAGTCCCTTCTCAAAATGGCTTATCTGTTTTTTATTTTTTCATTCATACAGTTAAGGGCAAGAAGTCTTAAGTATACAGCTTGATATGAATATTTACCCATATAATCACCAATCAGTCAATATACAGAATATTTCCAACTCTGTCCTTACTACTTCCTCCCTTTCCCAAAAAGAAACCATTATTCTGGTATCTATTACCATAGATTGATTTTGTATATTCAGAATAATAGATGTGTTCTTTTCATATCTTGCTTCTTTCATTCATCATTGTCTGTGAGTCTGTCATGAATGGAATACTATGCAACTGAAAAGTTATGGGTTTCTTTTTCTTGTTGTTTAGGGAAATGAGAAAATTCTCATGCTTAAAAAACAAAATTTTTTAAAAATACATATATGCATAAGAAAAGAAAAATGCTACTAGTAGTTACATCTTTGGTAGCATTGCAGATGATTCTTATTTTTATTTTATATATTCTATATTTTCCTAATTTTGCTTTGCTGTCATAGTTATTTTAAAATATTAAACTGTTCCATCTACCAGCAGACCAGATTCTGAAAAGTTTATCTGTTCTTCCCCACCTTTAACTTCCAGAGAAATTATGTATTTCCTAGCTTTGGATGAAATATATCAACATTGCTTTTGCCAGATATTATGGAAATTCTTTCTTACAGCTGACTTCAAATTTGTTCTAATTCCTGTCTAGTATGTGGTACATTAAAACTTATATGAACACTCTTAATAACATGATATAATCTAGGAAACATTCTTATAAAGCTTTAGAATGACATGATGAATATTAAATAGGTTATTTAATGATGTAATGAAATAGGTTATTCTAATTATCTTTAATTTATAACCTGTGGATCATTGATAACCCAGGTGAAGATTTCTGGGCTTCTTTCTTACTCTATCTTTCCGGGACTCCCTGATCCTGCTCCACCCATATCCGCGTCTGTCTCCCTTATCTCCTCTTCTCCATCTCCACCCCCAACTCAGTACTTTACCTCTGTGCCAAGTCCACAGTAGGAACTGAGCTTAAAATCAACAGAGAAGGTTTAAGGGAAATCAGCAACATAATGTAAGTTGGAAATTTTTCTGAAAATAGACTAACAGGCTGCAGATTTACACAGATTGATGCATTTATTAGACTGTGATGTGCATAGCTTTGACGTGGGGAAAATTAAGAGAAAAGCTTTCAAAACGCAAGAACATTCTGTAAACATAGCAGTTTCCTCCCACTCCTTGAAATGAAGATAGCAAAAACTAGAGGAAAGAAAAAAAATTGCTTTTTCTTTTGGATGACTTGGGAGTGGTTGTAAGTCTACCTTATTAAGCATAAACCCAGTGTAAATGCAGAAACACAGGTAGAAATTAAGTAGCTATGGTTGTGAGCTCTAGGTCCCACGTTCTCAAAGAAGTAACAGCCAGCATTTCTTCTACCACCTATTTCAGAGTAGGCCATATTATTACCCTAGAAGGAAGATTTTGTTTTTTCCTGACTTCTTTCTTGTTCTCAGATTTCTTGGGACCACTATCTCATGAAAATGTGTGACACTGAGTTATATTTTTTGTGTTTTTAAGCTCAGCATATTTACAAGAAAGTGCACTAATAAAGTGGACAGATTGATAAAATTTTACCCATGCTCACTCTCTTGACACAAAGTTTTTATCTTTTTAGCTCTCGGGCTTGACAACCAATGTTGTGGACATTATTTTGGCTCATCACTTTGGGCAGGTAAGTCCCTATTCCAGCCAGAAGAGGGGTGTGTTTATTGGCTTGTGTGTAAAGTCTTATTCACCTCAGGAAAGAAAGGGTTCCCTGGAACTCCCTTGATTCCAATGAGTTAACACTTTCAGTGCCGTGGGAGATGTGCATGGCGCCCACCAAAGGCCAGTCTCAGAGGAGGGCATTAACTCAGTGGCTCTTGGCTCATTAACCCGGCTCTTGGCGTTTAGAGAGATGAGAGAAGGCAGCTCCCACCCCACCCCCAGCCCACTCCCTGTAAGCTGCACGCCATCTGTTCCTGTTTGACGACATCACGTGCCTCACCAAGCTTCTTTGGAGCCAAAATGAGGTCTGGGAAGAAGGGCTGCACAGAAATAGAGATTTCAGAGAAAATAAAAAAGTGCTAAAAGAACCTTTTGTTCAAATCCCATGTCTTTCTGGTAATGAAACTGAAGTCTATAGAGGAAATGCCAGTTATGTGGATAGCTGTTGGGTAAAAGAGGTCAGGACCCCAGTCCTCTTTTCAGAGAGAAAATAAGTTGAGTAACAGAATTCCTGTCCCAATTACACTGTGTTTTTTCTGACACTACCAAAGAATTCTCAGACACCAGCTGGATATCCTGCAGCTCAGGTCGATGACACGGTCTACCTGAATATTGGTCAGCTCCTGCAGATTAGAGCTGAGTGCCAGTCACCGAGCCACCAGCACTGCTCCCCCTCCCCCCACTTCAGCCACTCCAGGTGGTCACCTGTGCTTCTGGCCAACCAGCTATAGATCAGAGGTTCCAATAGCCCCCTCCTTGGGTCCGGTTTGTTTTCTAGAGCTGCTCACAGAGAAACACTGTATTGACTAGACTGGCTTATTTTAAAAGGACCTAACTCGATAATAGCTGAATGAGAGAGATGCCCAGAGCAATTGTATGGCAAGGGGCAGGGAGCTCCCCTGTCCTCTGGAATGTCCCAGTCTCCCAGAGTGGCCATGCATTCCCCAACCTGGAGACCCTCTCACACCTGTCTTTTGGGGCTTTATGGTGGCTTTGTTACAGACACATGATTATGTGGCAGTCAATTCAACATTCACCTCCTTTACACCCCCGCCCCCGGAGAGAAGGGCAGGGTAGGGTTGAAAGTTCCAGCCCCCTACTCACAGGGACTGGTTCCATGTAGAAGTTACTTAGGGGCTTTCCTAAAATCCCATCATTAACCAAAAAAAGATTCTTTATCCGTCTCATCGCAAGGTTTTACAGAGCTCTGTGCCAGGAGGGGGATGAAGACCAAGTATATATTTCTTGCTATAAATAGCAGCATCACAGATGACCTATGAAGGAGGGAGGGAATGAATGAGCAATGAGTGTGGAGAGCTGTGAGGTGTCTGGAGTTGGGATGAAAACTATAAGTAGGAGTAATGCATGCTCAACTGTCGCCTATGTATTAAAGGAAAATGGTCAATGTGGAAAAATTAACATTCACTGAGTACTCATTCTGTGTAAAGTACTTTGATAAGTACCTTTTAGGCACAAACTCAGTTATTTTTTTCATGTGGTTCTATTAAACTTAAGATGGAAAAACTGAGGGCTAGAGAGGGAACATAACTTGCTCCAATTGTCCAGCTAGCAAGTGGTCTGAATCCAAATCAGGCTCACTCCAAAGTCCATAGTTTTTTCTTTGATTGAGATTGTATTTCAGCACAATTACAAATTCACACATATATATTTTTAACATTAAAAAAAATTATTTCTTTATTTTTGGCTGTGCTGGGTCTTTGTTGTTTTGTGCGGGCTTTCTCTAGCTCTAGAGTGAACGGGGGCTAGTTTGTTGTGGTGCACAGGCTTCTCATTGTGATGGTTTCTTTTGTTGAAGCATGGGCTTCAGGAGTTGAAGCACACGGGCTTAGTTGTTTTGCAGCATGTGGCATCTTCCCAGACCAGGGTTCAAACTCGTGTCCTCTGCATTGGCAGGTGGATTCTTATCAGTTGTGCCACAAAGGAAGCCCCCACATACATTTTAGAGCAGAGGAGTTCTGCAGGGCTTGATACAAAGAATCTGTTACTCACCCCATTTCTGCTTCTTAGAGGTAACCACTTTAATTCTTTTAGCAGATTCTTTGGGTTTTGCCTCATTAATTAAGGTATTATTTATGTTTAATAAAGGACACAAATCTAAGTACATCTCAGTGATCTTTTATACATATACTCATGTCCATCCATCCTAAGTCACTTTAGTTACATCCGACTCTTTGTGACCCTATGGAGCCTGGCAGCTCCTCTGTCCGTAGGAGTCTCCAGGCTAGAAGTGGGTTGCCATTTCCTTCTCCAGGGTGTCTTCCTGACCCAGGGATTGAACCCGAATCCCTTATGTCTCCTGCATTGGCAGGCAGATTCTTTGCCACTAGCACCACCTGGGAAGCCCATACTCTCATGTAACCATCACCGAATCAAGATACAGAGCATTTCTGTCATCTCAAAAAGCTTCCCTCGTGCCCCTTCCTAATCACTAATTCCCCTCCCCAAACAAGTATTCACTGTTCTGTTACCTCTATAGATTATCTTGCCTGTTCTTGAACTTCATATAAATGTAATTACATAGTGTACACTCTAATGGGCCCAGCTTCTTTTGCTCAGTATAGTCTTTGAGATTCAAACCTGTTTTCCTATGCATCAGTAGTTCATTCTTAGATTCTGTGTACCAGTCCATTGTTGTATACCATGAATGTTCCTTTGAGCATTTGGGTTATTTCCAATATTTTGCTTTTGTTTTGCTATTATGAATAAAGCTTCTATGGACAGTCTTCAATCAGTTCAGTTCAGTCTGACTGCGACCCCATGGACTGCAACACGCCAGGCTTTCCTATCCTTCACCAACTCCCGGAGAATGCTCAAACTCATGTCCATTGAGTTGGTGATGCTCTCCAACCATCTCATCCTCTGTCGTCCCCTTCTCCTCATGCCTTCAGTCTTTCCCAGAATCAGGATCTTTTCCAGTGAGTCAGTTCTTCGCATCAGGTGACCAAAGTGTTGGGAGTTTCCGCTTCAACATCAGTCCTTCTAAGGAATATTCAGGACTGATTTCCTTTAGGATTGACTGATTTGATCTCCTTACTGTCCAAGGGACTCTCAAGAGTCTTCTCCAACACCGTAGTTCCAAAGCATCCATTCTTTGGTGCTCAGCTTTCTTTATGGTCCAGCTCTCACATCCATACATGACTATTGGAAAAACCATAGCTTTGACTAGACGGACTTTTGTCGGCACAGTAATGTCTCTGCTTTTTAACATGCTGTCTAGGTTGGTCATAGCTTTTCTTCCATAAAAAACTTCTTCTGTGAACATTCTTATATGTGTCTTTTTGGACATAAGCCTCAGTTCTGTTCAGTTGTCTAGCCTCTGTCTCTCTAAATATGCATGTATTTCCACCTGTTGGTTTTTCAGTTGTAGGCATTATCTTTGGCATTCCATTATGAAAGATGTTTTCTCTCACATTCACACATACACCGACACCATGTCCCTCATTTATGTTTTCTACCACTCCATCCTTCCAATATGACATGATTTGGATTAGATAAATTTCCAGCATTTATACTAGCATATAAATGTTATTCAGAGCTGAGCCATGACAGATTTCTTTTTCTATACATTTCTCCTTTACCAAGTGACAGTGTTAAAATTTTTAAATAAAGAATACCAGGGGGACACTGTAAGGTGATAGTAGCAGGAAAGCACTGCCATTTTTTTTTCTTTTTGCTGCACTGCATGAGGGGCTTTGTTCAAGGATTGAACTCTCACCCCTTCAGTGAAAGCACAGAGTCTTAAACTGGACTGCCAGGGAAGTTCCTGTTCTGCCTTTTAAAAATATTTTAGCACAAGAATCAGGACTTGCCATGCAGAAGACCTGGTGACACTCATCTCAGCCTCCTTCAGGTCACACTTTCTCTATTCTATGGGCTGTTTCCAAGGTTCAGTCAGGGGACAGAAGCTACATGCTTTGAGTAGAGAAAATTTCATGTAATATATCAACTAGTAGAAGGTGGCTTACTTCTTCAAGAGGTGAAAAAGGACTTTGAGGTGTCCAAAAGTAGCAGGTGGAAAAACAGCAGCTACTCCTAGGCTGAGGGGAGGAGAAGCAGGGGGCACAGAGAATATGATGGTTGGATGGAATCACCAACTCAACGGACCTGAATTTGGGCAAACTCCGAGTTACAGTGAAGGACTGGGAAGCTGGGCGTGCTGCACTCCATGGGGTTGCAAAGAGTTGGATACGGCTTAGCGACTGAACAACAACTCCTCTTAGGCCACGGAAATGTGAACACTGAAGGAACTGAGGACTTAGTTATGCCCCCACCAGCACGCCTAAGAGTGAGGCCTGTTTACGGGAGGAATGGTTTCCACAGAAAGTATAGCTGGCCAGCTGTGAAGAAACTTGACCAGAGGGTAAGGGCCCTAACTTGTCCACAGAGCCATTCACCAGATGGGGGAGACATTTGTCTAAAATAAGGTCTGAACAGCTGCAGAAGCTATAGAAACTGCAGTTGGATGGGAAGAACCTGGGCCTAGGATGTGGTGACAGCTAGTCTATGAGAATTCTTGAGACCTTGGGCCAGTGGCTCCTGTGCTAAATTTTAAACAAAGGACTGGCAAACGGAAAATGTTTTTATTTTTTGCCTGTGCTCGGTCTTTGTTGCTTAGTGTCGGCTCTTCGTTGGGGCTCACAGGCTTTCTCTAGTTTCCGCTCACAGGTTTCATTGCCCCACGGCATTTGGGGATCCTGGTTTCCTCCGGGATTGAACCCACGTACTCTGCATTGGAAGTTGGGTTCTTAATCACTTGACCTTCAGAGCCCCTGTCTTATAAATTTTTTTCTTTTTTTTATATTTATTTATCTGGCTGCTTCAAGTCTCCATTGTGGCATGTGGGATCTTTGTTACGTCCTGCAGATCTTTCATTATGGCCCATGGACTCTGTGTGTAGCACACACATTTAGTTGCTCCTTGACATGTGGGATCTTGAGTTCCCTGACAGGGATCAACTACCTTCCCTGCATTGCAAGGCAGATTCTTAACTACTGGAATACCAGGAAAGTCTCTTTTTTAACTTTCTTAATGGTGTCCTTTGAAGCACAGTTTTTATTTATTTATTTTATGTTTTTGGGTTTAACCTAATGAAAGTATCTTTTTGTTTTGTTTTATTTCATTTTTACTGGGGTATAGTGTTGATATACAGTGTTGTAGTTTCAGGTATACAGTGAAGTGAATGTGTTAGATATAGCCACTCTTTTTTAGATTATTTTCCCATAGCCTATTACAGAGTATTGAGCAGAGTTCCCTGTGCTATACAGTAGGTCTTTATTAGTTACCTACTTTATATGTAATAGAAGTGTGTGTGTGTGTGTGTGTGTGTGTGTGTGTGTGTGTGTGTTAATCCCCGTCTTCCAGTTTATCTGTTTGCCATCCCGTGGCCCCGGTAACCAGTTTATTTTCTATCTGAAACACAAAAGGTTTTAATTTTGATGAAGTCCAGGCTATTTTTTCTTTTGTTGCTTGTACTTTTGGTGTCGTATCTAAGAAACCATCACTTAATCCAAAGTCATGAAGATTTACAACTATCCTTTCTCTTTAGAGTTTTATACTTATAGCTCTTAACATTTAGGTCTGTGGTCCATTTTGAGCTAATTTTTTGTACATGGTGTAAAGTTGGACGCTAACTTCATTCCTTTGAAAATCCAATTTTCCCAGTACCATTAAAAGACTTTTCTTTGTCCAGTGAGTTATCTGGGCTCCCTTGTTGAAAACCAGTTGACCATAAATGTAAGGATGTATTTTGGAAGGCTCGTTTTTATCTTACTGATATTTGTCTAGCCTTATGCCAGTATCACAGAAGGGCTTCCCAGGTGGTGCAGTGGTAAAGAACTGCCTGCTAGTGCAGGAGATGCAAGGAGACACAGGTTCAGTCCCTGGGTTGGGCAGATCCTCTGGAGAAGGAAATGACAACCCACTCCAGTATTCTTGCCTGGAAAATTCCATGGACAGAGGAGCCGGATGGGCTGCAGTCCATGGGGCTGCAAAGAGTTGGATACAATTGAGCAACTGAGCACACACATACACACATGCCCATAGCACAGTGTCTTCATTACTATAATGATTTCTGTAACGTAAGAACACCCTCACAGTATATACATATTGTGTGTTTAATTAAAAACACGTGCAGCCACAGACAAGAGGTTGTCGCGAGGCTGATGAGTTCATTTAAAATTTAAACAAGTGAACGCATGTATTACTCTTACTGCTTTGAAATGGAAGCATGTAAGGTTTCTATACATTAATAATCTCATCTTCACTAATAAAAATACAATGATAACCCCTTTTTATCTTTCAAATTAGCAGAAGGCAGAAAGAATGATCATTTATACTAGCAAGGGTGTGGGAAAACTGTAAATAAATGAGAAGGCCCCATATGTCCTGAAAAGGAGTAACCTCGGTGCTGAATAGCATGTCTGCACACTGCAGTTTGTGTTCTAAAGAAATGTGAGGGATGGGGTGCAATTTACACATAACAGCTTTTCCTAGGGAGTTCCGTTAGCACTCACGCCAGTTTTACCCCTTTTATACCAGTATTACTTCTGCCCCTTTTTTATCTCAAACTTCTGCTCAAGTTCCTCTTCAGACTTTGATGGGGGAACTGTAGAGGTCATTTTATCTCTGATTGCGATGTGGTTCCTTTCTTGTCCACTTTTCATAATATCTTCATTTATCGAGTTTCCTTGGAATGGCTCCCGGGCCCTTCGCTTCAGGGACACTCTGATTCAGTTGGTCAGTTTCCTACTGTACTCTTGGCTCACTGTCCCCATGTAGCAGTGAGAATACTCACACAAGTTCTCCTTACCTCGGTTTCTCCACAAGGCTTGCTGGTGGTGAACCTTGCACACTGCTTTAGATTAACTGACTCTCTAATTACCCCTGATATATTTTTTCCTCTAGTGTGAACCGTTTTCCTTCTGCTTAAAATTGTCCATATTTACTGGTGTATGTGTATGTCCATATATGTCCATATATACTTACATATACAAAAACCTGGCAACTGGTTCTAGTAGCCTTTGAGAAAGCCAGCAAGATAAGGATCACTGGATAATGGGTAGTAAGGAGGGAAGTTTTCTTTTCACTGATAGACTCTTATTTCTCTTGAATTTTATACAGGGCTTATAGCCAGTATTCTACAATAATTTATTGCTTTTTGGCTTCACTGGGTCTTCGTTGCTGCATGCAGGAACTTTCTCTAGTTTTAGCGAGCAGGGCTACTCTTGTTGCAGAGCACAGGCTTTGGAGCAAGAGCTCAGTAGCTGTAGTACACGGGCTTAGTTGCCCCTCAGCATGTGAAATCTTCCCAGACCAGGGATTGAACCCATGTCCCCTTCATTGGCAGGCAGACATTGCACCACCAGAGAAGTCCCTGTAATAACTTTAAATGGGACATAATCTATAAAAATTTTGAATCAGTATGTGGTACACCTGAAACTAATGTAATATTATAAATAAACTCCACTGCCTCAAAAAAAACCCTGTAATATTGGTAAATAAATGATAAAATAAAATATTAATGGAATATAATATGCAGTTCTAGAATGTATATTATTAAATAATAGTATATAAATAGATATTACACCCACTATATTGATGAAAATGTAGAGAAGTTAATGATGCAGATTTATGACTAATAAGAGAAGTGTTACTTTCCATTTATTTTATACTTTACAGTTCATATTAGCATTTCTTATTTAATCTTTAAAACATCCCTGTCAGGTAACTGGTTATTATCTTCATTTTACAGACAAGACACTGTCTCTGTGAAAGTGGCAGAACATGAATAAAACACAGATAAGGAAATTAGGGTTCCAAATGGTGAGGTGACGCTAGTCTTACATCTAGTGCTCGAATCCAGGTTAAGTGCAGTTTCCACTGTGCTGCAGAGAGGAGTCGCAGCATATTCCCAGGTTTTTGTGCTTGACCTGATTACTGACCTTTTCCATCATAGATTCCTTGGAGCCCTCATCCAGCACAGAATATGGTGCCATTCAACCTACCAGGGGCCTAGTAGGCCCTAGGGTCTGCCCCATCTCCTATAATGGGCAGGGAGCTTTGGCTTTGGGCACTGAGAATGCAAACCAAACAAGATAGATTTGTACTGTAGCTCAGAAGTTCACCGTGTCTTCTTTTCATTGTTCTAGGAAGAGTTGCAGGCCAACCTGGACCTGATTCAGACCTACAGACTGCATATTGCCCAAGATATCAACCAGGAAAACCTACAGCTCTTCCTGGGTTCCTATAACGGGTACAGTTGTTTCTGTTCCTTCACTTAAATGCAGACGAGGTCTGAGAAGCTAATGGATATTTAAGAGAGAATCAGGAGGGGGGAAGTAAGCTGCTTCTTACAATGTTGTGTGATGGGGTTACTTTCGCACTTTCACCGCAGTGGAAGAGGAAGAGCTTTCAGATAGATATGAAAACAGCTTTCAAGAATGAATGAACTGAATGCTGTTTCAGGCATATTCACCTACCAGTTGTACTTTTAATATGTTTTGAGACCAAAAGGACCTAAAGTTATGTACACACACAAAAACACACAATTTGGGTAACAAAGAAAAATGCATGTAGAGGATAGAAGGATAGAAGTTTGGGACCTTAATTCAGTCTCTCTCTGCTGATATTCTGTCATCAGGCAGAAGTGAAACATGAACAGTAGTAAATTCTCTTTTGTTTGTGTATTTCCAAAGCTGTCACATTTCCCCTAGTCACTGAGAGAAGCCTGATTCTTATCTTGGGTCCAGCTTCTCCAGTGAAAATGTTAGCTCCTTCTAGCTTCCTGGTTATATGGAAAAAGACTGAGGAAATGGGTCAGCTGTAACTTACCCAGAGTTACACAGCCAGCAGGAGCAAAGCAAGTTTTGAATCCAGCCTCTCTAGCTCCTTCCTCTGTATTACAGAGCCTCCTTATTTTTAGCTGAAATCGGAAAGGATATTAAATACTACAATAAACTGTAAGTACCAGGAAAATAGTTCCCCTAAAAGGTTCCCCTTAAATTATTCCTAGGGACTTCCCTCATGGTCCAGTGGCTAAGACTCCACCCTCCCAATTCCAGGGTCCCGAGTTTGAGCCCTGGTCAGGGAACTAGATCCTGTGTGATGCAACTGCAGATCCATATGTGGCAACCTAGAAGATTGAAAATCCCATGTGCTGCCAGTAAGACCCAGCACAGGCAAATAAATAAAATAAAAACAAATATTTTAAAAAATTATGCCTGTAAAGTAATTGGAAAATTAGACACTTAGGACTTGAGGATTTCAACAGCATTGCTGTTAAGTTTTAAAGTTGCCTCCTTTCAGCGTCCTACCGAGTTCCTTTTTCCTTCTCTGTTCCACTCAGGATGCCACTGACGAGACTACTTGTGAACAAAATCTATAAAATCTCTTCCCTTGTCAGGTGTGAAGGAGAGATAATTTGCAGATTCTTTGATACCTTTGAGTTTTCAGGAAATAACCTGCGTTGCCATGATTTTACCTGAAACGTGCATTGTTTCCTTGTGTCTCTCTAGACGCAAAGACCTGGAGATTGAAAGACCCATTCTGGGACAAAATGATAACAAATCAAAGACGTTAAAGTAAGTCTCTCGATCTGCCTGCTAAGTTGCTAAATATACCTGCCTTTGATAGATGAAGCCAGTGTTCTGTGGAGTGTCTGTGCTCCTAGCTGAGTGTCCTCTTGTTTGCCTTCCCCCAGGTGCTCTACTTTATTGGTGGTAGGTGACAGTTCACCCGCAGTTGAAGCTGTGGTAAGTATGTACTGACATTGTGAAGTTGAGTAAGATGAAATGTAAGTTGTTTGTAGCACACTGCTGATGTACTGGAAACAGTTGGCAGATACTAGTTTTTGTTATTTCTGATTATGCATATCAGGTTTGTGCTTTGTTATCCAATCTGGAAAAATAATTCCTCATTGATCACTTGGTTTCATCAGAAGGGATCAATAGTGCCCAGACTCTTCTATATGGTACAGTTCATTCGGTGGCAAGTAGTATCACTAAATACCATTTGCTTATCATCAGATTTCTGCCAGCCTTGGCCTTTTGCAGTCACCACAAATCTGGAACCATTTCAGCAGGTTGGAAGGTTGCTGAGAGCCTGCATACTTTTCTCTACCTCTTTCTCGAGCACATAGCACATTGGTAAAAATAATATGTGTTCATTGTAGAAAATTGGTAAATAGAAGGACAGGAGGAAAAAAATCACAATCCCAAAGACAAGCCACCATGTTTTTCTTCAATATAGATGTTGTTATTTAATCACTAAGTCATGTCCAACTCTTTTGTGACCCCATGGACTGTAGCCTGCCAGGCTCCTCTGTCCATGGTATTTCCCAGGCAAGAATACTGGAGAGGGTTGCCATTTCCTTCTCCAGGGGATCTTCCTGACCCAAGGATCAAACTCACATCTTCTGTATTGGCAGGCAGATTCTTTATCACTGAGCCACCAGGGAAGCCCCTCAACATAGTTTGGATGATACTAAATATACAAGGTTTGGGGACCTGATTACTTAACACTGTACACTATTCAGTCTTGTAAATACACCCTTGTTTATATAACTTCATTCTTTTGTTGATTATTTATGATTGTGCACCATTAATAATGTTGCCATTGAATATCCATACAGAATCTTTGTCTGAATTTTTGATCATTTTCCTGGGATGAGATGGAAATAATGTGTCAAAAATCATAAACCTTTGTAAGGTTTTTAATGCCTTTTGCCAGATTCATTTCCAGAAAAGATAGAACAGTGTGTTGCTGCTGGCAATGTAGGAGAGTGCCTGTTGCACAGCATGCTGTTCAGCACTGGACTTTTCAATTATTAGTAGTTAATTTGGTCAAAAAGTGGCATCCCACTGTTTTTTTTTTTTTTTTCCATTTATTTTTATTAGTTGGAGGCTAATTACTTTACATCACTGCAGTGGTTTTTGTCATACATTGAAATGAATTAGCCATGGATTTACATGTATTCCCCATCCCGGTCCCCCCTCCCACCTCCCTCTCCACCCCATCCCTCTGGGTCTTCCCAGTGCACCAGGCCCGAGCACTTGTCTCATGCACCCAACCTGGGCTGGTGATCTGTTTCACCCTAGGTAATATACATGTTTCGATGCTGTACTCTTGAAACATTCCCACCCTCGCCTTCTCCCAGAGTCCACAAGTCTGTTCTATACATCTGAGTCTCTTTTTCTGTTTTGCATATAGGGTTATCGTTACCATCTTTCTAAATTCCATATATATGTGTTAGTATACTGTAATGGTCTTTATCTTTCTGACTTACTTCGCTCTGTATAATGGGCTCCAGTTTCATCCATCTCATTAGAACTGATTCAAATGAATTCTTTTTAATGGCTGAGTAATGTTCCATGGTGTATATGTACCACAGCTTCCTCATCCATTCGTCTGCTGATGGGCATCTAGGTTGCTTCCATGTCCTGGCTATTATAAACAGTGCTGCAATGAACATTGCATCCCACTGTTTTAATTTGCACTTCTTTAATTATACATGAAGCTTTCAGTTTTTCATAAGTCTGTTATCATTTTCTTGTCTTTCCCACATATATAACATAACAAGTTTCTGCATGAAATTATCTGGTTTTCTTTGGCCACTTTCACTTCTTTAGCTGAAAAGGTGGAGATACATGTTTTTGATAGATATAAAATATCTATCAAAAACATTTTTTCATGAACATGTGTATTTAACACAGAAAAATAGTATTGTTTATAGAAAATATCCTTAATGAGAATTTTCTAATGATGCTGAGTTGTCTTTCTAAAACTACATGGACTTAAAGTAATGTTACCAATTATTTTTCAAGATTGCATAAGTTGGCCATACATATATGGTCTTTTTCTGATTCCATACTTTCAGTGTGTATAGAGAATAACTTCAAAATGCCATCTGTACCACAAACTAGATGCTCTTCTAGACACATTCAAAATTACCTCCCCTACCAGAGCCTTTTATCCCCTGAATTGGTAGGGATTAGAGGGCTGTCCATGTGTGGAAGAGCAGGAAGAAACTCCACAGTTCTAGTCTCTAGCTATTCTTACTCACTTATTCATTCAGTATCATTTTTTGAGCTTCTTCTGTTTGCTCAGTGGGCTTCCCTGGTGGTTCAGCAGCAAAGATCTGCCTGCCAATGCAGGAGATGCAGGTTCAATCCTTGGGTCAGGAAGACTCCCCTGGAGAATGAAATGGCAACCCACTCCATTATTCTTGTCTGGAAAATCCCATGGACAGAGGAGCCTGGCTGGTCATGGGGTTGCAAAAGAGTTGGACATACTTAGTGACTAAACAGCAAATATTTGCTCAGTGTTCTAGAGGATACAAAAATGAATAAGATGGAGTCTTAGCAAGACTGCAAGGAGATCAAACCAATCAATCCTAAAGGAGATCAGTCCTGGGTGCTCATTGGAAGGACTGATGCTGAAGCTGAAACTCCAGTACTTTGGCCACTTGATGTGAAGAAGTGAGTCATTGGAAAAGACCCTGATGGGAAAGGAGGAGGAGAAAGGAAAGCAGGAGGAGAAGGGGATGACAGAGGATGAGATGGTTAGGTAACACGACCAATTCAATGGACATAAATTTGAGCAGACTCTGGGAGACAGTGTAGGACAGGGAAGCCTGGCGTGCTGCAGTCCATGGAGTCACAAAGAGTTGGACACGTTTGAGCATCTGAACTGAACTGGAGTCTTAGCAGTTGGACCTGGGGAGAAAGTAGACATGTCAAAAACGAACCATTGTTCTTGGCCTGCTAGATACTGAGCCTTCGTCTTACACAGTTACAGAAATTACAAAGTGATGAACCAAGGGAAAAGCATGCTTTATTATATTAAATACAGACTTAGGAGTCATTCTTCCAGAAGATACTTAGTGTATATCTAGTATGTTCTCAGCACTTTGCCTGGCATTTAGGGATCAAGTTTCTACATTCTTCTTCTTTTTTTTTTTGTTGGGCTTGGTCTTAGTTTCTGCTCTCGAGCTTTCTCTAGTTGCAGAGAGCATGGCTACTCTAGTGGTGCATGGGCTCCTCTTGTTGTGGACCACAGGCTCTAGGTGCTTGGGTTTCAGTAGTTGTGACACAGGGGCTCATTAGTGGTGGCTCATGGGCTCAGTAGTTATGGTACACAAGCTTGGTTGCTCTGCAACATGTGGCATCTTCCCAGACCAGGGATTGAACCTGTGTCCCCTGCATTGGCAGGCAGATTCTTACCCAGTGTGCTAACAAGGAAGTCCTACATTCTGCCTTTTAGAGCATATTCTGTAATAAGTAAACAGGTACGTTTACTGCCTGCATTGGCATTTGTATAAAGAAAAAACCCTGACTTGATGATCCTGGCTTTTAGGTCATCCCCTGATTTTAGAAGTTTTGAGTACCCACCCATCAGCCATCCCCAGAGAAAGCATTCAGCTGGATTACTGGTTCTTGCCTAGGTAATTTTCATGACTCCTTAACTGGCTTGCTGCCTCTGCAGTCTGTCATACAGGCCACTGCTGGTTATTTTCCTGAAACAGTTCACATCCCGTCACCTCAGAAACCCTCTGTGACTTCTTGCCTTCCACAGTCAGCTCAAGTTTTCTCACCCTCTCCCTGCAGTTTATCCTCACACCATATGCTGGTCTCTTTAACCCCACACATGCCCAGCATACTCACCTTGCATCCCCTGGGTCTTAGCTTCTGCTTCCCCCTGACTCTGGAAGCCTTCAAATGCCCACCCCTTCTTACTCCAGCTGTAGAAATCCTGTTTATCTTTCTGTCTCACGCAGCTCAGAGTGAAGTTTTCAAGTACTCTCATTCTGCCTCGGGGCTTCTCTAGTGGAATCTGCCTGCAATTCAGGAGACACAGGCGTTCGATCCCCAGGGTGGGACGATCCCTTGGAGAAGGAAATTACAACCCACTCCAGTCCCTGGGAAATCCCATGGACAGAAGAGCGTGATGGGCTGCAGTCCATAGGATTGCAGAAGACTCAGACATGACGTAGTGATTAAACAACAACATTCTGCCTTGTGTTGCATGCTTTTGCCCCTCTAGAGTCTATGCTCTTAACATGGTGTTTTATATGTGTGCTTGGGCAAGCGTGTATAAAGAAGAGATCTAGTGGATCAGGTTAACCATAAAACATTGTTGAACCATTAAACAACCTCCCCAGAACATTTTCTCTGAGATCCCCCTGCTGACTCCAGGGCGAAGGAGAGGGTTGGGGAATGGGTGCAGGGGAGGGTCGGGGAATGGGAATGGGCGCAGGAGAGGGTTGGGGGAATGGGCTCAGGGGAGGGCTGGGGAGTGGGCGCAGGAGAGGGCTGGGGAGTGGGCGCAGGGGAGGGCTGGGGAGTGGGCTCAGGAGAGGGCTGGGGAGTGGGCGCAGGAGAGGGCTGGGGAGTGGGCGCAGGAGGTGTGAGGCTCAGTCATAAGGACTGGCTGTGCTGGGGAATCATCAGGACCTCAGCAGGTGAGGCCCAGAGTTCACTTTTTAAAGAAGGAGGTAACTTGCCCTGCTGCTGCGTAGCCATAGGAGGAATTAGATTAAAAATGTAGCTCTTTTAAGACTCTACTCCAGAAAACAAACTTAGCCAGATTTTTAGATCTACTACGAAATACAAGATATAAAGTATATCATGTAAATATATCTCCCATTTTTTATTTTGGTAATTTCTTTGGCTGATTCAACCAAAACTTGAGTTTCTCCCAGCTGAGCTTCTTGAAAGATCCTCCATGTGCCAAGCTGTTTTGTATTTAGCAGTTCATAAAATTGTCTTTCTCTGTTTTTTTTTTTTTTTTTTTTTTAGGTTGAATGCAATTCTCGCCTGAATCCTGTAAATACAACTTTGCTAAAGGTAATGTTTTTTCTTTCCTCACTGCCAACCATTAGAGTAAATTATATGTGGTTCAAATCACTTTATTTCTGGAATAGTTGCCCAGAAACAAGGAAAACTTCTTTCCCTCATTCTCTTTTTTTTTTTAAATTATTTTCCTGAATATAGTCTCAGTATAGAAAATTGGAAAATAGAAAAAAGAATGGAAATATAGAAAGAATAGAATAAAATTACTCCTAATCCTGCCACCCACAGGGGTTACCCTCTGGTAAAAAAAAATATATATATATATATATATTGGTTTTTTTCCTGGGTGGTGAGGGGCTGTACTGGGTCTTCGTTGTGGTGGATGGGCTTCTACTACTGTGGAGCAAAGGCTCTGGAGCACATGGGTTCAGTAGTTGTGGTGCTCAGGTTTAGTTGCTCCGTGGTATGTGGGAACCCAACTCCCTGACCAGGGATCAGACCTTCATCCCCTGTGTTAGAAGGCCTATTCTTAACCACTGGACCCCTGGAGAAGTCCCTCTTATTCATTTTTAAATAATTAAGATTATAGGCTCTTTCTAGCCCTGTGTCTGTTTTCCTCAACTTTTTGACATGTAAACATCTTCCTGTGTCATTGAAAACTTCATAAGCATTATTTAATGTTGTGAAATACTAGATAATGGATGGAAATTCTTTATAAGCTAAATTCCCTTGTATGGATGAGAAAGTTTTCCAGTAGCATTGTCACAATGAGAGTAGATGCGTTTTCTGGAGCCTATAGTGGAATATTTAAGGGCCTGACCTTCTGGTCTGAATTTGTATTACAGTATATTTAAGTGCTAAACTTATGTTGCTTGCTGCTGCTTTCTCAGCCTGAAAGACCTCTGCTTTCTTCCCTTTTTCTTTGAAGTGCAGTTAAAAGGGGAGTGCTGCCACTGTAAGCAGCCCATAGTTCCTGGAAATAAAACACGAGGTTAACTTTCTGATGTGACAAAACTCAGAGTGTTCTAGGGTCCAGGTGATTGATGAACTAGTTAAAACATGAATTTTTTTTTTTTTATAAGTATGTGGTTTCAGATTAGCCTTTCAATGCAGGTTTGAATCAGTTTTCTAAAAGTGCAGAACTGAACTTTACAGTAGCCACAGGTGTGCTTATTTCTGGGCAGAAATGCCCATCCCACAGCAGTGTGATGGAATTCATTCTCTGTTTGATAGGTATCCAGCTCGGAAATAGTTCTTTCCAGTACTGTCTCTGAGTATGAGAACTGTTTTACTGGTTGTAATCATATTTTGACTCCTAAACTTCATGAAAATAACAGGCTGGGCTAATTAAGTCTGTTTTATACTTAAATCAGGTTAAATGTTTGTTCCTGATCTTATAACTTAGAATTTTCAGGGAACTGACTATTCCTTGTTAACCTCAGATTCCTGTGCCTCCTGTGGCATTCCCATCTGCAGAATAACAGTCCACCCTCAAAGTTTTCATGTTAGTGAAGGTTTCCTGAGGTTCCTGTCTCTTTTCTAAAAAGTGCCTAGATACGCTACTCTGTGAGTGTGGAAAACCTCACAAGTGGAAGGAAGAAGGTGGCCTCGTGATTGACCATTGTGCCCCAGAAGCAGCGTCCTCTGCGGATTGGCAGAGTATGCATCTCCCGGGCTTGTTAGAAATGCAAGTTCTTGAGCCCTGCTCCAAAGCTATTAAATAAGAATCCCTCAGGCAGGAACTTGGAGTTATAATCCCTCATGGTTATTCTCATGCATGATTACAAAGCCCTACTCTAGAAATTTTTGTGCAGATGACAGTAATCAGTGTGTAAAGATTTATGAAGTGAGAGAGAGCCTCATCACTTCCAGCAGTGAAATTAAAGTGGCTGACCAAGCAGGTTGGCTGAATGCAGCATCAGCCTGATCGTAGACCTCCCCTTAGTCATGAAGTAGAGATAGTGTAGAGTTGAGAGGGAACTTTTAAGAGTTTGGTGCCCTGAGAAGTAGGGGTCACACTGTTTGAGGACTCTGAAAGTAAATCCTCCAGGTAGAGGCAGAACCAAGGTAGTAGTTAACTTTATTATCACTCGAGTGGAAAATTCCTGAAACGGACCTGAAAGCCGGGCCCTGCACTACTGATTAATAAATAGTGAATAATCTTTCAGAATTATATCCAAAGTTATTGCTAGAATTTAGGTCTGGGTATAAGAGCACATTGAAGACGGACTTCCCTGGTAGCTTAGTGGTAAAGAATTTGCCTGCCAGTGAAGGGGGGATATGGTTCAGTCCTTGATCTGAGAGGATCCCACATGCCATGAAGCAGCTAAGCTTCAACTGCTGCAACTACTGAAGCCCACAAACCCTAGAGCCCACGCTCCACAGCAAGAGAAGCCACCGCAATGAGAGGCCTGCGTTCTACAACTAGAGAGTAGCCCCCGCTTTCCACAACTAGAGAAAGCATGAGTGAGGCAATGAAGACCCAGTGCAACCAAAAATAAATTAATTAACTAAAAAACAAAAAGAGTGCATTGAGAAGATGGACACTGGGGTGCAGTTAAACATTGAATTAAGGAACCTAAAATTCGACTCTGTCCTGTTTGACAGGACCCTGGATACTCAGAGCATTTCCCTCAAGTGTATTCAGTTCTCAGGTGACTTAAATGTTTTTCCCTGTAGATGGCAGACTGTGGTGGACTACCCCAAGTGGTTCAGGTAAGGAGACTTTTTAAAAAGCACCCATTTATGAGACAAGTGCTCGGGCCTGGTGCACTGGGAAGACCCAGAGGGATCGGGTGAAGAGGGAGGTGGGAGAGGGGACCGGGATGGGGAATACATGTAAATCCATGGCTAATTCATTTCAATGTATGACAAAAACTACTGCAATGATGTAAAGTAATTAGCCTCCAACTAATAAAAATAAATGGAAAAAAAATAATAATAATAAAAAAAAATTAAAAAAAAAAAGCACCCATTTGATTTCAGCTCTCTGTCCGTGCAGTGATTAATAGCTGCTTCTTTTGTCTCCCTAGCCTGGGAAGCTCACCGAGGCCTTCAAGTACTTTTTGCAGGGAATGGGCTACAGTGAGTAGTATACAACTTTCTATTCTAACCAAGATTTATTGATAAATGGGGTCATTTTGGCATCTGAGGAGCACTCAATTCTCAGGGCGTAACCTCTGTGCTAGCCAGGCTGAAGTCAAGTAGAAACCAAAATTTTTTATGAAAGATTATTCTGCACATATATACAAAGATGAGCTAATGCTTACTGAGCACTTACTTTGTGCCAGGCACTCTGTATTCTTAACCTTAAAAGGTAAGTTCTGCTATTAGTCCCAATTTATAGAAGAGGAAATTGAGGCTTAGAGGCTAAGCATGTTTCTCAGGATAACAATTCAGCTGCAGAGCCATGATTCAAACCCTGGCAGTCTTAACTACAGAGTCCACATGTTCAACCACTGAGACTTCGGCAGTCCTGGCTGTGAATCTGAGGTTGTTACTTCCATTTGAACTTAGATGGATGACTCCTGGCCTAGAGAAACAAGTTAAATCAGTGAAGTCTGCTCCCCACAGGAGACAAACTTGCAGAGTGTTTCAGAGTGAATCCAAGGATGTGTCGTATCATGTGCTACTGTCTTGGTCTCTTGTATTGTGAGACCCCTGAGCTTTCTCATTTGTCCCAGGATAATCCTCACTGTCTCCTTTCTTGGAGTTTTAAAAAAAGGATAAAAACCCTTCTACCCAGGTACAGAGCTCTGTATCCAGTAAGGTGATTTTTCTCCTGTCTTTGGTGTCAGTGTGATTAATGACCCCTGGGCAGCTGCTCTGGGCAGCAGCTGGACCCCTGGGTACAGGCCTGTACCTGGCAGGCAGCCCATGTATGTCTCGTCTGGAGTGGCCGTGTCATCCCCATCTGTGAGCCACTACCAACCGAGCCCACACCCCTGTCCCTCTGGCTCACTGGGAGGAGTGGAAGTCCCTCTCCTTTCCCAGGAAGCAGTTCATCCAGGCAAGTTGGCTGTTTATAGTGAGGGAAAAGCAGTTGCCTTTGATTAGTTGAGAGAAGTACCGTCCGAGATGTTATTGAAGCATCAGTTGGCCTTTCCTCCTTTCTGGGACCTTAGAATAAAACTTCACCCCTGGCTTAGTTTGTTCTGTCAGTGTCTGCCAGGTAGCCAAGTTTACCACTTGGCACTCTCGGGTCACTAACCTGCCTTTTCCTGTGTCCATCCTGCTTCCAGTCCCGTACGTGCAGCTCAGTCACCTGAGCACCGAGTCAGGTACCTCCCTCTGTGCTGGCCCCGCGCCCGCCTCCCAGCCATGCTCTCCTGGCTGCACTGGCTGCCCGCAGCATGTCCGTGGTTTCCCTGTGCGGTGAGAGCCCGATAGAACGCGGCTCATTGTGCCCCGAGAGAGGTAGCCTGCCGGTCCAGCCCTGGTCCCCCAGGAGTAAAGGGGTGGGTTGTAACAGCCAGGGTCACAGCAGCAGCTGAAACTTCACAGGGAGCCCTTCTTCCACCACCACCACCTACTGAGTGATCCTTGAGTTAACTCCCAGACACAGGGTTCTCAATTACGAGGGTCGGAGCCTATGCCCGGAGAATGCAGGTACTGGCATCTTCTGACCCCGGCATTGAAATGACAGCTGGAGGAGTGGCTCATGTCTTAGAAGGACAGGCAGGGAGGTAGGCCAGGTTAGGCCCTTTCCTAGCCAAGCTGGAAGGACTTACAGCCAGACCAGTGGCACAACAGAAGTCTGACTTAAATAGACCCCTGGTGGGCTTTCTCCCAGTCAGCCTGCACCTCGGTGCCTGTGTAGAGGCCAGCTCCAGGCCCACCTGCCCTCCCTGCCCCTCACCTGCCTACATGTCTCCTCCCCAGGTAGCAAGGGTCACCTGTGGACACGGATGGTAGTCTTGTTGTATCGGGCTTGCACTGTGTGTGTGAAACACCTTCGTACTTGTGTGGTGTGATTTGTCTTTCTTTGGTTTAGTCTTGCATGCATCACAGGTTTTGGTTACCTGTTTGGGTTCCCAAAGCCTTCTTCCTAATCACCGTATGGATGGCATGGGCATAGCTAAGAGGTTATACTCTGGACTTAGTTTACCCATTGTTCTGCTATAGACTAGAACCATCTGAGATTTCAGCCAGATCCAGAGGATTAAAGCAGCCTTGCCTAGAGCCCCTCACCTAGAGCAAAGTGGGATGGCTGTGTCTCATCCTGGTGTCACCTTAGATGATGGGTTGGGAAAGCTACATGTAAAGCCTTTGGTGAAACTTCTGGGTTAGCTGAGCTTAACCACAGCTCTATCCTCTAGTCCTCTCCGTTCTCTCTTGCAGTCCCATCTGCCAGCATGACCCGGCTCGCCCGATCCCGAACCCACTCCACCTCAAGTAGCATCGGCTCTGGAGAAAGTGCCTTCAGCCGATCTGTTGCCAGCAATCAGTCAGACGGAACTCAAGAATCCTCTGAGTCCCCTGATGTTCTGGACAGACACCAGACCATGGAGGTGTCCTGCTAAGCAAATGCTCCTCCCCAGGACCATGCAAGTCCATCCTCCTTCAAACAGCCACTCCATAATATAACACTTCATCCAGCAACCTGGCATCTATCTTTAACTCCTGCATGGCCACTGACTCTCTCTTTCTGGTATCCTGGATTTATCATCCTCTCTGCCTGCCCACCCCCCTTTTTGTATGTACCAAGAACCACTTCCATGCCATTTCTGTAACATTCCAACCTCTTTAGCTGATCAGATCTCCATATCTTCTCTTACCAGCTTTTCCCTGTGCTTTCCCAACTATGTATCTAAGATTCTTTGATCCTGACGTATGTGTGTGAGCACGCGTGTCTGTGTTTGTGTGTGCATAGTTTTGTGATTTTAGACATGCTTTCTTGTAGAGCTTCTGCAGACAAAAACAAAAAAAGGGACTCTCTTTTTTTGCATTTTCAGTGGTGTTTTTAGGAGAAATATGCAGAACAGTTTTCTAGGTTGAGTAGGCCATTACATTCTCTTTCGGTTCCTTGCTGATGGTCAAGATTTGCGAAGTGACTTCAGGAGAGAGCAGATCTGAGGAAGGTGGAAAATCATAATCCTGTTTGGACAGTTGATTATGACCAACAGAAGGAAGCCTGCTACATAGAAAAACAGGCCAGGTGGCCAGCCACCTTCTCCTGTCCAGTTGAATTCATGTGCCCTACAAATAAAAGGAAGGGATATGTTCTCTTAGAAGCCCATGAACGATGACATTCTGATGCAATGTGGCATTTTTCTGAAGGAATGAGTGTGGCTTAATTATTAGACTCTCTTAGCGCAGGAAGGTGGAAAACGAAATTCCAGGCCTCTGCTCTGTCAGAGCAAAATTGATCTCTCTGCAGTGTCTGATGCCACACACCAGACATCGGAAGGAGGCACCTCCCAGGAGAAGAACTCTCCATCTTTCCATCCCCCCAGAAGGGAGAAGTATGGCCTGAAAATTATGTAGATGTTGAGGAAATGGCTGGAGAGAGAGGAACAGACAACACAATATGATGCTTTATAAGTATAACCTTGATTTCAGAAGACTTAATGGAGCCTAAATGAAAGATAGAACCCATTTCTCAGAAAGTTAATCCTGTGAACTCCCTCTTGTAAGAGGGAAGGGGCCATAAGGGCACCCCATCCAGGTAGAATTGTGTTCGGTCTGCTGCTATATGAGGGGGTCACAGCCACCCAGAGAGTGTCTCCAGGAGGAGTGTGAAAACAGTTGCCACCCAGTAAGGGTCCCGCTTTGACAGCACAGAGATGTCAGCTCAGGGTTACACAATTTCAGTCCTAGGAAGGGGCTTTTCAGACATAGCATTCGCTTTCTGCTCAGATAGGGAATGCATCACTCTGCCGGAGTACGACTTTTTACAGATGACGAAATAAAGCTGTATATGTCTCATTGTTACCCAGTGGCTGGTGTGACTTCTCTCAAGCCACTTCCTGGGCTCTGGTGGGGACTGCACATGGGCTTCATACTGGGTCACATACCTGATGATTATCCACCCAGCGACACCATCCATTTACAGTGAGGAAACCAAGTCCCGGGATTAATCATCTGCCTGAGATCATCATGCCAGTAAGCCAGCTGGGATTGAACCCTGAGTCCACCTGACACACCTGTATTCCCCTCAAACGAAAAACCGTAAGAAGCTTGATCGTGTGGTTTGTGATGGAGGAGAAGCTGAGGTCTCAGGAAGGCATTCAGCGTCTCAGCTCTGCCCTTCGTGCGCGGTTGCCGCGTCCCACCCCTCGTGCAGTAATCCGCAGCCACCTGCCAGGGCGCCACCAACAGACCAGGCTGTGTTTCTCTAGAAGGGGCTCTTTGTACCCTGCCCCCCAAGAATAATTCCAGGGGGGTGGCTATCCTAGATCAGTCCTGAATGATCCAGGGGCGGTGGCTCCCAGTACACCCAGGTCGCAGTGTCTGTGGGAGGTACTTGTAAAATGACTCGACCCTGCCCCTCCTAGTCCTAGTAGAGGACAGAAAACCAGTGCCCGTGGGCAGATCAGGTGTCCGCGCTGAGTTCCTGACACCGTCCAACACGCAGTTGCAGAGCTGCAGGTGGTCTGATGGCCACGGCTGCTCTGAGAACCCTCCCGGCTCCAGCCGTCTGCACAGCGCGGATGGCTGCCTCTTTCCTGTCTTGGCTTTGTGCCTAGAGTCAGGCCCCAGCTGACTACACCCAGCTGGTCCTTCCCACACTCATCCCCTTCTCATTTTCATTTTCTTTCTTTCTATTCAATATTTTAAGAAAAAAAAGTTGGAGCACATACTTTGTGAGAGGTAAGGAAGTGGCCAGGTAGATGCTACACACGATGACTGTGTTAAGCTTTTCTGTGTAAACTGTCTCACCCAGTTCTTGTGGCAGCTCTGCGAAGTGGGCAGTGCATTTTACAAAGAACAGTTGAGGAAAGTCAGGTGGTGTCGCCAGAGACACCTACTCGACAAGGTTCCTAGTTCTTCCAGAATCAGTGCATTTTCATGTTTTATTAAGGCTTTTATTGAGCACCCACTGCAGATCGAGCCCTTTCATCATCTTGCGTGACCCTCCTCTGACCCAGGAATTTTATGGGTAGACCTAATTTTATGTAGACCTATCGCAATTTTATGGATGAGAAGACAGGCCCAGAGGTAACTAACTTAAAAATAGTCAAGAAACTAATAGAGCAGCACATCTAGGCTTTAAACTCTCTGATTTTCAGGTGCCTCCCTGAGTGGAACAGGAGAGCATATGGTGGGATTATTTTGAGACCAGAGATGTCATTCCCTGCTCATGGACCGCTCCTTAAGGCCAGTGCAAAAGACTATCAAATGGAAAGATGGACATCATAGTGGTGTGGCGGCAAGAGCAGGGGGTTGGGCCTGCGATCAGGTCCCTCCCAGCCACAGGCCACATCCTTGGGGGGCTGTCAGCCACTCTAGCATGCTGGTTAGAACTTCCTTAAAGAGGGGAGCCCTTCCACTCTGGCCCTCCACTCTCCATGCCACATGCCTCAGTAGTTAAATCTCAAACAATCCTTCCCCAGGAGAAAGGGAAGACCATGAGCCCAGGTACAGCAAGGCCCCAAAACAGGCTACATTGTCTGTGAATGACAGTTTTGTGTTCAAAGCATCTGTCTCCAGGATTGCTAAGCCCCCTAAAGGGGAGATAACGAGTGGGTGTGATTATTTAGATGCTAATGAGCTGAGGTTTTTATTTAAATTTATTTGAATGTTGATAACTGATTTAAGCACACCAATCCGAGACAGTTTTATCAGAGATTCTTCATCCTAGCAGAGTGAGTCTCAAGGTTAGGGAATGCATCATAAGGACCACCTGGAGGGCTTGTGAAGATAGGTTGCTGGCCCTCACCATGGAGTTTCTGATTAGGTAGATCTAACATGGGCCCTGAGAATCCTCCTATGAAATGAAGTCCCAGATGATACTGAGGCTACTGGCCTAGGGACCACACTAGAAGAACCACTGTCCAGGTCCTGCTATGCACAGTGCGGCTCCCAGATGGTCAACATGGTTTTATCCACTGGGAGTTGTTAGCAGTGCAGAATCTTGAGCCCCACCCAGACTCACAGAACCAGAATCTACTGTTTAACAAGATCCCCAGGGGCTTCCTAGACACAGTAAAGGTTGGGACACATCCCTTCATGGCACTTCTTCCCATACTTGCCAGCCAGAGGAATCTCTTGGAGTGGTGAAGATTCAGCGTCTGGGGGCTGCTTCTCTTCTGACTTGAATTCAGAAGATGTGGGAGGGTCCCAGGGATCTGAGACTAGCGAGCCCCCTCAGGTGATGGTGACGATCAGGGAAGCCTGGCTACCCATTTACCTTGGGTCTGTGTCCCTCAGAACAGACCCAAACCCCAGAGCCAGATGAGAAACCTCTCTCTCCAGGATCGTGACGCGGCAGCTGCTTCTCCCCCACAAACAGGAACTTGGGGAAGGTGGCTCCTTGATGGTCTGTGATGCCGTCAGAGGAAACGGGTGGTTCTGAGAACCACAGAGCCTGCAGATGTGAGCCGGGAGCCCCAAGGACCCTGCAGCAGAGCTCAGAGATGCGGGTCCTGCTTCCCCACCTGGCTGTACTTGACAGGGCCACCTAGCCAGAGGTCTCCGAGGAGCACGGGGCTCCTGTCCCATCCCCGGGCTACAGACCGCTACCACAGGCAGATGCCGAGCTCCCCAAAGCTCCCTGAAGATTCTCACAGGCCAAGAGGTTTCTGGGTGGCCTAGAAGCAAGGACGTTGGCAGACTTCCAGAAGACTTTCCACCCCACCGAGAGCTCCAACCTCTTCAGCTAAAGCATGCATCTTAGCTGGGCCCCCGCCCCAAGACTCTGATGACAGGAAACCAGTAAGTATGCTTGTTTGTGTTTTCCGATGGCCTTGGGACTGTGAGGAAGGATGGTCCCCTCAAGACTGAGTGGGCTGTATGGTTGGAAAATAAGCTCAAGGGGAAGGGGAGTTGGTTCTGCTGAGGCTGTGAGAAGCAGCTTCTGAGGGTCCTCCTCTCCCCCTTTGTTGTTCCCTCCAGCTGCTTTTCATTCTGGTCCCATTCTGGTCCCGTCTCAGTTCCCAACTTGCTGTGTGACTTGGGGACCCTCTCTGAGCGATAGCTGTATGGTGTCAGTGGATACGAGGAGTCTAGATTATAACCTCTGAAGGCATGTTCAGTTCTGGAGTCTACAGTTGCTCTCAAAAAGGTCTTAAGCTGATCTTTCTCAGCTAAAAGGGAGGGCAGGGGTTCTCCCTTTAGCTCAGTCCAAATCTGTGACTTACCTCCACCACTGAGAAATGATCTTCAGAAGCACACACTCACAGAAGACCGAGGTCACCTTCTCTGGGCCCTGGTCACTGTTTGGAATGGTATCCGAACTCTGCCGATCTCTCAAAAGGTCAAATGCGATGATCAAAACAATGTGGGCCATGTGCTGACCTCAGCTGTCTTTAACTCTTTCCTTCTGCCCATGCCTGGGCCCCTGCAAAGTGCCTAACATGAGTAAGTTGTTCAGATACTTACACAGTTTTTATTAGATTCTTTCTCTTGAAGTTTGGGCCAATACCACCTCCTCCTCCTAGGTCTGCCCACCCACAGCTGCCCCCAGAAGTCTTCCTGACCTTGACCTGACCAGGTGAAGGGAGCCGGCAGAGTGCTGGGGGCTGGCAGCCTGAGTGCAGGGTTCTCCTGCCTCCGTGGGCCCAGCCCCCACCCCCACCTGCAGCGGGAAGAAGCCTCTGGGTTTAGTGTGGTTGGTAACTGTGGTGACTGTCTTGCTCAAGGAGAAGAAAGTAACCTTCACTGAGCACACAGTCCCTGCCAGGCTGCTCAGCTTCTCCTCACAACCTGTAGCATCAGTATTATTCCCAGGTCCACACATGAGACTCAGAGAAGTTGCCTGCTTTGCCTGAGGTCACACAGCTCGCGTTTGGTCGGTCTGAATTAAGCCCTCGCGCTAGCCAGGCATGATCTGTCCCAGGAGTTTTCTGAACTCATGTCTGTACCTCATACCCAAGGGGGAAGGAAAGGCTGGGACCAGCAGGACTGTTGAAAACCTGACCATGAAGAGCTGCCTTGACCTTGAGGGAAGCAGAGACCCCAGGAGGCAGCAGCACCAGCTTGGGCTGCCAAGATTTCAGGATTCCCAAGTCTGAGCAGGAAGTGGCTGCCAGGAGCCATCCCCTAAGGGTAGGCCTGAGCTCCCCCGGGAGGGAGAGCAAACAGATCCTGTTTTCCCCATGTCGACGGCATGAGACAGCAGATGGTTTCACAGATAAATGTTCTAACCTCTAAAGCAGGACCTTTACTCCTCAGACAGGATGGCTGGTGAGGCCACGGGAGCCCCTCCATGATCATGGCGAGCAGCTGTCCTCACCCAGGGCTGGGGAGATGTTCAAAGGCAGGATGGAGCCTGCCGTGTCCCCACACTGCTGTACTCGTGTCCTGTCTCTAGAGAAAAGACTGAAACTGTCTCAAAGAACGAAACCACCTTCCTGCAACATCTTAATAATATATTGTTTGAAAAAATCAGCATTACCATGGAAACCTGAGAATTTAAATTATTCTAAGGATAATGGGCAAGATCCCCTGGAGAAGGAAATGGCTACCCACCCCAGTGTTTTTGCCTGGAGAATCCCATGGACAAGGGAGCCTGGCAGGCTACAGCCCATGGGGTTGCAAGAGTTGGGCACAGCTTAGAGATTAAACAACAACAAACAAGGATAAGACACCTATCCAAAGAGCTTATACTCACTCCATCCATTTAGATAATGTGCATCAAGTGCCACATGTGGGTGAAAATACTGAGAAAATGGGCAAACGGAGAGATAGATCCTTGTTCGCAGCATGCTATGGAATCGTGACTGGTTAAACAAGCACGCGAGTACATGAATAATTAAAAATTGGGAAGAGCACAGCAGGGAGCTGAGAGGGACATAGAGGAAGGTCCCCAGAAACAGCCTCTGGTGAAGTGACGTTCAGGGAATGAGAAAGGAAAAGCGGGCGCTGGCCAGCCTCTTCACACGCGTTATCTCTCAGGCCCGTATGGTGGGTGTCGTTATCCCCTTTTTCAAATGAGGAAATGGAGGCAAAGAGAGGGAAATGGTTCGACAACCAATCCTGAAAAGACTTGCAAGTCATCACTGTGTCATACAGTCTCCCAGGCATCTTACTTTGCCCTGTGACACTAGCCACTCAGTGTCAGCTAAGCTTGCGAGACACGCCAGCTCCCAAGCCCCCTCAGATCCCCCTTGCCCACCTAGCCATGGGTCCCAGTGTGCCTGGAAGGAATGAACTCTGTCCTGTCATTGGCCCCTGCCTCCCAGGTGACAGTATGTGATCCCAGGTCAGGCAGTGGTTCTGAGGAACCATAGCAATGAGCAGCTAGGGCTGGGGGATTCAGGGAAAACTTCCTGGGGAGGGTGGGATACGGACAGGCCGGAAATGGGAAAAGGGTCTTCCAGCCAGTGGGAGGGGACTTCACACAGGGAAAGGCCCAGAAACATTGAGTGGAGCATGGCTGTAGCATAGAAAAGATGGGATGAAAAGAAAACAAGTTCCGGTTTACAGAAAGCCTTCAGATTCTAGTGAGGAGGTTCTGGAGCCTGGTCCTGACAGGAGGGATCGCATTCCCTTGTGTCGGCCAGGAGGTCAGCAGGGCTGAGCTGGGGTGGGGGGGGCACTAGGCTCGGGGAGCCGTGGCATGTCCCCATCACAGCATCTCTTTCAGATTTCTCTTGGCGATGTGCTCCTGAGTGTTCTTCTGAGGAACGATGGGAAGTCAGCCCAGCAGGGGGAAAGCCCTTCCAAGCCCAAGCTTCAGCCCCTGTGTGCAAGACCAAGATCCTGAGCCCAGGCAAGCAGGTAGGCTGTGGGCCCCAGGGCAGCCACTCCAGCACAGCTTTAAGTATCAACACAGCTTTGAGCGTTTGCCTCCCCATGAACCACACGGCCAGGGTTCCTGCTCTGGGGGAGCGTACATATTAGTGGTCAGAACATTAAAACAGATAAACCTGAATATGTGAGAGGGTGACCGGAGCGAACCGGAGGGTGTGATGGGCCCCCAGGCATCTCCCACGGCTTCCCTCCTCCTAACTCAGCTTATCCAGAGACTGAGTTGCCGCACTCAGACCAGCCCACTTTCACTGCTCTCCAAAGCTGCACCGTCCATTACCACAGCCACTAACCTTATGTTGCTATTTCGGTTTAGACTGAAATTAATTAAAATCAAAGATTCATCTCCTCAGTCACACCAGCCTTATTTTAAGTGCTCACCAGCCGTATGTAGCTAGTAGCTACCTTATTGGACAACACAATTATAGAACATTTCCATCAGCACAGAAAGTTCTGTTGGATGGTGATGCTGTTATCCTGAGAGGTGCTATGAAATACTTGAAGCAAAATAGAGCTATGATGCCTGGAAAAAGTGAGTTCATACAAGGCATAGGCTGAACCTATCATTGTGGTTTTCTAAGGTAGTCCTGACTAAAAATGTCTGTTTTTATGATGATTCAATTCAGTTCAGTTCAGTTGCTTAGTTGTGTCCGACTCTGCAACCCCATGGACTGCAGCACACCAGGCTTCCCTGTCCATCACCAACTCCCGCAGCTTGCTCAAACTCATGTCCATCGAGTCGGTGATGCCATCCAACCATCCCATCCTCTGTTGTCCCCTTCTCCTCTCGCCTTCAGTCTTTCCTGGCATCAGGGCATTTTCCAATGAGTCAGTTGATTAAGATGATTAGGCCATCAAGATATCCTGCAGTATCTAATACTTCGATGTTAGAACTATAGCCCCAGTTTGTTTCTTGTTCCCTAAAACAGCCCACAAATCCTTTCTAACATCACTTTCTTTTTTTTTTTTTTAACATCACTTTCTGATTTGGGCTTTTGATAATGCATTTGTCAGCAGCGCCCAGAGAGAGAGAGAACTAGTAGAGTATGTGTGTGCACATGTGTGTAAGAGAGAATTTAAGAAATTGCCCCACACAGTTGTGAGTGGCCAGTCTGAAGTCTGCAAGGCAGGTCTGCAGGCTGGAGACGCTGGAGGAGTTGATGCTGCTGAATTCCAGAGTGGAGCCTGGAGGCAGGATTCTCTCTTCCTCCAAGGACATCAGCCTTTTTCTCTCAGTCATCAACTGACTAGAGAAGATCCACTCACATTGTGGAGGGTAATTCAAAACCTCCTGATTTAAATCACTGGAAATGACCCTGATGCTGGGAAAGGTTGAAGGCAAAGGGAGAGCGGGGTGGTGGAGAATGAGATGGTTGGATGGTATCACTGACTCGATGGACACGAAGCTGAGCAAACTCCAGGGAGGACAGAGAGGCCTGACGTGCTGCAGTCCACGGTGCTGCAAAGAGTTGGGCACAACTTAATGACTGAACAACAACTGACTTAAATGTTAATCTCCTCTAAAAAAAACAGCAGCATAGCAGCGTCTAGACTAGTATTTGACCCAATATCTGAGTACTGTGGGCTAGCCACACTGACACACAAAAGTAACCATCACAGATAACAAGATTACTCTAAACCATCAGCACTTTTAGGAGGAAGAACACAGCCACACAGTTAAACAGAAGTGGGAGAGTGCAGAGCCACAGTCTGGATGTCTGTGTTTGGCAGGTGTTGCCCCCAATCTGAGAAGTCCTCTACATTGGCGGGGGCGTCCTTTCCACTTCTCTGCCTGCATCCCCAATATCCTCCTCTTTTTTTTTTTTTTATTTATTTTCTTTTTGGCCACACCGCATAGCTTGTGGGATCTTAGTTCCCCGACCACGGATCAAACCCGTGCCCCCTACAGTGGAAGTCAGTAGTCCTAACCACTGGACCCCCAGGGAAGGCCCAGTATCCTCCCTTCTTTAATACCATCCTCCCCCAGATCCCAGATCCAGGTGTTATTGACACCTGGACCCTGCAGACACCTGGTGGGCAGACAGCTGCCTCCTCTTCACCACTCACTGTACACCCAGAGTCTGGGGCCCTGCAGGAAGAGATCTGGAAACCACACAGACCTCTACCTTGTTTCCTCTGAATCTGCCACAGGCAGTGCCCCCAAGGCAGCTCTGACTCACAGCGAGGCAGCTGAGAGGGGTGACCCCCAGCAGGTGTGCTGGGGCCCTCCCTGCCTGTGGGAACAGAGGGCAACTGGGTACCCCCCTCTCCCAGGGTCTCCAGGGGAAGGACAGGCCACAGCTGTGGACAAGGCAGGCATAGCCCCGAGACAGGAGCTAAAGCAACCATCAGTTACAATTGTGTTAGATTTTGGTGACAAGTTTTAAGGGTCTCTGATTCAGAGGGTGAGCTGAGGGGCTCGTCAGGGAAGGGACATTTCATTTCATCCAAAGAGTGAAGGATGAAGGTGACTCAGCCACTGGAGGGGACCCATCAGGGGGCAGCATGTGCAACTCAGTGGTTCCTGGGGATGCAAAGCCAGGGCTTCCAGAAGAGAAAGGGGCCCTTCTGGCCAACTGCTTCCCTTCTTGTCGCAGGACACTCTCAGACTTACTCGCACCATGTATTTGAGCATCAGGCATTCCCCTGCCCCGTGGGATGGCCAGGCCCCAGGCTCTGAGGACGCCAGTCTGGGGTCAACAAGGGGATCTCCACGTGAGTCTGGGAGAACATGCAAGAACCGGTCCATTTCCAGAATCTCAACCTCACTCTGTCCATGTCCTGGAGGCCCTCAGCCCCCATAAAGAGTCCAGCTCTGAGTCTGCCCCGCCCCAACCCCTGGGTCCTTGTCTGTCCTCTTCTCTCCCTCCCTCACTTCCTGGGGCCCCAGCTCTGTCTAGAGGGCCTCACAGAGGCCTCTCAGGCCCTGAGGAACATCTATGAGTTACATAAACCTTTCTTTCTGGCCCTGACTGCTTCTCATAGCTTGATGCAGAGGCCCCTACTGAGATGGGACGAGGAGGAATGGGAGGGGGCGCCCCTGGGGTGTGGGTGAAGGGTGCTCAGTAGGATGGGATTTTTCAGTAAAAGTGAGCCTGGACGGGCATCAGGAGGTCTAGTTAGACGGGACAGTCTGGGCCCCAGTGGGGCGAGGGGATGAACATCCTGTGCTAAAGGTAGCCGCTTGCCACCCGCTCTCCAACTTCACGATTAGGCCTCAAGGCCCCTCTGTTCTCAGGACCAGTCCTGGTGGGGTGGGGTGGGGTGGGGTGGGGGTGGGGGTGGCTCTGTCTCCCTGACTCCCTCTTTGCATGTCAGCCTCCCAGGCAGTCTGGGCCTTTCAGAGATGTGCTGTGCAGGCCAGTCCACCCACCCTGGGCCCGTGGGTGGAGAAGGACTCCCAGCAGAGCGCCCTGCAGAGCCTCAGTTGCCTTGCAGTGTCATGGGGCTGAAGAGAGATGATGCATACAGAAGGTGCTCAGCAAGATATGGCAAGTGTATGACTAGGACACTTGACAGAGCCATGCGCTCCTGCTGGGCGCCTGCTCTGGGCCAGGCCTGTCTCAGAAGGCCTGGGGCTGCACTTCTGAGGGGACAGCACAGACTTGAGCC
Organism: Odocoileus virginianus; assembly: GCF_023699985.2. NCBI lineage: Eukaryota > Metazoa > Chordata > Mammalia > Artiodactyla > Cervidae > Odocoileus > Odocoileus virginianus. Next base: position 61,229,117 of record NC_069682.1, on the reverse strand, counting down.
TGTGGCTCAGAACAAAAGTCATGAGAGAACCAGTCTGCCCACGTGCAGGCACTCCAGAGTTACAGTGCCCGTCCAGATGGGTGATGTCCTGGGCCCCTCGAGGAGCCCTCACCATCCTGTGTTCCCCTCCCAGCCCCTCAAAGCTGGTCCATCTGGTAACCACCTCTTCAGTGCCTTTCAGAAGCTGAGCTCAGAAATCCAGGCTAATACCTGCTTAAAACTGTCAGTTTTAAGTTTGCTGAGCAGCAAAATTCCTCTATCAAATCTCCTATGATGATCTATGTAACAGTGAGGTTGTAGGGACTTCCCTGGTGGTCCAATGGTTAAGAATCTGCCTGCCAGTGCGTGGGACACGGGTTCTATCCCAGGTCCAGGAACTAAGATCCCACATGCTACAGGGCAACTAAGCCTATGCGCCTCAACCACTGAGTCCACACACTCTGGAGCCCATACTCCACCCACCACAGCAAGAAGCCCACACACTGCAACTAGCTAGAGAGTAGCCCCTACTTGCTGCAACTCGAGAAAGCCTGTACACAGCAACGAAGAGCCCATGCACTGCAACAAAGACCCCGCACAGTCAAAAAAAAGGGGGGGGGGTTGAAGTCAGGAGCCCCACTCCCCTTGCCGCACCAGTCCTCTCCCTGAGGGGCCCCAGGAGATGTCTGGGTGCCCTAGGGCTCTACACAGCCCTGTGGAAAAGCATCAGATCCAGGCACCCTCTGGGACCCCAGCAGACATGCCGCCCGGGTGCCTGTGGGAGGACTGATGGAGGAGCCCAGCCTCCACTGGACCTCATGTCTGGCCGGAAGGTGACCACCTCTGTCCCTCCCTCCAGAGAGGAGCCAGGCCAAGGCTGTGGCCCTGGGCAGTTTCCCAGTGGGCGAGCAGGCAGAGCTGTCGCTGAGACTGGGTGAGCCGTTGACCATCGTCTCAGAGTAAGTCCTTCCAAGGGCACTGGGTGGGGTGATCTGTCCCTTCCCCCAATCCCTAAAGATGCACTCATGGAGGGAGGGGCCCCTTCCAGGAGAAAAGAGTGTGGCCTTTGGTTCTGAGCTCACACAAGCTGAGTGTCTACAGCTTGACACTCCTGCAGAGAGAAGCAGTGGGGAGGGGCCCTGAATCAGACATCTGCTGCCCAGGAGGTACCTCGATCGGCTGGTGCAAGGAAACCTGGGACACTCAGGTGGGACAGGTGGCCACAGGACCCAGCCTGGAGGGTCCCCATGAATCCCCCAGGAGTACTTCCCAGGGCCTGGCCTTTCTGAGAAGGGGGCCCCCTCATCCTTCTCTCTCCAGGGATGGAGACTGGTGGACGGTGCTGTCAGACATCTCAGGCAGAGAGTACAGTGTACCCAGCATCCACGTGGCCAGAATCTCCCATGGGTGAGTCCCCACCCCAGGCCCTGCCTCGGGGGGGCTTCCTGCTGTCTCCTCCCACAAGCGTGGTTCTGTACGCCCAGTCTTATCTGAGCAGAGCTGGCGTCAGTGGCGAATCAGGCCAGGACCCTGTCCTCCAGAGGAGCTGACAACTGACTCTTAGGTCAGCCTGTGAGGCTTGGGAGCCCAGGGGAGGGTGCTCGTGAAGGCCTCATGGAGATGTGGCTCCTGATCCTTAGAGGGTGGCCAAGAATTTGGTGAGGAGGACACGGCAACCCACTCCAGTATTCTTGCCTGGAGGATCCCATGGACAGAGGAGCCTGGCAGGCTGCAGTCCACGGGGTCACAAAGAGTTGGACACTACTGAAGTGGTTTAGCACACACACACACGCAAGAATCTGGTGGTGGAGAATGCTGAGCATCAATGTCCCCAGGGAGCCTCCTCAGGTGGTCCTTCCAAGAGGCATTTACTTGGGATGACTAGACTTGGGCACACATGGTCTCTTATAAAGTGTGAGCCATCTTTTGCCAAGAGTAAGGGACAGACTGACTCCCGAGCAAATTCTGTGTCGAGAGAGAAAGGCAGTGAATAACCTGGAGCCAGGAACATGTCACTGTGTGTGCTGTGACAGCCGCTCTTCAGTTATGAGGAAAACTCAGAAGTCAGGGACGGCCTTACTTTCTGAAGCTTCACGGGATGCCTGGCTCTGATCCTGAGACATGAGAACCCCTCACAGAATCAGTTCACACAGAGGTCGGGTGAAACCCACCTGGCCTACACGTCTCTCCGTGGTGTAGGCCTGCTGGGCAGAGTTTTGTGTCCAAAGCTAACACTGAAGTTTGAACTGAGGAGACACTGGCTACCTCTAAGAGTCAGTCCCCTTTCTGGCCATGACTTCATTCGTAGCCTCTTTATGAAGGGATGTGTTTTATTTGCTATAAAATTAGGCTAAGTTTGCTGCTGGCACCAAGAGAATCACAGCTTCTCTATTTACTTGGGATCAACTCAACCCTGACTCTGGCTTAGACTGTGAAAATTCAGAGAATGACAACCATTTCCATCAAATTGGCTTCTTAAGGCTTTGCTAGGGCCCCCCAGCCTGATGCAGGGAAAGATTGAAGGCAAAAGGAGAAGAGGGCGTCAGAGGATGAGATGGTTAGGTAGCATCACCAACTCAGTGGACTTGAATTTGAGCAAACTCCGGAGATAGTGGAGGACCAAGGACCTGGTGGGCTACAGCCCATGGGGTCACAAAAAGTTGGACACGACTTAGCCACTGAACAACAGCAACAACCCAGGAATGACTCTGGGGACAGTGTGATGCAGATGGACTAGTACGCCAAAAAATTCCTGCAAAACTTCCTTTAACTTTCCATGGCAATGAAGTCCCTCGTGGACATATATGGGTGAGGGATTAAATGAAGAGAGAAGGAAGATGTGGGCTCAGAATTATCAAGAATCCCAGCATCAGAAGCACGTATGGAGATCCGTGGGCTACATGATTTTTTTCCTCAAAATTTTAGAATGTCTTGAACATTCTAGTTCCAAACTTTCAACCCGCAAATAAGCTCCAGTGGAAGTGAGATTTCAGTGATAATGGGTAAATGTTCACCTGCACACCATTTGGCTACATAGTTAAACTTTAAACTGTTCAAATAAAATATTCACTAAACTTAAAAAAAAAAAAAGAAAAGAACAATTCTTAGAGAGGTGAAGGCTTAGAAATGTGAGTGAATGGCGTAGGGGTGCTGGGGGAACTGGGTGGGTGACAGGAGAGGATCTGGGATCACCTAACCTGCCCCCAGACCCTGGCCATTTGGGAATGAGGTCTCCAGTCGGAGAAGACTGGGGCTGGCCCTGTGAGATTGTCCTCTGAGGGCCCTGGAGCCAGGACCAGGACACAGCTGCGGGGCCTGAGAGACTCCGAGGCCAGCTCTCCATGGGACAGTTGAAATTGGAGGTCCACGGAGGCAGGAGAGGTTCCAGTAGGGTCTTGGCCCACCCACCCCCAGGCTGACCCCCGACCGTCTCTCCCCACCCCCAGGTGGCTGTATGAGGGCCTGAGCCGGGAGAAAGCTGAGGAACTGCTGCTGCTGCCTGGGAACCGTGGAGGGGCCTTCCTCATCCGGGAGAGCCAGACCAGGAGAGGTGGGTAAGCTCAACGCCACCCTGGGCTCGTCCCTGTCATGCCAGAGCCAGGTGTGATGTGACTTGGGGGTAGCGGTAGGAGGCCAGATGTGAAGGGCTGGAGACTGGCCTCGGAGTCGGGCGGCCTGACTGACTGACCACATGCTGCGGCCAAGAGAACCCATCAACAGCAGGGAAAGGGGACTCCCCTGGTGGCTCCAAACGCAGGGGGCCCTGGGTTTGATCCCTGGTTGGGGAACTAGTTTCCACATGCCACAACTAAAGATCCCATGTGCTGCATCTGGGACCTAGTGCAGCCACATAAATAAGTGAAAATATTAAAAAAAAACAATGAGGCAATGACCTGCATTTCCAAAAGTGGGTGTGAATTGCCCACAGAAGGGATCCAGGCTCAGCCAACACTTTGGCAACCAGGACTTATCATATAATTATAGGAGAGTATAGTTATTCCCTGCATTGACCAGCAATGATTTCTCCTCCCCAAGACACAACAGGATCCTGATCTCTCGACAAAATGTTGACAAGTTGACAAGGTCTCTGTGCTTTGGGTCATTAGCCAGTTGGAGCCAGAGACCCCACCAGGAATCACCTCATGACCCTCCTCTCTCTGCTGTGCAGATGGGGAAACAGAGGCCCACAGAGGGATGGAGACCTGTCACACTGCACATCCAAATGGGGCCGCTCTCACCCCAGGTTCAGGGCCTTTGCAAACAAAACATGAAGTCAGGTCTGTCTCTGATGCCCTTGCTTACTCTCTGAATTGCAGCCAGACGTCCCTTACAGCAGGGACAGAGAGGAACAGTGTTCACATTTATGTTAGGCCCTTTAATTGCCTTCACACAACCCTGTTGCGGCGGCAGGGTTGTACTTACAATGTTCCCATTTTACAGATGAGGAAACTGAGACTTTTAGAGAAAAGAAACTATTTCCCTAGGGAGACACAGGTAATAAGTTCAGAGCTGGAGTTCAAACCCAGCTGAGGTTCATCTCACTTCAGGCCCCCAAGAGAGGCCCACCTATGATGATAACGGTGATTCATTGCAACCTCAGGGATGGACTGGGGAGAGGCTCTGTAGGATGGGCTTTGTGTGCTTGTCCTAAACTGAACTAACTTTGATGCATTGTCTGGGGCGTACTCAGTTCTCTACTCAAGTCTCTTTCCTGGGGCTCCTTCCAGCACATGTTTGCCTCTCCTTTCCTTTCTTCAGGAGCCCCGTCCCCACTCCACCTCTCCCCAGCCCCTCCTACTGTTTTCCAGAAAATACCAGCATCACCCCCTCACACATACCCGTAGGCTGACCAGGGCCGGGGGCTGGCTCAAGTGCGGTAGCTACAAACAGGAAACCACAGCGGTGCTGTTGGGGGCAGGGGTGCTGCAGACCAGGCCCCATGAGCTTGAGAAGCCACAGGAAGTGCTCCAGTGCTCAGCTGCCCCACCCCCACCCCTTCTCTGGCCTGGCTGAACCCCAAGAGCATAGTGACCGGAACTTATTGCCACTCTGCCCCCTTCCTAAGAAGGTATATACACAGGAGGAACCAGTGGAGAAATAAAGGAGAAAGCAGATGAGAATCCGTAGGGTCTTTTTTTTTTCCTTCCAGTTTTATTGAGACATAACTGATAGCCAGCACTGTATGAGTTTAAGGTGTAAAAGGATCCATAAGATCTCTAAGGACCCACAAAACTGTTGGGATTATGGTTAGATTTGACTCTAAAGTTTCCCACAGCAATGCCAGAAGGGATTAGTACAGAAGGCAGCTCTCATCAAAAAAGAAAGAAAATCTCCAGTTCTACAGGAAAGGCAGCAGTTTCCCATTACTAATTTTTGATCTCTCATCTGGGGCTTCCTTTTGGAGAATGCTTGTCAAGAAAATGGGTCATGACCCATTTGTGGGTCAAGAAATCAGGTTAATTCGGTGGTTATGGACCAGTGGGTCTCAAACCTGGGTGGCCATCAGAATCACCTGGAGGTTTTTTTAGACCAAAGACCCGGTCCAGGCAGTTCTGATTTTGTAAGTCTGGGGCCTGAGAGTTTGCCTGTCCAACAAGTTCGCAGTTGATGCTTGCTACTGCTAGCCTGGGGACCACACTTTAAGATCGAGACCTAATGGGCTTCCCAGGTGGCTCAGTGGTAAAGAACCCACCTGCAAATGCAGGAGATGTAAGAGATGCAGGTTCGATCCCTGGATCAGAAAGATCCCCTGGAGTAGGAAATGGCAACCCACTCCAGTATTCTTGCCTGGAAAATCCCATGGACAGAGGAGCCTGGTGGGCTACAGTCCAGGGGACCGCAAAGAGTCAGACACGACCGATCTAGACCTTGGCTATGTATTGGAATCATCTGGGGGAGATTGATAAATTACTGATGCCTGCCCCCCACCCCCAGACTTACTGATTTAATTGGTCAAGGGTGTGGCCTGGGCCCTGGAAGCTATAAAAGCCCCTCCACCCCCAACCCTGGCTGATTCTGATGTGCAGCCAAGGTTGAGACCCATTAAGCTGGTGAATCTGGACCGGTGAGTGTTTAAAGTGAAGTACAGCTGAAACATTAGGGTGCCTCACTGGGGTTGGGGGAAATACTACTTCATCAAACTTTTGTTTTCAATCATTTTAACTGTGTCCTGGGTCACAGTGTAAAATTTCGTACTGTGGTTTGTGGTCAAAAAAAAAAAGTTTGACACTAAAGCTGTAGGGGCCCAAGTGACGCCATAGAATGGAGGTTCTGAGACCCGAGTGTACAGGTATCGTCAGGGAAACATCTTGCCGGTATGTTCCTGGGCCCCACCGCAGACCTGTGGGGCGCAGAGGTCAGAAATCTGCTTTCGTCACAAGCTCTCCAGACAGTTCTCCTGTTCTTTTAAGTTTGAAAACACAGTTCCAATCTAGGGAACCCAAAATCAAGTAATGAGAGACAGTGTTTTTCCATGTTTGCATAATGCATCTTGTCATGTATAACGGTAATTAACTGTTGACTGAGTGGGTAAAACCAGGATCAGCTTTTCTTTGGCTCAAGGTGCAGATGTACCTCTGGAAGGGGAATTCTACAGGGGCTTTGAGCCTGTGGGTGGACCAAGGAGGAAGTCCTGGGGCACTGAGCTCCCAAGAACACAATTCAGGGCCTGGAGTCGGGAGGGGAAGAGGCCTACATCTACATCTTCCCCGAGAGTCCCTGTGGCGTACCTTGTGTTCTAGGGAGCCATAGCAGGGCCCAAGTCAGGCTGAAAATCTTGGTGTGTGAAGGGGCTTGAAGGACTTCTGGAGGTTCCAGGACTGTTCCAGAGGCCACCGCCAGGACCAGACCCCAAGAGCACTACCCTCTTGCCTTCCTACTGTCCTACTGTGTGTTACTCTGTTGAGCATAAGAGATGAGCTGTACATGCTTCCTGCCCCTGCGGGGCTCAGCTCTGTGCGTTCTGTCAGCTGAGAAGCACTTATAAGCATCTCCTCTGAGTCAGGCCTGCTAAGTTGTGGTTCCTGCCCTTGGGCTCCAGACAGTTGAGGGTCCAAGGTGCAGCATCCTCCAGGCTCTTAGCTTCTCAGAGGTCTCAGTGGAGGTTCAGAGCTTTTAGTCTAATCCCTCACACCACTGTGGACCCCTCCCCTCCTCCTGGCATCATCGTCAGAACACCTAGAAGAACCTGGTGCCTGACCCCACAGGTTACTGCAGGCCAGCCTGTGACCTTGGCTAAGTCTGCCTGAACTTCCTGCAACCCCAGTACATTGCCTTTTCCCCCATGGGTCTCCCAGTGGCCCTGCACCAGCCACAGCTCACAGAGCCTGCCTTCCGGCCCACTGCCTACCAGAACACTCCGTGAACAAACACTCCTTGTTCTTTCCATTGCTGCATCCTTGCACACGAGCCTCCCTCAGCCTGGAAAGTCCCCTCCTCTGTTCTCCCACTTGGCCAACTCCTACTCTTCCTTCACGACCCATTGCAATGTCATGTCCCCAGGTTGTTTGTCACCTTTTGCTCTCAATTCCCATAGCTACCTGAAAGGACCTCTTCTGTAGCCGCAAGACATTTATTTCTTAAAACAAAGTCGGGTGTGTGGTCTGAGAGCAGGGGAACTAAACATAAGGATGAGGACCATAAAGGAAAATTCTGGCTGAGGCATGTGCCAGTGAGACATCCCTGGCACATGCCCCAGAGAACGAAGATCTGATTACCTGTGTCCCGGGCTTGCACAGTGCCAGCTGCTGCTCAACAGATATTTACTGGATAAATGGATGAGTGAGTGAGTGCATATGTACACTGAGGGGAGGACAGGGGGTGAAGAAGTGGGGCAGGGTAGACTGCCCCCTCACACCGTCAGGGCTCACAGCAGTTGGCGTACAAACGGTGGCAAGGACTCCGCAAGTCTGCTTTTAATCATGGCTGTGTCCAGTGTTCATCACTGAGATTCAGTAATTCATTCAGCAAATATCGCATGGTGACTCTGTGCCAGCCGCTGCTCTAAGTGGTGGGAATTCAACAACAGAAAAAGCAAAATACCTGCCCACTGTTTAGTTGGCAACGTGGACAGTGAACAAATAGTAATTAAGCATCTGATCATGGCAAGTGCCCTGGAGTAGGAAATGGCAACCCACTCCAGTGTTCTTGCCTGGAAAATTCCATGGACAAAGGAGCCTGGTGGGCTGCAGTCCATGGGGTCGCAGAGTCAGACACGTCTGAGCACACACAGCCACAAAGGAACAAGAACGCAGCAGTTAGGAGGAACCCAGTAAACAGGCGCATCCGCTGCGGGAGGCAGGTGCGTGCCTGGAGCAGGTTCAAGGTCACCGAAAGTCAGGTCACACGAGGTGTTGCCAGGGTAAGGGCTTCTGATCTATTTTAAATGTGACAGGGAGGGTTCTAAGCAGGGGAGTGACATGATCTGATCCCTATACTGTGCAAAGAGAGGATCTGGCAGGGGATGAGGTGAAAGTAGGAAGCCACAGTAAGAAGTGGTTGGCTTCCAGATTTGTTCTGAACGTAGCCAGTACATTCAGGTTTTTCTGTAGGGCTGGAAGGGAGATTAAGAGAGAATGGAAGCTGTGAGGGATGATGCTGGGGTGTTAGGAGCTTAGTAATGGGTGAATCGTGCAGCTGTTTTCTGAGATGGAAAGATGGTGGGCAAATAAATTAGAACCATCCCTCGTGAGGCTCACCGTTGGTTATATGATGGGTGGGGTAGTGTTGAGGGAGAGCTGGGGCTTCTCCCAGGCAGAGAATGAGCTCTGGAGAGTTGTCTGAGTAGGAACTGAGTTGTAAAAGGAAGACTTGGTGTTGACTCAGGCGGAAGAGTGTTCCATATAAAGGGAACAATGTGAGCAAAGAAGCAGAGAACAGATAAGGAGTGTTGGATGCTTGCTATATGCCAGACCCTGCTGAATGTTTTAACTGCTTTACCATCTGAATCCTTGTGGCAATCTCCTGAGACAGGGACAATTATTATCCCCCTTTATAGATGAAGAAACAAATCTGAGAGGTCAAATAATGTTTTAAGAGACACAGGTAGGTTATAGTATGCAGGGGTGTTATATGGTGTGACTCTATGGGATATGAACCCAGAAAGTCCAAGTTTAGAAGATGTCCTAAAGCTGGGAGACAGCAGTAGATATTTGGGACTGCTGCAGCATGCAGTGAGATGGGACAGCAGGACACCAGGCACAGAGAGCGGTCACAGATGGCCTTGGTAGGAGACCTGTCCCCACATGGAGTTGGCAGAGCTTATTAGCTCTGAGTCTGCCAGTCAGGTCCTCAGTGTAGCTGTGAGGACCCTTCCTGGTTCTGCTAACTGTGGTGACAGTGGCCAAGATGGGGTGGCTGGAGAACCAGGCCCCAGAGAGGAACTTGGTCACTTAGTTCAGTTCACTGGTTGACCTCCAGAGACTATTTTCAGATAATGTAGCCCTTTCCCAGCCAGAGAACTTTTTCAGGGTGACAGCACAGCTCCAGAAGAGATACTTTTCTTTTTTAAAAAAATGTTGGCTGCTCTGGGTCTTCATTGCTGCAAAGACTTTCTGTCGTTGTGGTGAGCAGGGGCCACTCCTTGTTGCAGTGCCCGGGCTTCTCATTGCAGTGACTTCTCTTGTTGCAGAGCACAGGCTCTAGGTGAGTAGGCCTCAGTGGTGGCAGCACACGGCTCAGCAGTTGTGCTTCATGGGCTTAGTTGCTCCGGGGCATGTGGGATCTTCCCTGACCAGGGACTGAACTGGTGTCCCCTGCATTGGCAGGCGGACTTTCAGCCACTGGACCACCAGGGAAGTCCCAGAAGAGATTCTTAAAGATACAAAGTCAAGGTGTCTCCAGAGTCAGAAGACAAAGAAAAGGAAGCAGGGACCCTACTCCATACTTCTCAAAGTATACTGACTTCATAGCCGGTAGCCTTGCTAAATTCACTTATTAGTTCTAGTAGCTTTTTTGTAGCTTCCTTAGGTTTTTCTACATATATGATCACACATTATCTATAAATAGTTTAATTATTTTTCAACTCATAGACCTTTCTTTTTTTTTTCTTGTCTTGATTGCACTCGCTACGACCTCTAGTATATAACAAGTAAAGTTGTAAGAACATTCTTGCTCTGTTCTTTTTTTTTTTTTTTTTTTAAAGTTTTATTAGTTGGAGGCTAATTACTTTACATCATTACAGTAGTTTTTGTTATACATTGATATGAATTAGCCCTGGATTTACATGTATTCCCCATCCCAGTCCCCCCTCCCACCTCCCTCTCCACCCGATCCCTCTGGGTCTTCCCAGTGCACCAGGCCCGAGCACTGGTCTCATGTACCCAACCTGAGCTGGTTATCCGTTTCACCCTAGATAATATACATGTTTCAATGCTGTTCTCCTGAAACATCCCACCCTCTCCTTCTCCCAGAGTCCACAAGTCTGTTCCATACATCTGAGTCTCTTTTTCTGTTTTGCATATAGGGTTATCGTTACCATCTTTCTAAAGTCCATATATATGTGTTAGTATATTGTAATGGTCTTTATCTTTCTGGCTTACTTCGCTCTGTATAATGGGCTCCAGTTTCATCCATCTCATTAGAACTGATTCAAATGAATTCTTTTTAATGGCTGAGTAGTATTCCATGGTGTATATGTACCACAGCTTCCTCATCCATTCGTCTGCTGATGGGCATCTGGGTTGCTTCCATGTCCTGGCTATTATAAACAGTGCTGCGATGAACATTGGGGTGCACGTGTCTCTTTCAGATCTGGTTTCCTTGGTGTGTATGCCCAGAAGTGGGATTGCTGGGTCATATGGCAGTTCTATTTCCAGCTTTTTAAGAAATCTCCACACTGTTTTCCATAGTGGCTGTACTAATTTGCATTCCCACCAACAGTGTAAGAGGGTTCCCTTTTCTCCACACCCTCTCCAGCATTTATTGCTTGTAGACTTTTGGATAGCAGCCATCCTGACTGGCGTGTAATGGTACCTCATTGTGGTTTTGATTTGCATTTCTCTGATAATGAGTGATGTTGAGCATCTTTTCATGTGTATGTTAGCCATCTGTATGTCTTCCTTGGAGAAATGTCTGTTGAGTTCTTTGGCCCATTTTTTGATTGGGTCATTTATTTTTCTGGAGTTGAGCTGGAGGAGTTGCTTGTATATTTTTGAGATTAATCCTTTGTCTGTTGCTTCATTTGCTATTATTTTCTCCCAATCTGAGGGCTGTCTTTTCACCTTGCTTATAGTTTCCTTTGTTGTGCAAAAGCTTTTAAGTTTCATTAGGTCCCATTTGTTTATTTTTGCTTTTATTTCTGAAATTCTGGGATGTGGGTCATAGAGGATCCTGCTGTGATTTATGTCGGAGAGTGTTTTGCCTATGTTCTCCTCTAGGAGTCTTATAGTTTCTGGTCTTACATTTAGATCTTTAATCCATTTTGAGTTTATTTTTGTGTATGGTGTTAGAAAGTGTTCTAGTTTCATTCTTTTACAGGTGGTTGACCAGTTTTCCCAGCACCACTTGTTAAAGAGGTTATCTTTTTTCCATTGTATATCCTTGCCTCCTTTGTCGAAGATAAGGTGACCATAGGTTCGTGGACTTATCTCTGGGCTTTCTATTCTGTTCCATTGATCTATATTTCTGTCTTTGTGCCAGTACCATACTGTCTTGATGACTGTGGCTTTGTAGTAGAGTCTGAAGTCAGGCAGATTGATTCCTCCAGTTCCATTCTTCTTTCTCAGGATTACTTTGGCTATTCGAGGTTTTTTGTATTTCCATACAAATTGTGAAATTATTTGATCTAGTTCTGTGAAAAATACCGTTGGTAGTTTGATAGGGATTGCATTGAATCTATAGATTACTTTGGGTAGTATAGCCATTTTGACAATATTGATTCTTCCAATCCATGAACATGGTATATTTCTCCATCTGCTTGTGTCCTCTTTGATTTCTTTCATCAGTGTTTTATAGTTTTCTATGTATAGGTCTTTTGTTTCTTTAGGTAGATATACTCCTAAGTATTTTATTCTTTTTGTTGCAATGGTGAATGGTATTGTTTCCTTAATTTCTCTTTCTGTTTTCTCATTGTTAGTGTATAGGAATGCAAGAGATTTCTGTGTGTTAATTTTATATCCTGCAACTTGACTGTATTCGTTGATTAGCTCTAGTAATTTTCTGGTAGAGTCTTTAGGGTTTTCTATGTAGAGGATCATGTCATCTGCAAACAGCGAGAGTTTCACTTCTTCTTTTCCTATCTGGATTCCTTTTACTTCTTTTTCTGCCCTGATTGCTGTGGCCAAAACTTCCAAAACTATGTTGAATAGTAGTGGTGAGAGTGGGCACCCTTGTCTTGTTCCTGATTTCAGGGGAAATGCTTTCAATTTTTCACCATTGAGGGTGATGCTTGCTGTGGGTTTGTCATATATAGCTTTTATTATGTTGAGGTATGTTCCTTCTATTCCTGCTTTCTGGAGAGTTTTAATCATAAATGGATGTTGAATTTTGTCAAAGGCTTTTTCTGCATCTATTGAGATAATCATATGGTTTTTATCTTTCAATTTGTTAATGTGGTGTATTACATTGATTGATTTGCGGATCTTGCTCTGTTCTTAATCTTAGAAGGAAAAATTTAGTCTTTCCCATTAAGTATGATGTTACTTATAGATTTTTCACAGATCCTCTGTGTCAGGTTACGAGGAAGTACCCTTCTGTGATAGCAGTATAGTTCTCCAATAATGTCTAGGTCCTAATCCCTGAAACCAGTGAGTGTGAATTACCTTACACTGCAAAAGAGAGTTTGTTGATGTGACTAAGGGTTTTGAGATGGGGAGATTACGGTGGATTATCCAGTTGAGCCCGATGAAACCACAAGGGTCTTTACAAGAGGGAGGCAAGAGGGTAAGAATAAAGATGGAATAAGGGGCCATGAATTAAGGAATGCAGGTGGCTTCTAGAAACTGAAAAGGCAAAGAAAGGGGTTCTCCTCTAGAGGCTGCAGAAGAAATACAGGATTGCCAATACCTTGATTTTTGTTCAGTGAAACCCATTTCAGATTTATGACCCCCAGCATTGTAAAATAATCCATTCTTGTTGTTTTAAACCTCTAAATATATGGTAACTTGTTACAGCAGTGGTAGGAAACTATTACACCTTCTATTTGTAGTTTTATTTTTAAAAAATCATAATTGAGCTGTCAAATTATTTTTCTACATTTCTCCAGGTGATTGCTTTTTACCCCCTGTATTCTACTAATATAGTGCGTTAACACTGATGTTCAGTTTTTTTATATGAAACTTTTAGTATTTTATTTATTTTCATAGTTTTACAGTATTAGTAAAAATAATGGCCATTATAAATAAGTATAAAATGGAAGTTGATGAAAAAATAACCCTAAGTCTTCCTTGACTCCCACCCTCCCACCAAAAAACTAGCTAGTATATGGCAAATATCCTTTTCACACATTATCTTTAGACATATATTCACTTTATAGTGGTGGATGGTTTAGTCGCTAAGTCACGTCTGACTCTTGTGATCCCACGGACTGTAGCCTGCCAGGCTCCTCTGCCCATGGGGTTTTCCAGGCAAGATTACTGGAGTGGGTTGCCATTTCCTTCTCCAACTGATGTTCAATTTTTAAATCAACTTGTACTCCTGGGATAAAGCCAATTTAGTCATATTGTGTTATCGTTTTTATATATTGCTGGGTACAGTTTGCTAACAGTGTGTTAAGGATTTTTTTTGTCTATATATATGTATATATATTAAGGGATATTGGTCTACAGTTTTCTCATAACATTTTTGTCTGATTTTTATAGTAAGTTAATTGGTGGTCTCATAAAATGGGTAGGAAAATGTTACCTTCTCTATTTTCTTAAGAGAATTTGTGTAAAATTGAAATTATTTCTTCTTAAATATTTGATAGAACTCAGTAGTGAAGCCATCTGCCCAGAGTCATCTTTGCGGCAAGTTTTAAAATTATGAATTCAACTTCTGCAATAGATACTGGTCTATTCAAATTTTCTATTTCTTGTATCGGTGTTGGTAATTTGTGTCATTTAAGGATTTGTCCATTTCACCCAAGTTGTAGAATTTATTGCATAGAGTTTATGCCCTTACCCTTTTAACCTGTATAGGATCTATTCTGCAGTGATGTCCCCTCTTCCTGGTGTTGGCGATGTGTGTGTGTGGCTTTGTTCCTTTCTTTCTTGGTCAGTCTAGCTTGAGGTTTATCAATTTTATCAATCTTTTCAAAGAATCAGCATTTGATTTTTCTCTATTGTTTTCTATTTTTTTATTTCTGCTTTATTTCCTTCTACAAAAATTTATTTTTTCCAGCTTAAGGTAGAAACTTTATTTTATGCCTTTCTTTTCTTCAGATATAAGGTTTAAAGCTACAAATATATTTTTAAGTCCTAATTTAGCTGAGCTCACAAATTTTTATTTGGTTAAAAATATTTTCTAAAAAAAAAATCTATTTTCTGATTTTGCTTGTGATTTCCTCAATCCCTGGGTTATTTCCAATTATCTGGGAATTTTCCATATATCTTTTTGTTATTAATTTATAATTTAATTGTAGTCAGAAAACATACCTTTAATTATTTCAATGTTTGTTAATTAAACCAAACGGGCTGGTTGCATTGTTCAACTCTTCTATTTCCCTACTGATTTTCTATCCTATCAAGTACGGAGAGAGGAGTGTTGAAATCTCCAGTTAGGATTATGGACATCTCTTTCTTCTGGTAATACTCTCGGCTTTGCTTCTGTATCTTTAATCTCTGTGATTGAGTGCATACAAATTCAGGATATCCTCTTATCTCTGATAATATTGTTTGTCCTCAATTCTACTTTTCTGATATTAGTATAATCACTCCAACCTTCCTATGATTAATGTTTGCATGATACATATTTTATCTTTTACATTTAGCCTATGTTTTAATAGTCAAAATGTGTTTATCAAGTAGTTGTATTTTTTTTCAATATATATTTATTTATTTGGCTACATGTGGTCTTAGTTGTTGCATGTGGGATCTGGTTCCCTGACCAGGAATCAAACCCAGGCCCCCTCCCTACATTAGGAGCTCAGAGTCTTAGCCTCTGGGCCACCAGGGAAATCCCAAGTAGTTGTATTTTTAAAATACAGTTTGAAAATCTCTGCCTTTTAATGGAGTATTTAGACCATTTCCTCAAAGTAAAAGCTTCCTAAAACCAAGCAGTGCCTGTGGTTTGTGAAATTCCCTCCTGCATATTGTTGGCATTCCACAGGGAAAGGTTAAGTGACAGGGTCACTGCCTCTTCCAGGTTCTCTGTGCCAGTTCTCTCATCTGTAAAGTGGGGATAATTGTACCTACCTCATAGGGTGGTTATGAGAATTATATCCCATATAAAAGGTGCATAGCAAGCACTCAATAAATGAAAGCTACAGATAGCTTTAGCTCCTTAGATAGTAATAATAGATTATTACCATTATACCACTAAAGAACCCTCTTCCTATTTGGCTTTTAAAAAACAACTTTATTTATCTATTTTTGACTGATCTGGGTCTGCATTCCTGTGCATGGGCTTTCTCCAGCTGTGGATGCTCTTCTTTGTGGTGTGTGGGCTTGTCATTGTGGTGGCTTCTCTTGTCACAGAACACGGGCTCTGGGCCTGTGGCCTCAGAAGCTGCAGCATGTGGCTCAGCAGTTGCAGCTCCTGGGCTGTAAAGCACAGGCTCAATCGTGGCGCACGGGCGCAGTTGCTCCTCGGCATGTGGGATCTTCCCGGATCAGGGGTCAAATCCCCATCTCCTGCAATGGCAGGGGGGTTCTTTACCACTGAGCCACAAGGGGAGCCCCCCTTTCGCTTTGACGAAGTGTTGACTGAAGAAATGAATCCCACGGTAAAGTTACAGAGAGCTCTCATATGTATCCTCATCTGCTGAAAGTTACTATTCTAGGCCTGATTTTATATAGTTAAAATTTTATATAAGTCCTTTTTTTCTCTATTTTTCAACCATGGCCAGTTATCTGTTTTTTGTTGAAACCTATCATCTGTATACTTTAAACATTTGCATTTTCATTTTATATAAGTTATATCTCAATAAAATTGATTTTAAAAACTAAAACAGGCAATTCCCTGGTGGCCCAGTGGTTAGGATTCTGGGCTTTCACTGCTATGGCCCAGCTTCAGTCCCTGGTCTGGGAACTGAGATCCCATAAGCCATGTGGCATGGCCAAAACTACCACCACCCCCCTAAAAAAAAAAGAAAGAACTGGAAAAATTCTGTCACTTGCATCAGTGTATATAACTGATGTCATATACCTATGATATATGAACAGTGTTCATATATGAAGCTCCAATACTTTGGTCACCTGATGCAAAGAGCCGACTCATTGGAAAAGACCCTGA
Source organism: Odocoileus virginianus (assembly GCF_023699985.2). Lineage (NCBI taxonomy): Eukaryota > Metazoa > Chordata > Mammalia > Artiodactyla > Cervidae > Odocoileus > Odocoileus virginianus. The sequence goes on along the minus strand of NC_069682.1, from coordinate 61,212,770 downwards.
TGTGGGGAAAAATTGAAAACAAAAGGAGAAGGGGCAGCAGAAAACAAGGTGGCTATATAGCTGACTCAGCGGACGTGAATCACTGACTCAGCGGACGTGAATCACTGACTCAGTGGACGTGAATCACTGGCTCAGTGGACGTGAATCACTGGCTCAGTGGACATGAATTCGAGCAAACTCCCGGAGAGAGCGGAGGACACCAGAGCCTGACATGCTACAGTCCACGGGGTCGCAAAGAGTCGGACACGACTTAGTGACTGAACAACAGCAACAGGTTAAAGGCTGATGATAAAGGCAACACCCAGATGCCCACCTGTCAGCTCAAACCGTGCGCCATTACCTTTGAAGCCCCTTGGCTGCTTCACTGTGTCGATCAGTTTCTTTTCTTCCTAGCTTTGCCGCACATGCAATATAGTCAGTATAGTCTTGGCTGCCTCTGAACGTTACATAAACAGAATCATCCTGAATGTGTGCTTCTGTGACTTGCTGTTTCTGCTCATCTTTGTGAACATTCACCTATGCTTGTGTGCATGGCGGTTATTACCTTTTACTACAGAATAGTGGGGCTTCCCTAGTGACTCAGATTGCAAAGAATCTGCCTGCAACACGGGAGACCTGGGTTTGATCCCAGCATCAAGAGGATCCCTTGGAAAAGGAAATGGCAACCCACTTCAGTATTCTTGCCTGGAAAATTCCATAGACACGGAAGCCTGGTGGCCCATAGTCCATGGGGTCACAAAGAGTTGGACACTACAGAGCGACTAACACTTTCACTGAATAGTGTTACTTTCTGGAATCTACCATTCTCTTGAGTTCATACGGGCTGTTTGCAGTCTGGGGCTTTTCTGAACAATGCTGCTCTGAATATTTTTGGTTTTGTATTGACAAAGGATCATGCTGGGATGGAACCACTGGGTTGTGAGGTATGGGCATGTTCAACTCAACTAGTTAATGCCAGCTGTTTCCAAAGTGGCTTATACTGACTTACCTTTCCACCAGCAGGCTAAGAATTCCTTTTTCTCTGCATCCTTGCTGACATCTACTAATCACGTTCTAACACTTCTGCCCACTTGGGTCTTTATAATAACAGCCAACACTTAATGCTCACATCAACTGTGGCAGGCCCTGTTCTGAGCACTCTGTGTGCATGATCTCATTTCATCCTCAAGAGAGCCCTAGCTGTTATGAATGTATTGTCATTTGTGAACAAGAGAGCAAGTCTTTGTCTTTCCCCTCCCCTTCTGTCTGAGCCTGGTGGCCACTCTCTGTGGCCATTTCACATGTTCCTTCTCCCATCCTGGGCAGGGCTGGGTCCCAGCACTGCCTTAGTCCCACCCAGAGCCTTTCCTCCTCAGGCTGTTACTCCCTGTCAGTCCGCCTCAGCCGCCCTGCCTCCTGGGACCGGATCAGACACTACAGGATCCAGCGCCTTGACAATGGTTGGCTGTACATCTCACCACGCCTCACCTTCCCCTCGCTCCTGGCTCTGGTGGACCATTACTCTGGTACGGCCGCCCCCCACCTCATATGAGAGTAGATGGGGATTTGGGCTCGGGGGCAGTCAGTCATCTCTTGGACACTTTACCTGCTGGAGAACATCCAGACAGAAGAGGGACCACCCCTTTCACCACACCAGTCTCTGTGCCAAGAAACTCAGCCTGGGAGCCCCGGCTTCATCTCACACCAACAGAGCCACTCAGATGTCCTGTGGGTGTGTAGGCCAGTACCTCACCCACCACTGTGGTTCTGAGTCAAGGTCCCCCACGGCTGGCACATTCTGTCCACAGGAATTAGGCCCACAGCTATTGTTACTATGGAATTTAGTCAATTCTCAGCATCTTCTGGTGCCTGTCCTGTAACAGCAGTGTCAGAGGCAGAGAGGAAAGACCAGTTTTTTTCCTCAGTTTTTGCTGAGAAAACTGACCAGGGGGTTTCTGGACAGTTGTTCCAGGCAGCAGATACCGACCGAACAAGTGGAGACTGATCATTCCTTAGCTTTCTTCTTTCCAAAGCACTTTCCTAATCAGAAAACTGGGGCTCAAAGAGGTCCCTCAACTTACCCAAAATCACACAGTAAAATTAAGTCTCCCCAGTTAGCCCAGAATCTTTGACTGCATCTCAGCTTCCAGATGAACAGTTTGAGACTCCCAATCCCACCAGCCAAGTGTGGAAGGCTTCAGGGTGAGGGTGGTTGGCTGGGGAGGGAAACGAGGCTGGAGTCGACCAGGTCAAAGATCTAGGTCTCTTCCTCAGAGCTGGCGGATGACATCTGCTGCCTCCTCAAGGAGCCCTGTGCCCTGCAGAGGGCTGGCTCACTCCCTGGCAAGGCCATACCCCCACCTGTGACTGTGCAGACGACACCACTCAACTGGAAAGAGCTGGACAGGTGAGGGGCCCCTGGAATGGGAAGGTGGAGCAAAGAATTAGAAGGACCCAACCCTGGGAACCTGGACTGGGGCTGTCACCTTCAGGGACACCTGGGAGCCAGAGAATTGTCTGAACTCAGAGGCCAGCCCGGGCTCAGTGGGTCTGCTGGGGGGACCAGCAGGGACGCCAAAGCGGGCATGGATACAGGGCATGCCTGGACACCAAGGTGGCCAGGGTGGATGGGCAGACAAGATGAGATACAACAGAGTACCAGCCCTGAGTGAGGTCGAGCAGGGGTCTGATGTGACAGGGAACAGGGAACCAGGGGGTTTCCAGCAGGTTCTGAGAGCAGGGACTGTGTGGCAGGGGCGGGGGAGGAGGCTGAGGCCCCCGACTCAGCTCTGTCCCCTCTCCACAGCTCCCTCCTGTTCTCTGAGGCATCTGCCGCAGGGGAGGAGTCCCTCCTCAGCGAGGGGCTCCGGGAGGCCCTGAACTCCTACATCAGCCTGACTGATGACACCTCCTTGGACGATGCCAAGGCCGAAAGCAGAAGGCGAAAGGGGAACCAAGGCTGCAGCGCCTAGAGCCCCATCTCAGCTCAGCCGGAGCGAGCACCCCAGAGGCAAGGCTGCACGGAGAGGAAGGGAGGGCTGGGACACAGAGGCACATCCAGGGTCCCACCAGTATCCTCTGGTCCTTCCCCTCTTAGCCCTAAGAAGTCACTTAACCTCCTCCCAGTGTGATGACGTGGCCTACAACCGCTAGTTCAAGTCTAGAGAAGTTAAGAACAGGGCCAGGACTCCAAAAAGAGACCAGATATCCTCTGGGATCTGACCCAGTCAGTTCCTGAGTTTGGGATTTCCAGTGTCATCTCCTTCTGCCTGTTGAGAGTCACTCTCCATCCCACAACTCCTCCCACAAGTTAGAAAACCTCCACCAGCATCAGGGCGGAAAAAGGAACCATTTAAAGAAAACTGACCAGTCTCACTCAGAATGCTACCACACCTCTGAAGGTAGGACTGCGGCCTGGAAGGAACAGGAAAGCAGAGGGGATGGGTGGCTTAAACAGCAGCAGAACCTGGGCTGGCCAGCTCCCACCTGACTGCCACACCAACAGCAAGACCTCTGACAGTCCAGGTCCTCCACAACCCCGTTAAGCCCCTTCTCTGGACAGTCCTAGCTCTCAGGTTTCTTTTATTGTGTGACTCATCCTTTGAACCTGGCTACGCTTTTCTGGCTATAGCAGCCTCGCCACCTTGTGGCCAAATGCAAAACGACACCATCTGAGCCCAGCACACTGCAACGAGGTTATAGTCACATTCCCTGGGCAGAGGCATCAGATGGTGAGCCCTCTCTCCACAAAGTCAAGGCCACCGCCTGTACCAACTCCAGTCCTCCATTTCCCTGCTGCCCATGAAAGGAAAGGGGCCTGGCTGAAGCTGCTAAGTGAGCAGAGAGAAGAGGGAAGAAGGAAGGGGAGGGGAGGCCACCGCCTCTATTGCCCTACTGGGTTCTGAAGCTAGAGCGGAGGTGGGAAAGACTTTACCAGTATCATCAACAGGGTCTCAATTAAAGATCTGATTTATTCAAGTATCTGAAAACATTCTACAATGAAAACCATTATCAGATGCTGCTTGAACTGTGCTATGGACCATGCACATACTGCCATACTGTTTTCAGAAGACTTGAAATGCTCATAATTGGTAGTTTAAAAACTGTACACCTGATGGAGAAGGAAGACAATTTAATGTTTCATCCAGATCCAGAGGTGCAGCAAATTAAAGGACAGCTCCAAACTGGCAAACAGGTATCTCATGATGGTCTCCAAGAAGAAACAGTTGGCGATGGACAGTTCAAAAGTGCTTCTCCAAAAGGTGGATGGTTCTTTAAAAAGTTTCAGGTCGCAACCCTTGCAGAAGACACTGATGCCCAACACACTGATTCTCGGTCCAGGAAACATCGGTCTTCCGGGTTCCACGTGGCTGGGGAGCCCCTACCAATCATGCTTCTGTGCTGTGACTAAGAGGGGTCTCTGGACCGGACAGGGAGCAGGTAGGGGCTGTGCACCGTCAGTCATAGTGGATGGCAGTGTAGAAGATGATCCAGATGACCTAGAGAGGAAAGAAGCAATGTTTACAGGTCCCTTCACCGACAGAGTCAACACAGGTCCTACTCCACCAAACAAAAGCGTCCTAACAAAGTGAGCACAGTGGACTTCCCGGGGGCAAGCCAATGCACGCGCTGCTTGGGGGCTTACATAATTTCACTGAAAACAAGATGTCTCCAGTAGAACCTAGGACCACCTTGCCGTGCTCCCAGAGGACCCTGGACAAGTCTCTCCTCCTGCCAAACAGTGCGAGGGCTGAGAGTTACAGATGTGGAAATGATGGAGGTAACGCAAATTGTACTGCTGCTAAGTGTTAGGGTCAGCAACGCGTGAAAACAGAACTCAGGTCATACTCTGTCAGCTCCGTGTCAGAGCAGAGGCTCTCACACCTGACTGTCCTTGCGATCTTCCAGAGTCTTTAAAAACACACAGAGATGCCCCGGTGCCACCTCCCAGAGATTCTGACTTCATCAGTCTGGGCTAGGGTTTACAACTTTTAATATATAACTTTGAGATGTAATCCATTGTTCATAAAGTTTACCCCTTTAAAGTATGTACAATTCAGAGGTTTTTCGTATATTCGGAGTTGTGAAAACATTTTAGAGCATTTTCATTACCCTGGAAACAAAACCTATTCCCGTTAATAGTTACTTCCCATTTCCCTTCCCACCCCTGTCCTAACAACCACTAGTCTACTTTTTATCCATATGGGTTTGCCTCTTCTGAACATTTCACATAAACAGAATCACAACATGTGGCCTTCTGTGTCTGCATTTTTTCACCTGGAATCATGTTTTCAAGGCCCACCCATGTTGGAGCCTGTACCAGTACTTCAGTCCTCTTTAGGGCCGAGTATTTCTACTTATGGGTATACGGCATTTTATCCAGCCATTCGTCAGGTGATGTCAAATGCAAAAAATTTCCATTTGGAGACTATTATGAATATGTGTTAAATGTTTCCCAGTTTTCAATATGCAGCCAGAGTTGAGAATTAGATGCATAAGTTGACAATGAGCCCTGCATTCACTCACCACAGGGAGACTACAGAGTGCCGCACCCCACACCTTATGAGACAACATTAACTCAAGAAAGGCCCTCCAGCCTCAGGAGTCTTGAAAAAACAGTACACAAGTCACACAATGTAACTATCAAAGGGCTCCCCTTGAATAACTGAGAGCTCTAGGAAACGACAAACCTTGCTGGGAAATTCTCAGTTACACATACCATGAACAAGGCAAACGATGTCATAAACCCTTCTTTCGTGAGCTCCCACGTGCCGCCATATTCTTCCTCGTCTATCTGCAGGTAGTTGCTGAAGTACAGGTACAGGACACCCGCGTTGATCAGGCAGAACCTGGAGCAAGGGAGGACAAGCACCAAACGTGAGCTGCAGGCGTGGAGGACCCAGAACTCCCACCAAGTGTCCAGCTCTGTCAGGGCACTGGCAGCTGCAGTTAACCGTGTCATGGGGGCAAATGAAGTGATCCATGAAAACACACCTAGGTCCTCAGTGGAGCTGCCCACGTGGTTGTGTCAGAGAAAAAAAAACCTCTTTTAGTTGATCGGCAAGCACATGTAAGTTCTCCAAGCCCCCTTGAAGACAGACAGAAGGCTGCTGAACAATCCCAAATAAGACCAGTTCCTGACAGCCTCCAGGTAGCTGCAGCTCGGGAAGGAGGGTGGTCATGGAAAAAACCCATGTGAAGCTGCTGCTTCACGGCCTAGTCAGGCAAGCAAGAGCACAGTAAAGCAGCCCCTGCATAACCCCCAACGGGAGACAATTTCTGAGTGTTCACCGGCGGCTACTGCACTCGATGCAGAGGTGAACCCGGCAGTGCCAGCCATCAGCTCACCAACTATGAGGGGGGCAAAAACAACAGTCAGAGTGGATTGAAACCAGAGGGTTCAGAAAGGTCTCTGACCCCCATCACATATGATTTAACAGATGCAGGAATCAGAATACTGAGAATAGAAACACAGCACTGTGCTCCACTGATCTCTTGGTACTGTAGCTGTGTAAAAGTAATGTTCATAAAGTGACCAAAACTTCCTTTATGATCTTTCCTTTTATAGTGCCTAATCTTATGGGGACTATATGCCTTAGGCCACACCCCTCTGAAGGCTGCAGTGGAAAATGTAAAGAGAACAGGTGCCTCCTGGCGGATGAAGTGTGAACTGCTGCAGGGCATGGTAGGGCAGTGTGATGACAGGAATATAAATCCTTGTGCAAGGTGGGGAGGGGGTGTGCTACAGACCTAAGGCTGTCTGAGCAAGGTGAGGCTGAGGCAGGGTGTGAATAGTCAGTGTGGGCTTTCTCAGGCCGGAAAGAACAGGAGTTGGGAGACTGGTTTAGACCTGTTTCAGGACATCAGTACAAATAGTTTGAGGACAGGGACTGGGAAAATGGCTGAATGGGGAGGCAAGAAGCCTCAAAGCCTTCGAGTTTAAGTGCTTGGGAGAACCATGGGTCCAGCAGCAGAAGCAGGGAGTCAGGAAGAACAGACAGTTTTTCTTGTATATCACACAAACTACAGTCCCTGGCTTAGCTATGTCATGGCCACATCCTTATCTGCTACTAGAAGTCTGGGGACCCAGCCAATTTGGCCACATCCCTCTGAAAGGAGTTTCATTTTGGACAGGCTGAGTTAGTGGCTCTAGACAGAGCCTACTAATGGGACTTAGAAATGTCACTGGCGCTCAGCTACTAAGCTCGTTTAGACTCTCCTACTGTAAAAGTGGTTGCTTAATGAGATAAGAAAGGGAAATACAAGTGAAAGAGACAAAGGATGACAGGGAGAGAGAAAATGGCTGACATTGGGCCTGCCTGTCAAGATTCACACACTAAGTAAAAAGTGAAGTCACAGCATTTAAATGTCTGGTGGTCAAGGGGGAGGGGTCAGGAAAGGACTGTAAGTCTCCACACTGAGATTTAAGGATGGGCATCCATTCTATATTGTAAACAGGAGAACCACATACCAAATGTATGGGCAAAGATGAGCATGCTGGATTGGGGTGGGGGCAGGAGGCTGTGCGTGTGTGTGAGTTGCTCAGCTGTGTCCGACTCTTTGCGACACCACAGACTGTAGCCTGCCAGGCTCCTCTGTCCATGGGAGTCTTCATGTAAGAATTATTAGTGGGTTACCATTTCCCTCTCCAGGGGATCTTCCCGACTCAGGGATGCATCTCCTGCATTGGCAGGCGGGTTCCTTACCACTGAGCCACCAGGGAACCCTGACTAGCGTGTCTTTGCTCTATTATTCCCAGACTGGGTGACTTCAGGGAAACCCCTCAGGGCTCCTGCAAGACGAGACAGGTGCAGGGGGTTCGAACCACTGTTACCTTCTCCTAGGATATGATCTGGGGAAGACAGGAGATTATTTTTTTTTGGCTTTTAGATTGCCTTCTGCCATCTCTGGCCATTTTCCTGGTATCTGCCTTTTCTTCTCACAGGAAGCTCAAATGGGGTGACCAACATTCTAAAAATGTGGTATGTATCTTCATACCACTTCCACCCTGAGAAGATCTCTATGAACCCCAGGTCCTGCCTGCATCTCATCCTCCTCAATGAGTCCTCATCAAATGTCCACTCTGTCAAAAGTGAGTTGGAGGATAAAGCCTATGGTTTCCTTGGATAAACAGTTTGCTCAGCATCATAAATCAAAAACCTCTTTAGCTGGGAGAGAGGACTATACATTCCTTTTCGGTTACCTTCTGAGAAAACAGCCAACTCAAATGAGTTTGAAATGATTTCACACTTTTCACCCCAGAGTAAGGAAATAAGACATGTGATCACAGTTAACACATCTATGTGATTTTCCAATGTTGAGTACTGACAGTTTGTATTCCCTGTGTGAGAAGAGAAAAGGCCAGAGGTTTGCCTGTCCATTTCTACCATAACTTGCCCATGACTCCCATCTTAAGACAATTCCCACAAATCTTTTTAAATCAACCTAGTGGGCATGCAGTGACTTCTTAACAAGTTGAGTGATGACCAGGGGCTGGTGTCAAATGCTGCCATTGGCCACAGGTGCACAATAAAGGAAGAAGGACCCAACCTCCTACTTTTTCACTGCCTTTAAAATGTAGGGACCTGGGGCTTCCATGGCAGTCCAGTGGTTAAGTGCTTCCACTGCAGGGGACATGAGTTCGATCCCTGGTCTGGGAACTAAGATTCTGCATGCCATGTGGCAAGGCCAAAAAAAAAAAAAAAGTAGGGACCTAAAACAACTTCTGCCAAAGCCAAGATTCAGGACATTCAGCACAGTGCACAAGGAAGTGATCATCAGGTACAGGAGCTCTTCCACCTCCCAAACTTCCCTAGACAACAAAGGTCATGTCAGAACTAGATTCCTGTTACCAACAGGCAATATAGCAACCTCTTGCATGAGGTCACTATGGACCCATGAATGAATAAACTAACCCAGATCTTCATAAAGGTAATATGCCTGACTCAAGATGTTCCCAGGCTGCTGAACTGAGGAGTGCTGCATCAGACCCAGGAGGGCCATCATGGGGCCAGTTTTTTGCTTTAGTCATTATACACACACACACACAAAAACTTTAAAAGACAAAAAAACCCCAAGACTTACCCTGCTATTCCCAAGAAACCTCGCAATGGTAACACTCCCCAAATGACACCTAGGACCACAGCAATGATCTGTCGGAACCAGTAGATCACATCTAAAAATTCATCCTGTAGAAAAAAGAGAGAATGTATGCATTATCTGGAGGGAGTACTACAAGAGAACCTCTTGTAACAGGTGAGGAACAGAAATGCTTTCTGCTAAACTCATCTTCCAGAGAAATTTCCCCCCAAGCAATGGTATTTGGTTCTCCAATCTCTATATCTTCTTCTTATACTAAATTGTGGTTTAAAAAATAATATATATTTACTTATTTTGGGACTTCCCTGGTGGCTCAGATGGTAAAGAATTCGCCTGTAATGCAGGAGGTGCAAGAGACGTGGGTTTGATCCCTGGGTCGGGAAGATCCCCTGGAGAAGCAAATCACAACCCACTCCAGTATTCTTGCCTGGGAAGTCCCATGGATAGAGGAGCCTGGTGGGCTCCAGTCCATGAGGTCAGAGCCAGAGTCTCTTGTAACAGATGAGAAACAGAAAAGTTTTCTGCTAAACTCATCTTCCAGAGAAAGTTTCCCCCAAGACAATGGTATTTGGTTCTCGAATTTCCACATTTTCTTGTACTAAATTGTGGTTTAAAAAAAGATGATATATTTACTTAAGAGATGGCTTCCAGGGTGTTGTGCTCTAGAATTTCATTTTTTTTTTTTTCAGAAGCTACAAAAATGAAATCGCTGTGACAGTAACTGAGCTACTGGCCAATTAAGTGACCTGGGGATACCTAGACAGACTAACCACAGGCGGAAGGGCTGACTGTGAACCAATTCACTACCACTTCTCCACACAAGGAATTCTGAGTAAGTCACAAAGGAGAGGCTGCATTAGAAACAAAAGTGAAGAAGGTGCCAGCACATCTAATTTTCATACAAGAACATGGAAGATTCAGGTTTCTGACCTTCCCTGGACTGCAGAAACCAGTCCTTACACAAAGAAAGTAAGACATGACACAGCAAATCAGAAAGGTTTTACAACAGCTGGGCAGGACAAGGGCACTTTCAGGAAGTACCTCCCATTTACCCCCGCCCCCTTACAAGAACCCCAGGAAAACCTATTTCATCACTCCAAAAAAAAAAAAGGGGGGGGGGGGAAGATTGCAGATATAACAATCTTTCCAGGCCAACTGGAATCAAGCTATTGGCAACAGTTCCCTCCCCACCATGGAGCAGAGGTGGGGAAGTGCTCACATTCATATCTTCTGAATGCATGTGACCAGTAAGGACATCGTGAAGTTCCCCAACCATTCCTCACACACATTTGGTGGTTTCTCCCCGACCCCTACTCCCCACCACACCGCATGCACAAACGCTCACCCCTGAAAGGCGGTCTGTCTCCCCTCTTAACTCTCACACTTTAATAAGTATATTAAATATAATAAGTATATTTAATAAGGGTATTCAGTTTTCTCATTCGACAGGAAAGCAATGGTAGCTCACCTTTAGTGAGCCTCACTGTGTGCTAAGCACTTTAACGAAGCAGGTACCCCACGTCAGAGTTTTTCTGAGACTCAAGTGAGATGATACACGGAGAGAACCGGACACATAGTAAGTATTCCATAGAAGTCTGCTCCTGTTACTGCTCCTGCCAACGACTCGGGCAGTTAATTCTACATCAGTGACTTACTCAAGATCCTGCTGGCACTAAAAGGCGGAGATGGAATCGAACTCAGCTCAGTCTTGCCGTTCAGGCACGCGACCTGCCTGCGAGGACAACTCCTCCGTCCCTCCTTGCGGGTTCCCGCGAGACCCAGGCGATTTCACCCTTTGACCAACTCTGTGATGAGTCCTGAGCCTGACAGCTGGACCCGCGCAGTTCGCCCCAACGCCCCTGGGCAACCCTGAACACGGCCGGGCCCGGACCGGGACAGGAGCAGGGGCTGGTTCGGGCCTGTCCTTTCGTCCCCGAGTCCCAGCCGGCTCCTCGAACGTGCGCCCCCGCTAGTCCCACCGCACCTTGTCTTCCCAGGCAGCGTCGCTCCGCAGCACCTTGCTCCAGACAGAGACTTTGAGGGCCCCGTTGGCCAGCTGCGGCTGAGACGGCTCCTCCTTCCGCCGCCCGCCGCTCATCCTCCCGTCGCGCCGCCCGGGCCGGGCCTGGGGCGCGCGGGCCGATCTAAAAGGGGTCGGGGTCTGGGGTCGCGGGTCACGGAGCGCGGGGCTGCGGTGGCGGCGACAGCGACAGGCTCAGCAGATCGGTTCTGCGGCGCCCCTCCGGCAGCCTGCACTTGGCCAAACACCCAGGCTCTGTTGGCTCGGTAGAGACCAGGCGCGCGGAAGGCGGAGCCACGCAGCGCCGCGCGTCCTCCACCCGCCGACGTGCACACGCAGCCAATCGGCGGCCGCGCAGCTGCCCGAGCGAGAGAACAGGCGCCGCTTCGGCGCAAGCGCACTGTGCTCGGGGACGTGACGGCAAGCTTCTGCTGACCCCGCAGTAAGGTGAGAGGGAAGGGACAATCTTGGTAACGACGACGCCATGAGCGCGAGGAGATGCAGCGGAAGCATAAGAACGATGTTACCGAGGAAAGCGAGGTTAAACGGGAGCTTCATCCAATCCGCCACAGCTTGCCCTCGAGCAGAGGAGCAGAACACGGCCCTGCCTTACCCGAGGCGTCCTTTGGAGCCCAAGCCTTGCTCCCCGGGGCCCCCAAGTTGCCCCTCGGCTTAGCCCTCGCTTGTTTCCCCCTAACCTTGCCAAGTCCCTTAGGACCTTGTTCAGAAAGTTCATTGTTTGTGTAGTAGTAACTTTAGTGTCTCTTCATGCCTACCATCCTCTTTTGACAGATGTGACCCCTGAGATCCAAAGAGGGGAAATGATTTTCTAAGGCTTTCAAGGGTGTTGGAACCAGCTGAGGACTCCTCAGGGGAGAAAGGTGATATTCTCTCTCAAGGGAGAATATCTTGTTAGATATTCTGACAAGAATATCTGAGAATTAATCCAGCGTGTCCTCGCTACGCGCTTGGTTAGTGGTTCACAAGTGTGCTTCTGGACCAGCAGCAGGTGAATTACCTGGGAATTTGATTAGAGATTCAAATTCTCAGATCCCACTCAGACCCATTGAATCAGAAACTCTGGGGTGGGGCGCATAATCAGAGTTTCCGCCAGCCCGCCAGGTGGTGCCCTGAGCACACTGTACAAAGTAACAAGGCACATGGGTCCTGTGTGGTGGGTTTATAGAGGCAAAGTAACTTGCTCTGAACCACTCAGCTAGTACCTGGCTCTGTCTGATTTCAAATTCTGCACCCTGGGGAGTTTCCTGGAGGTCCAGGGGTTAGAACTCGATATATTTCCCTCCCATGGAATCTGGTTCAATCCCTGATACCAGAACAAAGATCCCACAAACCAGAGGAGCGACCAGGCGGCCAAGAAACAAAACAAAAACCTGCAGGTTTTTTTGTTGTAACGTATATTAGAACTGCATTCCTTTTTTATTGCCAAATACTATTCCAGTCTATCGACGTATTACATTTGTTTATCCATTCATCTTAAAAAAATTTTGTTTGGCCCCACCCCGCATCATGTAGGATCTTAGTTCCTCCACCAGAGATGTTTCCCCAGCCTCCTGCATTGGAAGGAGGAATCTTAACCACTGGACTGCGGGGGAAGTCCCTTTTTATTTACTGGTGTTGTTTTTTATAATGTAGTGTTGCTTCTGCCATACAACAAAGCAAATCAGCCATAATTACATATATGCCCTCCCTCCTGAGCTTACCCCACCCCTCTAGGTCATCACAGAACACCAGACTCTCTCCCTGTGTTACACAGTAACTTCTCACCAGCTATCCATTTTCCACTTGATAGTGTGTATTTGTTGTTGCTACTTTCTCCACTTGTCCCACTCTCTCCCTCCCCCTATTTTTATTTATTTACCTGGCTGCCCTGGGTCTTAATTGCAGCAGATGGGATCCTCCTTGTGTCATGCAGGATGTTTCCTCTCAGCGCAGAACTTTTTTTTTCATCTGCACTGTTAACCTTAAATATAGCAGCAATAGGGTCAGAACATCCTTTGCTTACCTGTCAATATTCATGTGTGGTTCTCCACCTTAGGCGAACAATGGAATCTCCTAGGAAGCTTTTTCAGAATACCATAGCTGTTGTCTTCTACCACAACCCAATCCCAAGATTGTGTTTCAGTAGGTTGAGCGGGGCTGGACCCCAAAGATGATACACACTGCAACAGACATTACTTTTTATTTTTTTATTTTATTTTATTTTTTTTGCAACAGACATTACTTTGTCCGCACCTGGTGGGATGGCCATATACCTGACACGGGTGTACACCTTTCGTCCTAACTTTCACATTATCAGCCCTCCCTCCTCTGAACCAGTTTCCCTCCCCTATGCAAACCTAGAGTAAAGCCTAACCAGCTCACTCCAGTTTGGACATGTATCACTGATATAAAACCTATTTTACAGACTCCCTGATGGCATGCAGTGCTGGAGATAGATCATTCTATCACAGAATGTTGGAAGAATACCTGGCCTGGAGTCAAAGACAGAAAAAGTAAGTTTTTAGCCTGCTGGGTCTAGTGGCAGAGGATTGTAATGGGGAATCTGATCTGGGCTGTTAGGGATCTGAACTCGGAGGGAAGAGTAGGAGTTAAGAAGAGGAAGAGGGAGGGGAAAGGAGGAGAGTATTCCAGGAGATGAAACCACATCTGCTATTGGTGAGGAATAAAGCCACAAGTTAGAGAAGGAAGGGGAGACTAGTGCTGAATAACCTTCTTCCAGTTTTATTGAAAAATGATGTGCATCACTGTGTAAGTTTAAGGCCCACAGCATGATGGTTTGATTTATGTATATTTTGAGGTGTTTACCAGAGTAGGATCGGCTAACACCCACCTTCTGAGATAGATACAATAAAGAGAAAAGCAAGAAGAATATGAAAAAGGAAAAATAAAATCTACTGTGATGAGAACTCTTAGAATTTACTCTCTTTTTTTTAATGTTAAAAATTATTTATGTATTTATTTTTGGCGGCACTGGGTCTCCACTGCCGAGCTCAGGCTTTCTCTAATTGCAGCAAGTGGGAGCAACTCTCTAGTTGTAGTGTATGGGCTTCTTATTGAGGTAGCTTCTCTTGTTCCACAGCATGGGCTCTAGGGCCATGTGGGCTCAGCAGTTGTGGCACTTGGGCTTAGTTGCCAGGCAGGTAGAATCTTCCTGAAGCAGAGACTGAACCTGTTTCCCCTGCATTGGTGGATTTTTAACCACTGGCCCACCAGAAAAATCCAAACTTTCACCATTTTTCAGTGCGTAGCTCTCTGACCCAGTGCAGTACATTTGCTGGTGGTCGCATCCATTTTCAGAACATTTTCATCATACAAAACTGAAACTCAGTGCTCGTTACACTGTTAACCCCCCACTCTCCCCCTCAACAGCTGGCAGTTACCATTCTACTTTCTGTCTCTGAATTTGACTGAGTTCCTCATTAACAGTGTAATCGCACACATTTGTCTTTTTCTACTGATTTATTTCACTTAGCAGTACATCTTCAAGGTTCATCTATGTCATAGCATGTCGGCACTTCCTTCTTTTGTAAGGTTGAAGAATAACTTCCTTAAATGTTCACAGTGTATACATTCTGTTTATCCATTTATCTATTAAGGGACAGTTGGGCCTTTTTGCTATTGTGAATAATACTACAATGAATAAGTGTACAAAACATCTGTTCATTTCTCTGCTTTCAATTCTTCTGGGTATATACTCAGAGTGGAATTACTGAATCATATCATACTGCCTTTAATTTTTTGAAGTATTGCCATAGTATTTTCCATTCCCACCAAGAATAGACAAGAGTTCCAATTTCTGTACATTCTCATCAACACTTGTTTTTTGTTTTTTTTTTAAACAGTCAACCTAATGAGTGTAAATGAGTGTAAAGTGGCATCTCATTGTGTTTTGATTTGCATTTCTCTAATGATTAGTGATGTCAAGCATCTTTTCACTTGCTTGCTGACCATCTGTTTATCTCTTGGAGAAATGTCCATTCCAAAACTTTGCCTATTTTTGAGTCTAGTCTTTTGGGTTTTTGTTGAGTTCTAGGGGTTTTATGTATAGACTAGATAGTAATCCCTTATATGTAATTTGCAAACACCTCCTCCCATTCTATAGGTTGCCTTCTTACTTTGTTGGTCATGTCCTTTTGGGGGGGAGTGGGGCAGATTATGTGACATATAATCCAAACCTTTGTCAAGTGCTGAGTACCAGGTCAATAAAACTTTTATTGTAATGTTTGCACTATGTCATCAGGGAAATAAAACAAGAAATATCCTTTAATAAACAAATTTTTAAATTTTAATAAAGTGCGATTTGTCTCATTTTTTGATTGTTGTTGCCTGTGCCTTTGGTGTTACGTTCAAGAAATAATTTTCAGTCCTATGTCATCAAGTTTTTCCATGTTGTCTTTTATAGTTTTAGCTTTTACGTTTAGGTCTTTGGTCTATTTTGAGTTAATTTTTAGTGTTAGGTAAAGGTCCACCTTTATTCTTTTACATGTGCATATCCAGTTTTCCCAGCACCATTTGTTAAAGACTGTCCTTTTACCATTGAATGGTTTTGGCATCATTGTTTGACCGTATATGCGAGAGTTTATATCAGGGCTGTCTAATTTATTCCATTGGTCTGTTTGTCTGTCTTTATGCCAGTGCCACTCTTTTGATTACTATAGCTTTGTTAAGCTTTGCAATCAGGAAGTGTGAGTCCTCCAACTTTGTTCTTATTTTTCAAATTGTTTCACTTATTGGATATCCCTAGAGATTCCATATGAATTTTAGAATGAGTTTTTCTATTTCTGCCAAAAAAAAAAGTCATTGGGATTTTGATGGAGAATGCAGTGATTCTGTAGATTGCTTTGTAGTAACAATATCAAGTCTTCTAATCCATGAGTATGAAATGTTTTTCCATTTATTTGTATATTCTTTAATTTTATTCAGTGATGTTTTGTAGCTTTTTGACATGTAAGTCTTTCACTTACTTGGCTAATTCCTAAGTAGTTTATTCTTTTTGATGCTATTGTAAGTGGAATTATTTTCTTAATTTACTCTTTGGATTTTAAAAGTAATTTTTATTTATTTATAGCTGTGCTGGGTCTTCGTTGCTGTGCAGACTTTTCTCTAGTTGCAGCGAGCAGGTGTCCCATTGCGGTAGCTTCTCTTGTTGCAGAGCACCAGCTCTGGGGCACAGGCTCAGTAGTTGTGGCACACAGGCTTAGTAGCTCTGCGGCATGCAGAACCTTCCTAGAGCAGGGATGGAACCTGCGTCTCCTGCATTGGCAGGCAGATTCTTTACCACTGAGCCAGCAGGGAAGCCCCTCCTTTTTGGATATCTCATCGAAGAGAAATAGCTGATTTTTGTATCTTATAGCATTGCTGAATCCATGTATTAAGTTTAACAGTTTTTCTATGTGTAGAATCTTTAGGGTTTTCTACATATTGATCATGCCATATGCAGAGATAACTGTTTCTTCCCCCTAAGAAGAGTTAATTTTTTATATGTCATATTGTATCATATTATATACGTCATATTGTATCATATTTTGAAGCTCTGATTGGAACCCCAAGATTCGCTACATTTATCTTTACGGGGGCAGAGGACAGTGTCACAGAAAGTTTTATTTGGAAAGCTGCTTAGATCCTGCAGTCCAGCTCATGGTCCCTTGGCTGTTAGAGGTCCAGCAGGCATCTTAAACCTCATCTGTGTCCCTCCGCTTGTCTTCCTGTACTGTGCTTAGTCTTTCAGTCTTGTCTGACTCTTCGTGACCCATGGACTGTAGCCCGCCAGGCTCCTCTGTCCATGGATATTCTCCAGGCACGAATACTGGAGTGGGTTGCCATGCCCTCCTCCAGGGGATATTCCTAACTGAGGGATTGAACCCGGGGCTTCCGCACTGCAGGCAGATTCTTTACTGTCTGAGCTACCAGGGAAGCCCAAGGATGCTGCAGCGGGGAGCCTGTCCCTTCTCCACAGGATCTTCCCAGCCCAGGAATGGAACCCGGGTCTCCTGCATTATAGGATTCTTAACCTGCTGAGCTACCAGGGAAGCCCCAGAGCCTTCTAGGAGCAGAAAAAGCCAAGCTGGCGGCGTTGAAGGTCCTTGCCTAGAAGGCATTCATGGCACTGAGACTGGTTCCCTTTCTTCCTTTCACCCAACACTTATCTTAGGAAGTGGGGAATTTGGCTGAAACCCAGTGGATCCATCTGGTTAAAATAAACATCTTGGGTGGTCTAAGATGGAAAAGAACTTGAAGAGTCAGATTTGGAAGGAGAAATTTTGCCTTTGTGAGGTTGGGTTTTTTTTTTTTTAGCACCAGTTAAACATGTCACTCTTGGGACCAAGGGTGTTCTCCCAGTTGAATGCCCCGTTACCACTGCCAGCTGCTTGTAGCAGGCTTTGGAGGAAGGTGTGCTCTGAGGGGCAAGATTGTGGCCTCAGAGAGAAACAGACGGAATCACAGAAACCCGGTGCCCTGGTGGGGGAAAAACTAAGGAACTGTGAAGAGAGCACTGGTTGTGAACTAGAGGCCTGAGTTTCTTCTCTTTGCCTAAAAGAAATATTTTACTAGCGTTATTGAGCCCTTGCATGTGTGCAGGCTAAATTGCTTCAGTTGTGTCTGCCTCTTTGCAACCCCACGGAACTGGAGCCTGCCAAGCTCCCCTGTCCATGGGATTCTCCAGGCAATACTGGAGTAGGCTGCCATTCCCTCCTCAGGGTGATCTTCCCAACCCAGGGATCAAACCATGTCTCTTCTGTCTCCTGCACTGGCAGGCCGGTTCTTTCTTTACCACTAGTGCCACCTGGGAAGCCTATTGAACCCTTACCAGGTGCCAACTTTACTAAATGTTTTACATACATTTGTTTTCTCCAAAAGCTGGCTGGGATCTTAGTCATTATACTGAACTCCTCTCCTGTAAACAGTGGTCCTTCCCTTAGAGTATGTGTTCCAAGATCTTCAGTGGATGCCTGAAACTGGATATTCTAGGGATACTATGTTTTTCCTATGTGTACATAGCTATGATAGTTTAGTTTATAAATCAGGTACAGTAAGAGCATATCTGAATCGCCAGTGTCACTATTCTTGTACTTTGGGGCCACTATTAAATAAATAAGGGTGACTTGAACACAAGCACAGAAGTACAGCAACAGTGGATCTGATAACCAAGCAGGCTCCTAAGTAACAGGTGGGGTGAGCAGCATATACAGCATGAACAAACAGGATAAAGGGGTGATGCAGATTTCAGGCCTGGAGGGTGGGAGATTTCATTATGTTACTCAGAACAGCATGCAATTTAAAACTCATGAACTGTTTCTTTCTGGAATTTTCCAGTTAGTATTTTCAGACCAAGGTTGACCATGGGTAAACGAAAGTGTGGAAAGTAAAACTATGGGTAGGAGATTACTGTACCTTTACTTAAAATTTGTAGTGAATGTGGACTACTTGTATAATGAAAATGACCATCTCAGGAAGGCTACACTTGACCTTCAGGCCACTATAGCTTTGAGAAGTCAAATGCTCTTAGGGACTACTTGGTGGTACCCTTCTTCTCACCTTGTAACTTTGAAAGGTGAGATGCTATCTTCCCAACCCAGCAGTTTCCTGGGGTAAGTCAGAATCCTGATTATAAATATCAGGTCCCTGGAGCAACAGCATGAGAATCTTCTGTGGCATCACTGAAGGGTGCAGACCCTGGATTCTCTGGGAGTAAGGTCTGGGAACTTGCACCTTTGTAAGCTCTTGATGCGTAAGGACTACTTCTCTGGGTCATCAGTCCCAGTCCTGCCACTTAGAAGCTGTGTGGTATTGGGCAAGTTACTTTAATCGTTCTGTATTACTCAGCCCTGTGCTGAGAAGCCAGATAAGGACAATAACAGATTATCTGATTTCATTCTCTGAGTAGTATTACTGTTCTTTTTTATTGATGAGGAAACTGAAGCTTGAAGTGGTAGACCAAATTGCCTGTGGTCACAACAGCTAATTAAGTGACAGAGCCAGAACTTGTACCCAGGCTTCGATCATAGAGGAATGCTTTAGAAAACAGTAACACTGGTAGTAGTTATGACTATTCCTACATCTCCCCTGAGTTTACTCTCTAAAGTTCCAGTGGCTAACATATAATACCAAGGCATACTTGGCCCCTCTCCTGTAGGAGCTTTCACATTTGCAGCTTCCAAACTAGTGTCCTTTTACAATCCAGAGTCCTAAATTGTACCCTGAAGGTGTTGTCTCTCAGTCTAGTCCGACTCTTTGCAATCTCATGGACTGTAGCCTGCCAGGCTCCTCTGTCCATGGGATTTCCCAGGCAGGAGTACTGGGGTGGGTAGACATTTCCTTCTCTGGGGGATCTTCCTAACCCAGGGATCAAACCCGAGGCTCCTGCATTGCAAGCAGGTTCTTTACCATTGAGCCACCAGGGAAGCCCGAGTCCTTTTAGCATATTCTTATTCTGCCAAACCCCAGGGCTAAATGTCCAGTTTGAGGGATACTGACAGAGGGATGTGGGAAGACCAGGACCCCAGACAAATGGCTAAAAGAGCTGGGGCACTGTAATCTGGGGAACTTGAGCAGGGAGGCTCCACTTCCAAATTTCTGACAACTGACCTGTGGTAGAGATTAGACGTCCTCCACGTAGGTACATCTAGGTGTGCTGGGGAGAAGCACAATTTGGTTCAATGAGAGAAACTTCTAGTGCTTAGCTCAAACCATGTTAGATTGCTGGATACCAGCAGGCAGTGAACCATCCATCATTAGTTTACATAAGAGAGGGACTGACTTCAGGCTGACCTTAAAGCCAAGAGAGACTTGAATTCATACCCTGGTTTCACTCCACACTAGCTGTGTTAAGTTTGGGCAAGTAACTTAACAAATCCCATTTCTTTACCTATGAGAAGGGTATCTCATTTTTTGGTGAATGTTAGATGTGTACAAGAGTTAATGTTTGGGCTGTAATTGCAATGAAGTAATTTCATTATAACAGAAATGCAATGCACAGCTAGCTTAAGCAAAAAGGGGAATTTACTAGCTTACATAATAGGGAATTTCAGAGATGGTGCTGGTTTTAGACATGACTAGAGTGTCCATATATCATCTCTGCTTCTTTCTGTGCTGACTTCACAGTCATCACACTCCTTCCTCATTAGGAGAGGGGGAGGACAAAGCTGCCAGCTCCGTCTCCTTACCGCTTAACATGCCCCCAGAGTGTGACTTTTGACCCCAGGGAAGGCTGGTCCAGCTTGGGATACAGATGCTCCCTGCACACTGTGATGAAAGGATATAGGACTTCCCTGATGGTCCAGTAGTTAAGAACCCGCTTGCCAATGTAGGGGACGTGGGAATGATCCCTGGTCCGAGAAGATTCTGCATGCTGCAGGACACCCAAGCCTGTGGGTCCCAACTCCAGAAGTCTGCATACTGCAATGAGAAGCCACTGCTCACCGCAACCAGAGAAAGCCCTCATGCAGCAATGAAGACCCAGCACAACCCAAAATAAATAAGTAAAAAGAGGATACAGAATGCAGTTGGGGCCTAGGAAACAGAAACAGAGTATAAGCAGCTACTAGAGAGAATGACAGAGCTAAGGCAGAGTAAGAACTCAGCCACTGTCCCATCTCCAGGCTGGGCCCAGGGTCATAGTGAATCATCCTTCTGCTTTGAAAAACAAAGACAAAAACAAAAAAACAACTTTATTTGACAAAAGACAAAAACAAGTTATTTACAGTAGTTTTTTGCTCAGATAATTCAACGGGATAACTGTGCTTCTCCTCCAGGCTTCTCTCACAACCAGACCAAGCAGAGCCTGCCCCACCTCCAGCCTCCCCATCATGTACAAGGGGGGATGCCAACCAGAATTCAGCAGCACGGCTCCCTCACCCCTTACGCCCTCCACTGCTCAGTGCACTGTGGGAAGCACAAGTCCCCCCACCCCCAGCCCAATACACCTCCAGAGTCCCCAGCTACCAGTGTCTTGCAACAGTCATGCCAGACCTGGGCTCACAGACACAGGGTGGGAAGGTAGAGGCCGGACAAGTAGCAGCCTCCGCTAACCCTGAAGCTGCCATGTCCATTCTTCCCCAGTGGGGCCTCAGGAGGGTGAGGGTCCCTGATCCCCCTGGGACATACAAGGAGAGGAGGCGGAAGTGAGAGCCTAGAAGACTCGCCTGCTAACAGAGAAGGAGCTCCTTCTCTTAAAGAACCAATCCCCGTTCCAACAGCAATGGGTGGGCCAAGCCACTCCTAGAGTCTTCAGGAAATCACCCCAGAAGGATAGAACACGTGTGGCTGCCTTTCTCCTGGCCAGGCCCACCCGTCAGCCAACACCCAGGAACTGTGCTCCTGTGCCCAACCTGGCAACTTTAGGAAACTACAGGCTGAGTATCCTGACCTGTCTTTTGGCCCAGTAACAATGTTATTCATAACAAAAAATATTTCAGCTAATAACCTAGGATTAGTGTTTCTTAGGATATACTAGAAGATGGGGGTATATTGCTGTTGAATGCCATCAGCAATAAAACAGCAAAAAAAAGGGGGGGGGAGGGGAAGGGAGGAAAATAAGACTTAAGTGATCTTTCTCAGTGTGAAGTTCAGGGCAGGGGCTTCTGCGGCTCCGATTTAAAGAAAGGTGCAACAAAGAGACACTCAAAGAGAACAGGCTTCATAACCGGCTTCTAGCCCCAGCCTCTCCCAACGCAGGTCCACAGGCAGCAGGGGGCACCAGCCCAAGCTCCCTGTGGGAATAGTCTCCGGCCACCATCATGGGAAAGGCTGCCCACGTAGGGCTTTCTGACCAGTAGGTGGCTCACTTCTCTCCAAGCAGGAGCTACAGGGAACTTTTTGACATTCTGGCCCCACGAAGCCAAGTTCCTAGAAAGAATTCAAAACTCAGGCCATGGGGTGAAGCTTTCAATAAAGGAGAAAAGATTAAAGAGGGAAAAAAAAAAAAAACCACCCCACTGCCTCAGTCTAGCTTACCTCCCCCACCCCCACCCTCACCATACAGTACAAACAAAAACAAACCAAAACAACAAACCAACCAACCACCTGTTTTTATCCCCCTCTTCTGCTCTGCACGCGGAAGGTTTGGTCGGATTCTCTGCTGGACCCTCTCTGGTGTGGCCTGATCCCCTTCTGCGCATGACGCAGAAAAGCCAAAGCCCGTAAAAGTGTTTCTGCTTTTTTTTGGGGGGGTGGGGGGTGGGGAAGGGAACCAAACCAACAACAAAACAACCATTTGGAAATTCGCAGAGATTTAGATGGTCCCCCAAATGAAAATACTCCTTCCTTGTAAAACAATCCCCAGCTGCAGTGGTGAACTAGTCCCAGCTCATCAGGCTCCATCAGGCACTCTCATTCCCCACACCGGGGCTAACTACGCCTGTTCATGCAAACCACAGCAAAGAGGGGGAAATAAACACAAAGTTTGGCGAAAACCTAAACATCCAACTGGACTCGGTTCTGTTACATCTGATCAGTACCTCTTTTCTTTTGTTCACACTTATGAACCTGGAATGTCCACACTTGGCTTAACAAAGAGAGGCCCTGTCAGGGGCAACTTGGACCCAGCACAGGTCTCAACGAGGCTGGTTTCCCATGCCCAGCCCAGGAAAGCAGGCTGGAACAAAGGCGTCCTGGGGATTCTCTGAAGCAGCAGCAGCAGCAGCAGCAGCACCACACCTGTCTCCCATGTCTTGGTCTCGTCACGGAGCAGGCCTAGAGAAACGGCAGAGTCAGCAGAGAGGTCCCGTCACAGCGCAGCGACACCGTCTGGTGTCTTCCTGCTGAAGACCTCCGGACAGAGGAGATGATCCTGATGTTTGGCAGTGATCCAAAGAAAACCCTCTGTGGGAAGGGGAACCAGAATGGAAACCCAGGACAGCGGGCTCGAACCTTGAGCACCCCTGCTGGCGGATGCCTACTTGGGGTTTTCAGGGACTAAGGCAATGGGAGTGCGCAGCAAGGGGGGTGATGGGTTCTGCTGCTTCTGGAGCTCCATCTCTGCAGCCCTCTGGAGCGCCACCTCCACCAGCAGCTGGAAGCCGCTGAAGTCCTCCTTGTCCTGCTCCGGGGGTGTGGGCGGGGGTGTGTTGAAGAGTCCGCCTGTGGGGCTTCCAGCTTCGGCCCTGGTCAGCAGGGTGAGTGTGCTCCCAGGGGTCACCAGGGGCTTAGGGGGCTCCAGCTCCCCTTGCGGGAAAGCGGCTCCTGGCTTATCTCCCTGGCCCGAGTGGAGCGGCATGGAGCACATGGACAAGGAGAGCACGCTGGTGGGGGCCGGTACGGACACAGCCAGCACGGAGGGGCTGCCGCCTCGGGGGAGGGCCACATCGGAGGCCTTGCCCCCGCGGCGGGAAATGGTGTACTGGTTGGGGTCTTTGCCATCCTTCCGAAGCATGTCTGGGAGGAGCCGCCGCCGGGCGTTGATGAACCAGTTACAGATCTGGAATGAGAATGAGACCCCGGGATCAGGTTCCTCGATTGAAACCAGCTACAAAGCCCCTGTTCCAGACCCCAGGAACACAGCAGCAAACAATTCAGGTACAACTGCAGCCCTCAGACAGATGTTTGTTGGGAAGAGAGAGTTAAAGAAGAAATCAGATAAATGAAAATAAAATGCAACCAGCCAATGAAGGGACAGCACGGCAGTGCTGATGGAGACAGGAATGGGAAGAACCAGTCAGGTTTGCGAGGACCCACGGTGGTGTTCTCTGAGAACAAGGCTCGAACAGCTCTCCAGTTCAGCCTTGCCACTGGCTGTCACTCACTCTCTAAAGTGCAATACCCCAGAGCTTCCCTGGTGGTTCAGTGGTTAGGAATCTGCCTTTCAATGCAGGGTATGTGGGTTCAGTCCCTGATCGGGGAACTAAGCCCACGTGCCATGACTACTAAGCCTGCGCCTCAACTAGAGAGCCCGTGTACCTCAAACTACAGAGTCCACGCACTCTGGAGCCCACCTGCCACAACAAAGATGGTCTGTGTACTGCAACTAAAACCTGATGCACCTAAAATAGAAAATATTTTTTAAAAAGTAAAGTAAAATGCAACACTATTATTCTTGTTCTAGAAAACTGCCATTTGTCTCCTACCACCTATAGAATCAAGTCCAAACTCCTGGGCCTGGGTAGTAAACCCCTCCCCTGTTCATGGCCTATCTTTCCAGCCCTTATATAATTGTTAGTGTGAAACTGCTCACCAGCCTTCGTTGAGGCCCTGTGCTTAAAAAAGAGAAAAAAAAAGGCTCCATGCTTCTTTGCACATCACATTCGTTCTTTCTGGAACACCCACTTCTTTACCTGGAGAAGGCCTACTCTTACAAGTCTTGGCTGATCGAAATTGGGCTAGACAGAGAACATGGTTTCAAAACACATCTCTTCACCTACAGCTGCTACAGTGTGTTAGCTGGTCCGTCAGATCTGACTCTGCAACCCCACGGACTGTAGCCCGCCAGGCTTCTGTCCATGGGTCTCCAGGCAAGGATACTGGAGTGGGCAGCCATTCCCTCCTCCAGGGTATCTTCCTGACCCAGGGATCAAACCCGGGTCTCCTGTATTGCATACAGATTCTTTATCATCTGAGCCAACAGGGAAGACCACAGCTGCTGTGGGCCTGACAGTTTCTTCATACTTGAATGAATGACACCATGAGGGCAGATAATTGTTTAGGAAGTGTGAACAGCTTCTGCACACCCGAGAGGAGAAGGCACCTAATTATGGCATGACTACTGGCATCTAAAACACCAGCTTCTCATATCTCCTTTCCTCTCATTTACTCCTAACAGCCTAGAGTAACACTGATCGATCCTGTAACAGCTCACCTGGGCATTATTTTAGAAGCTATGGATTAGACTA
Organism: Odocoileus virginianus; assembly: GCF_023699985.2. Taxonomy (NCBI): domain Eukaryota; kingdom Metazoa; phylum Chordata; class Mammalia; order Artiodactyla; family Cervidae; genus Odocoileus; species Odocoileus virginianus. Next base: position 61,187,828 of record NC_069682.1, on the reverse strand, counting down.
GGAAACAGTTTCTTAGCTGCATGGCTGGTGTAAGCTCATAAATACAAAACCAGGTTTCCCTTAAATAGGCAAATACAACCCCTTATCATTTTTTCCATGTCCTTCTCCCTCTGGCCCTCCACTGGAGGAGCTACTGCTGGGGGAAAGAGGCCAAATCCCTTTGCTGCTAACACGAAAGTACTGGAGAGAAGAGACTGTGGGAGCGTGTTGGTGATGAGGCATGGGTGTAGCGTGGTCCATACCCACACCTCTAGGCATGTTGCTAGGCATTTTCGTTGAGAAGTAGCCATTTAAGCACTGTGTGTGCATGCTAGATCACTTCAATCGTATCCTACTCTTGGCGACCCTATGGACCATACATCTATGCAATTTTCTGCTAACAGTTTTATCAGCCCCATGTGTTTGGTCAATTCCCATTCTACTCAAGAACATACAGAAAGCTGAGCCTGGAGAAGTCAGGCAGGAGTCCACCTCCAGCCAGGGCTCGCCAAGCCTGGCCCTTTGGATCTGGAGGAACAACCACCCCTATTCTCTGGCATCTTTCTCTCAGGATATCAGAGGCCCAAAGCCCAGCTTCTTTCATTCACTGGAATGGCCAAGTTAGAACTCCTCACCTCCCTGCTGCCCTCCCTCTCAGGACTCTGCACTCACTCAGTGTTTACGGAGTGCTTAGCGTGCCAGGCCAGCTCTTGGTGCTGGGGATGCTTCTGTGAATTAAACAGACACACGCTCTGTCCCGTGGAGCTTAAAGTCCATCTGGTTGTGGAGACTGGCAGTGAACAAACATCACCATCGCTGCCAAGAAGTGCCAGGAATAAAAAGGCAGTATATAGACATAAGAGTGACTTCTGTAGATGAAGGGAATGGGGAGACCGAAACCTGATGGATTAGAACAGCCAGCCATGCAGAAAGCCAAGGGAAGGATGTTCCAGACAGAGGGAAGGCAAATGTCAAGGCCCTGAGAGGCAGGAAAGGGTTTGGTGTAAGGGACAGACAGAAGCAGGCAGGGCTGACCCCACGAGGCCAGAGCACCATGGTTAACCACCAAAGCGGCCTAAACCGTGAGTGGCCTGACCTACTTTCCACATTGTCGGTTCTTCTCCTCGGTTCACTTCAGTCGCTCAGTCATGTCGGACTCTCTGTGACCCATGGACTGCAGCATGCCAGGCCTCCTTGTCCATCACCAACTCCCGGAGTTTGCTCAAACTCATGTCCATTGAATCAGTGATTCCATCCAACCATCTCATCCTCTGTGGTCCCCTTCTCCTCCTGCCCTCAATCTTTCCCAGCATCAGGGTCTTTTCAAATGCGTCAGCTCTTCTCATCAGGTGGCCGAAGTATTGGAGTTTCAGCTTCAGCATCAGTCCTTCCAATGAATATTCAGGACTGATTTCCTTTAGGATGGACTAGCTGGATCTCCTTACAGTTCAAGGGACTCTCAAGAGTCCAACACCACAGTTCAAAAGCATCAATTCTTTGGTGCTCAGCTTTCTTTATAGTCCAACTCTCACATCCATACATGACTACTGGAAAAACCATAGCTTTGACTAGATGGACCTTTGCTGGCAAGGTAACGTCTCTGGCTTTTTAATATGCTGTCTAGGTTGGTCATAGCTTTTCTTCCAAGGAGCAAGCATCTTTTAATTTCATGGCTGCAGTCACCATCTGCAGTGATTTTGGAGCCCAAGAAAATAAAGTCTGTCACTGTTTCCATTGTTTCCCCATCAATTTGCCATGAAGTGATGGGACCGGATGCCATGATCTTTGTTTTCTGAATGTTGAGTTTTAAGTCCGCTTTTTCACTCTCCTTTCACTTTCATCAAGAGGCTCTTTAGTTCCTCTTCACTTTCTGCCATAAAGGTGGCATCATCTGCATATCTGAGTTTGATATTTCTCCCAGCAATCCTGATCCCAGTTTGCGCTTCATCCAGCCCAGCATTTCTCATGATGTACTCTGCATATAAGTTAAACAAGCAGGTTAACAATATACAGCCTCGAAGTACTCCTTCTCCGATTTGGAACCAGCCTATTGTTCCATGTCCAGTTCTAACTGTTGCTTCTTGACCAGCATACTGATTTCTTAGGAGGCAGGTAAGGTGGTCTGGTATTCCCATTTCTCTCAGAATTTTCCAGTTTGTTGTGATCTACACAGTCAAAGGCTTTGGCATAATCAATAAGGGAGAAGTAGATGTTTTTCTGGAATTCTCTTGCTTTTTCTACGATCCAGCGGATGTTGGCAATTTGATCTCTGGTTCCTCTGCCTTTTCTAAATCCAGCTTGAACATCTGGAAGTTCACGGTTCACGTACTGCTGAAGCCTGGCTTGGAGACTTTTGAGCATTACTTTGCTAGTGTGTGAGATAAGTGCAATTGTGTAGTAATTTGAACATTCTTTGGCATTGCCCTTCTTTGGGATTGGAATGAAAACTGACCTTTTTCAGTCATGGCCACTGCTGAGTTTTCCAAATTTGCTGGCATGTTGAGTACAGCACTCTAACAGAATCATCTTCTAGGATTTGAAATAGCTCAACTGGAATTCCATCACCTTCATTAGCTTTGTTCATCATGATGCTTCCTAAGGCCCACTTGACTTTGCATTCTAGGATGTCTGGCTTTAGGTGAGTGATCATACCATCATGGTTATCTGGATCATTAAGGTCTTTTTTGTATAGCTCTTCCATGTATTCTTGCTACCTCTTCTAATATCTTTTGCTTCTGTTAGGTCCATACCATTTCTGTCCTTTATTGTATTCATCTTTGCATGAATTGTTCCCTTGGTACCTCTAATTTTTTTTTTTTCTAATTTTCTTTAAGAGATCTCTAGTCTTTGCCATTCTATTGTTTTCCTCTATTTCTTTGCACTGAACATTTAGGAAGGCTTTCTTATATCTCCTTGCTATTCTTTGAAACTCTGCATTCAAATGAGTATATCTTTCCTTTTCTCCTTTGCCTTTAACTTCTCTTCTTTTCTCAGCTATTTTTAAGGCCTCCTCAGTCAACCATTTTGCCTTTTTGCATTTTTTTCTTGGGCATGGCCTTGATCACTGACTCCTATACAATGCCATGAACCTCCATCCATAGTTCTTCTGGCACTCTATCAGATCTTATCCCTTGAATCTATTTGTCACTTACACTGTATAATCTTAAGGGATTTAATTTAGGTCATACCTGAATGGCCTAGTGGTTTTCCCTACTTTCTTCAACTTAAGTCTTCTCATGGTCCTGTCTTTTCTCTCCTCCTAGTTTTTTTTTTTTTTTTTTTTTTTTTAGTTCTACCACTTTATTGCTACCAACCCATCTCCCTCCACCCTCGTGCACACATGCTCGGTCATGTAACCCCATGGACTTCAGCCCGCCAGGCTCCTCTGTCCATAGACTTTTCCAGGCAAGAATACTGGAGTGGGTTACCATTTCCTTCTCCATCTCCTCCTAGTTTATCAACAGATAACTTACAGAGCATGTAGCAGCTGCTGCAGGGGGAGGGAAAGACAGGACCCACCCCCCCCTTCACACACACACACCTGCCTTGTGCTGAGATGCCGGCAACTGTGTGGGCTGCAAAAACGTCTAACGTTCCTCTTACAGGTGAATGGACCAAAGGCCCAGTCTCCTCAGGGCTCCTGGACCAGCTTCTACCTCTACCTATCACCTTTCTCGGCTCATACCTTGGGCAAGGCCTCGAGTACCACTACTCAAAGGGACAGCCACCTGTGACCACAGCTGGCACCTGGAGATACACGGCTCCTTGCCCAGCAGCCTGCAGCCACACTTGCTCTTACAGGTGAGCCAAGGACGGCACTGGACTCCAGGTCCTGTCAGGCTGGGAATGCTCCTAGGCAAGGCAGCACCAAAGGCTTCTTATTGCTTCTCTCCCTCTCCATTCCAGCCTAGAAAGACCCTGCCTCTGCGGTTCTCCTTTACTCCACCTTCCCTCTCTGGTCCTCTCAGAGCGAGCACACACAGACAGCAGCCATCAGCTGACGGGGCCGAGCTGCTCACTCCAGTCCTGGCTGCAGTGGCAGGAGGGCCCTGAGGGAGAAGTGAGACTGAACAGGCTAAGAGGACGAAGGCAGGAAGGACTCTGATATGAGGTCCCATGCCAGCCATCTCACTTGTGATATGTTTAATCTGCAAGCAAGCCTTGACAGTAGCAAGCAGCGTCCCCAAAGTACTACAGAGGGACCCGGAACTCACAGATGAAACAATCTGCCCCAAGCCACACCGCCTCCAAGTACACAGCTGGGGTTCAAGTCCAGGTCTTTTGGCTTTAGGGGCCCTCCTGTTCTTCTCACTCTCATTTGCTGTGTCTTACTGAATAGAGGAACAAAACAGAGAGCTGAAAGTCGTCATCGTAATCCTAAAAGCAGACACTTGTTGAACAAGACAAAACAGACAGTAAGGAGGCTGCCAAGTTTTCCGCAGGCCGGGGTGAGCTTGGGGAGGGGGCTGTTCTCATGCTGTTCGCTTCTCAGAATTAGAAGCCAAAATGGGAGGTGCAGTTAGAGGCTCGGTGCCCACGCATCTGCTGGTAAAGCCAGGCTCCCCTCCATATGACTGCTGCTGTTCTGAACATCTCCCATCAAACTAACTTATTTCATCTTCTACCTGGTGGCTCAGCAGTAAACAACCTGCCAGCAATGCAGGAGACACAGGTTCAATCCCTGAGCTGGGAGGATCTCTTGGAGAAGGAAATGGCAACCCACTCCAGTATTCTTGCCTGAGAAATCCCAAGGACAGAGAAGCCTGGTGGGGCTACAGTCCATGAGGTCACAAAAGAATCAGGACCTGCTTAGTGACTAAACAAGTTTATGAGACAGCTTCTGTGATGAGCTCCATTTTATTTCAGCTGTTGAAGAAACAGAGCCCTGATCAGAGAGATTCAGTAACAAGTGCAAAGGCTGGGATGTGGTCCAAATAGCCTGGTTCCAGGCAACAACCATGTGAAAAACTAAAGACAGTCAGCCCAAGGCCCTTCCTCCTTGCTCAGAGGCTTCTATCTCTGTCTCCAGCTGCCTCCCATCTACCTGTGCCCCAGGAGAGCACTGCACCTCTCCCCCTATCCCAGGATGTAGCAGAAACATGACCAGTGTTTCTGTCCTGAGTGCAGTCATGTGGAGGGGAGCCTGGCTTTACCAGCAGACGCGTGGGCACCTAGTCTCTCGCTGCACCTCCCATTTTGGCTTCTAATTCTGAGAAGCGAACAGCATAAGAAAACCCCCCTCCCCAAGCTCACCCTGGCCTGCGGAAAACTTGGCAGCCTCCTTACTGTCTGTTTTGTCTTCTCATCCGATAGAAATGCACAGCTGAGGGAGGCGGGGGAAGGGCCCAAGGCCCGAGTGTACCACCAGTGCCCGCTGTGATAACGGGCTGTGTGGATTTTCTGCAGCTCCCTCTGGCTGCTCAACCCAAGCTTAAATCGGGGGAAAAAAAAAGCACATGACGTGCTCCAGCTCAAGGTCCCTGAGGAGTGGGTAGGAGAATGCCAAGGTGAATTCTGTGACTGATACAGCAAAACACAGGCTGGGTGCCTGAAGACTGTCCCTACCATAAGGCAGGGCTCTGTCTGAAAGGCTGCTGCCCTGTCAGTAGTTTTTTTAAATCAGTGGCCCAGATGAAGGACACAGGAGGAATCACTGTGGCAAATGGGAGTGGGAGGGGCACTAGGGAGCCGATGAAGGCCATGAGGATCAGAGCAGGTCTTTTGAAGGCATGTGAGTGCTTTTTTTTTTTTGGCTGTGTCACGCACCATGTGGGGTCTTAGTTCTCCAACCAGGGATCAAACCCAGGTCTCCTCCATTGGCAGCGTAGTCTTAACCACTGGACCACCAGGGAAGTCCCAGGAGTGCTTTAACTCTAGTAAGTCTTTTCAGCTGGGAAAGACAGAAGTAAAAAGAGGGGAAAGAATGAGGGCACAGAGAGACCTTTCCCAAACATCCAGTCCCTCCACCTGAGTTGTGACCATTCCTATCTGGGTGCTCCTAAAGGCAGGTGGCTATGTTAGATCACCTTAAGGGTGATTTTTAAAAACTATATATTCTGCTTTATAGATGGGGGATAGAAGAGGGTGGAATCAAGAATGTGTATTTTTTTTTTTTTTTTAGGAATGTGTATTTTTAAACAAGCTTTCCAGAATTCTGCCACCCAAGCTTAAGAACCAATGGTTTAGCCCACTGGTTTAACTTGTCCTAGTGGGCCAAACCCCGTATTTAAGCAAAAAAGTTTTATACAAAAGCTCAGAAAACAAAACAAAACACACAGATGAAAAGCCTTAAGGTGGGGAGACAGTGGTTACCTGCAGGAAGAAGCCGGGAGCCTGGCTTTGGAGCCTTTCAGAGTAAAGAGAGCAGCTTCGAATGGTAAAGGTGCAGTGATAAAAGAATTCGCCTGCCAATGCAGGAGATGTAAGAGACACAGGTTTGATCCCTGGGTCGGGAAGATCCCCTGGAGGAGGGCATGGCAACCCACTCCAGTATTTTTGCCTGGGAAATCCCATAGACAGAGGAAGGTGGCAGGCTGCAGTTTATAGGGTCATGCCTATGCATGCCAGGGCACGGCCAGGCCACCCCCTGACCACGCAGCAGGTCACTACAGCTTTGGTCCCTCTCTGGCCCAGGACAAGTATCAGAGGGACTGCTGACCCCACCTCCCCAATCCTTCAAGTCTGTCAGGATTCCAGATTCAGCTTCCTGAGAGAAGCCTTGCCTACCAGGGCAGTTCAGCTGACACCACACTGGAAATTAACTACACCGAATCCTGAGTCCTTTGAATAATGCCTTCCCTCCCCCTGGGGAGTAGGGTGGAGGGTGGGGACAGTGCCTGTTCTACTGTGGTGTTTCCAGGACACAGCATCAGGTCTGGCACAGAGCACCCCCCATCAATACCCCACACGGTGGAGGGAAATGGGCCCACCCCTCCCTGCCACGCTTACCTTCCCTCCCCAACAGGCAGCCCCTTAGAACAGTTAGGAAGCACAGCAATACAGTGGGCTTAGAGGGTGTCACTGGGGCCTTTGCACAAATGACTTTTTGCTTTTACCCTCACAACTGCCTAGCCCGGGGGCAAGTACCAGCAAACCAGTTAGTTAAATGACTCATTGACTTGCTAATGAGATTGCTCCTGGGCCAGTTAAAGGAGACAATCAAAAGGGACGTCCTGGGGAGAGAGTGAACAAGCTTGGCAAAAGCTTGATGCTGACTGGAGTCAGGTGATGGATGCCAGAGGTGTTATTACAATATTCTCTTACTTTTGCGGTTATTTGCAAATGTTCTTAATAAATAATGGAAATTTTAAAAATTAAATACAGGAAAAAGAGATGCTTCCAGGGACTGGCTTACACCAACTTTTCTAGGTTAAGGAGCCACTGCATTTCTGTACTTCTGAAGTCCTCATTGTAGACATTTTCAACAGTTTAATCTTCTCTTTGTCACTTCAAGAATTATTTACTGAGCATTTACCAGATACCTGGCATTAAGCTAACACTTAGGATGTATGATAAATAAGACTAGGCTTCTGGAGTTTAGTGTTCTAAAAATCATTCAGGGCTTCCCTGGTGGCTCAGAGGGTAAAGAATCCACCTGCAATGTGGAGACCCGGGCTGGGAAGATCCCCTGGGTTGGAGAAGGGAATGGCAACCCACTCTAGTATTCCTGCCTGGAGAATCCCCATGGACACAGGAGCCTGGCAGGCACAGAGTCGGACAGGACTGAGTGACTAAGCACAGCACCAGTGACTAAGACTCCCAACTTCCAATGCAGGGGTCTGGGTTCAATCCCTGGTCAGGGAATGAGATCCCACAGGGAGTGACCAAGACCAGTCACGCCAGATAAACCAGTCACTTTTTAAAAAAAAGGCCATCAGTCAATTCCAAATGCTGACCAGTCCTGGTGCTGTGGAAGCACAGAGCTCCTCTAGGGGTCAGGGGTCCCCTTGGTCAGGGTGGACGCAAAGGGGTCTGGGTATCTGTCAGGGTGGCAGGAAATGGGAGGCCAGGGATGAGCCTGCTCTGCAGGCTGGTACAGCAGCCACTGAAGGGTTCCAAGTAGAGGAGTGGCAGGTGATCCAGGTTGAATCAGGGCAGGAGAGAAGCCATATTCCTGAAATGCTGGCTTCCCTGGTGGCTCCAGTGGTAAAGAATCCACTTGCCAGCGCAGGAGATGCCAGTTCAATCCCTGGGTCAGGAAGAGCCCCTGGAGGAGGAGGAGACGGCAATCCATTCCGGTATCCTGGCTGGGAAATTCCATGGACAGAGGAGCCTGGTGGGCTACAGTCTGTGGGGTCGCAGAGTCAGACACGACTGAGCAACTAAACAACAACAGCAAGTGTACTGGAACTGGTGAGACCAAACGAGCTGAGAAAGGGCTATCGGGGGAACTCCTTAGAGAAATTAGGTGTTATCAGCCAGGAAAGCTGGGGTGCCGGTGAGACCTTCAAGCAGGGGTATGTGGCTGGCACTGTTTGGGATTCACAGTACAGTTTTCATCAAGAACGCCAGTCGGGGGACTTCCCTGGTGGCCCAGAGGTTGGGCGTCCGCCTCACAGTGCAGGGGACGCAGGTTGGATCCTGATCAGGTAACTAGGATCCCACATGCTGTAAGGCAGCTAAGCCCGAGCGCCACAACTACTGCGTGCCCGTGCTACAGCCAAGACCTGACGTGGTCAAACAAATAAATATTAAAAAAGAATGCCACACGGTCCAGGCTGCCCCTTAACTCTCAGGGTGGCCACCCCTGAAACCCTTCCCACCAGGGGATGCCGAGACCCAGCCGGCCCTTCCGCAGAAGCCTCCAGTCTGCAGCAGCTAATCCATGGCCCAGACCTACATTTCTGTAATGCAGGGATCTGGGGGCGTGGCATCCGAGGGCCCACGAGTTCTTCACAAGAACCGTTTGGTCTTGTTTCCATTTTGGTCACAAGTAGCAGTGCCGTGGCCTCTGGCCACCCAGCTTTGCTCAACTCTGGAGCCAGGCAGTGCCTCTGTCTCCCTACTCATCCTAGTGCAGCCAACAACACACCATCCAGCACTTGATATTAATGCAGTTGGATGGAATCCCATTCCTTTTACATTTCTTTACCTTGGAAAACTGGTTATTTTACAGTTGTGTGTAAGAGCAAAAGCAAGTAGTTTTTTTTCTTTAAAACCCAGTTTTATGTTTGTACATGCTTAAAGAATGTGATAAAAATTATTCAAGTCAACACTGTGAGGTAGGCAAATCCATGAAAAGTATTTTCTTTAAGAGAAGTCAGTACATTATTCAGGCTTAAGAAATACTGTCCCTGATTAAAAAGCAATTTCAATAAAGTGTGACAGGTGGTTTAGCAGCACACGTAGAGGCATATGGAATACACAGCAGTGGCCTCCACCCTAGGCTGGGGGAGTCAGAGCATGAGTTCATGAGAAAATGCCTCACCAGAGTAAGCCAGGCTCAAGAGAGGTCAAGAAGAAACCAAGGGAGATGGCCCGGAGGCTGCAGAGTTCAAGGGCCCGAGAGACAGCAGGAATAAGGCTGCGGGCAGAAGACTGGCAAGAAGCTACCTAGGCAATCCTGGCTTTAAGGCACCTGTCTTTGGCCTGTGCTGTTCTATATCCTGTGAGTTAAAGCCCACCTCTTCTGGGAGGCCTTCTGAGACTCCAGGCCTGCTCAGAAGCCCTGCCCTCATCTCTGCTGCCATCTGTCCCAGCAGTGATCACTTCTCCCAAACATCAGTGACCAGGTCTTCCCCAGCTGTCTCATCCCAGACTAGACACTGCCCAGGGTAGGCCTGTGTCTGGGTCCTCTCTGGGGCCCCAAGCTCTGCCCAGCATATAGTGCTTGTCGGTACACCAAGGGTCTCGGAACTGCTAGGCAAGACCTGTGATCTAGCAGAGGATGAGAGGAAGAGCAGAAGCGCCCGCCCTTCCCGAACACCTCCCAGTAAGCCTTGAATTCTTCTCTGTCTCGTGCCCTGACCTACTATCAAAGTGCTACCAACATCTCCCTTTCTCAGACGAGGAAACACGAAGCTCAGAGAGGAGGCAGTGACTTGGCCAAGGTCCAGGCTTCCTCTTGTGGAGAAGATGGGATCCGAGTCAGGGTCTGTAACTCTAGAGCCTTTCTCATAGACAGACTCCTGTTAACCATTGCCCAGCAGGTATAAAGTCAGGTGACAGGAATTCAGAGGGCTGAATACTCACCATGAGGCTTTGCAGAAGAGGGAAAACAGCTGGAAGATGTGGGCGGTTCGGAGTCGGGTAAGGGAACGAGAGGTAGGGCCATGGACTGAGGAACGGGCCAGGAAAGAAGAGAAGTGGGAGGGGAGGCGGCGGGCATGGAGGTGGGCCTCTGCGAGGCTGGGGGCCCACTCTGGGTCAGGCGTCTTACCTCAGCATCATGAGAAGAGAACACACACACCTGCAGGTCAGCAACAGGGACAATTCAAAGTAGCTAATTCCCCTCACTCTGACCAGAAGTGGGTAACAGGCTCCTTTGAGCGTCTTCATGTTTGTGGTTTACACAGCACTTTCACATCCAGTTCTGAATCTCTTCCTCACAGCAGTTCAGTCAGGCAGTCCAACCCCACTTTACAGATGGGAAATCAAAGTGTGGTTCACAGCTTCTGCATGGCAGAATGGGGTTTTGACCCCAGAATCTCTCCCTTCTGCCCTTTCCTTCACTGTGATTCCAACTCCCTTTTAACCAATCTGCAGATCACCAACTGCCCCTGGAAACCAAACTGCCATCCAAGCACCCGTCTGGGGCTGGAGGCCGAAGCCCAGACACTCACTGCCTTTCCACCTTCTCTTGGTGTCTTGTATTAATGATGACACCCAGACATTAATAACAATTCCCTACCTCTTCAGAACGCCCCAGAATCTGAAATCTAGCTGTGAAGTCTTCATACAGTTGTCTTCCTGTAAGGCAGAGAGGCTGGCTATTCTCACCTGACCCAAGAAGAAACTGAGGCCCAGGGAGGGGAGGTGACCAGCCCAAGGCCACACAGCTGAGTCAGTGACAGGCCTGGGATGGGACCGGAACCTGAGTCTCCTGCGATCCCCTGCTTACCTGCAGCACCGACAGGTTGGTCTGTCCAGAAAGGCTCAGCTTCTCCTGCTCTGAGGGGTAGGCGTTGTAGCGGTGCAGGTACAGCCAGTCCCGGAGGATCTTCACCGACTCCTTGGGCAGGTTCCCTCTGCGCTTCCTCTTGCCTGCCAGGGAGAGGAGGCCTTCCTCCTCGCCCAGGTCACTGTCCGACATGGTGTCCAGGGGCAAGGCGAGACCTCAGGCAAGCCTGAAAGAGGTGACAAAGGGGATGGGGACGTTATTACCATGTGCTGCCTGTGACCCTTCTCTCAGCACATCATTAGAGCCTGGGACGCCAGAAATGGGGTAATCGAAACTCAGTCTCAGGCCACACCAAAGCTTGGGCAAGGTTGAAGGAAGAGCCCAAAATGCCTCTAGTTCATCAGGCCAGAGCAAACTATTGAAACAAATGGTAGATCATTAATAAATAGAACCAGACAGTAATTAGAGCCACCACTGAGGCCTGTTTTCTGTGCTCTGTACTGAGCACTTCACATTTGTTATCTCATTCAGTCCTCACACATGCCCTTGTGAGGGAGACAGTAATATCATCATCATTTTATAGATAAGAAAAACGAAGGCCCAGAGAGATTCAGAAAGTCATCCAAGATACTATGGCTGTTAAACAGTTACCATGGGACCCAGTAATTTCATGCCTAAGGTAGCTGGTTATGAAGACAAGTGAAAACCCATGTCCACACAAAACCTTGTACAACATTATTCATAATAGTCAAAGGTGGAAGCAACCCAAGTATCCTCCAACAGATGTATGGATAAATGAAATGTGGTCTACCCATAATACAGTAGAATATTATTCGGCTGTAAAAAGGAAGTCTCGATACAGGCTACAGTATGCATGAAATTGCAAATATCATGCTAAGTAAAAGAACCGAGTCACAAAAAACACATGCTGTATGATTCTATTTTTATGAAATGTTCAGAATGGGCTGGAAGGGAATAGAAGAGTAATCACTAAAGGGTACGAAGTTTCTTTTCCAGGTGATAAAAGCATAGATTTATTTGCTTTAAATGTGTAAGCTGGGGACTTCCCTGGTGGTACAGTGGATAAGAATCCGCTTGCCAATGCAGGGAAAACAAGTTTGACCCCTGGTCAGGGAAGATCCCACATGCCAAAGAGTTAGTAACTAAGCCCGTGCGCTACTACTAAGCCCGTGCTCCACAAGAGAAGGCACCACAGTGAGAGGCCCTCGCATCACAACAAAGAGGAGCCCCCCTCCACCATCCAAGGCAACTAGAGCAAGTCTGTGCGCAGCAACGAAGACCTAGCACAACCAAAAAAACAAAAGTGTAAGCTGTATGCTATGTGAATTATACTTCAATAAAGTTGTTATGGGGAAAAAAAAAAATCTGACCTCCAGGATGTGGCGTGGAAGCACGGTTTGGACCCTGATGGCTTGCCCTGGCCCCATGCCTTCTTGGTTCCCAGGTCTCCCAAGACCCAGTGTGGAGTCTGGAAACCCTATCAATCTCCACACTCCTAGAGCAATCCATGCAACATTTACTGTGTACCTATTGTATACCCTGCAGAAATGTTGAATTATCCCTATTGGTTTTCTCTCTGACATTCTCCTTTGTCATTCAGGCCTTGGTCTGGTCCCAGAATCAGTGCCTCAAAAATCCGGAAAAATGAGCAAAGGCTGGGCTCTGGTTCCTCCAGCGTGGCTGTGTGACCTGGGGCAAGCAACCTTCCCTCTCTGGGCTTGCATCCTAGTCATCTGTCAGTCGAAGGAAGGTGTTTCCCTAGATACTCCCAACTCAGTTGCTCATCCTCCCCGCCACCCAAAGTTCTCCTTCCCCAAGGCAGTAAGAGATCTACATGTTTAAAACCAAAGTTCCAGGACAAGCTGATGCCAGAATCTCAAGGCTCCTCCCTCCTCAGCCTTTTAACAGCTCCCTTGCAGTCTGGGCCAGCAGACTCTGGCATCTCCCAGGTTTTGTTTCCTCGACTTGGGCCGGAGCCCAGATATCTGGGCTGGTTAGGCCAGGCTTTCGAGGGAAGGGTCTACTCTCCCAGCCAGGCCACCTGGAGGTGAGACAGGCACTGGTGAGAGATGCCACTCCTCAAAGAGCACCACCAGCAGGCTGCTTTCTGAGGTCGGGTTTCTGAGGTTTAGCTGGCCAGGGCAGTCGGGACCTGAGCTCAGGCAAGGATGCAGCCCTGGCAGGCTGGGAGTTTACCCGAGGTGATCTGCACAAATTCCACCCTGGCTGCCAATCAAATCCTAGTCTGCAGGGTTCCAGTGGGTGGCCTGCGGAGATGACCCTGCACAGACTTCCCCACCACAGTGTCTGCGCCCCAGCCATACACGACAACTACAGCAGACACCGGTCACAAACCCCAAGCAGGGAGGTTCACCACACACACACCCCCCACACTCCCACCCAGCCTCACACCAGGCAACTCTTAACAGCACTCCCGATACTGGCACCAGCCCATCGCCCAGCCCTGGAACCCCCACGATTTCCACCGACAAATCCAGCAGACACACAGTTTACAAATCCCACCTTCAGCACGAACAACTGGTACCACGCAACCAGTCCCTGGATATACGCCCACTCAAGAACTCCAAACGACTCACCCACCCACGAACTCTCAGACTGGGAAAACTCCTGACCGCATCACACCAGGGATCAGTTCTTACCCTCACTGGCCTGCGGCAGCACCCTCTGAACACAACACCCGGGGCACCACTCAACGACGTCGGACCTGCAAGCACTCCCGCACCGACTTTCTGACAACTCCCGGCAGCTCGGCCGACACTCCCCCGGGCCGAGCCCTCGCGCGGCGTTCCCAGAAGTTCACACAAAGCGCGCAGTCTCCCCCGCGGCCCAGACCCGAGCCGGAGCACATGGCTCCCGGGGCGGCGGGGGAATCGGCCTTCGCTCGGGGCGCCGGCACCCCTCGCACCCCCGCCCCGCCACCCTGCGTCACACTCGGCGCTTCGGCTCCCCGGGGGGCCCGCCACCCCTGTGGGGCGGGGGCTCGGGAAGAAAGAAAACTCACGTGTCTGTCCCGGGGCAGGAAAAAGTTTGGTTCCCACCCTCCTTCCCCCGCCGCTCGGCGCTGGCTGATCTTCGGGGCGCGGGGCCGGCCGAGCCTGCGCGCTCGGCTTTGTGCTCCGAACTCGGCCCGGAGGGGGAGGGGAGGGGGCTGGGCTCCCACCTCCGCACCGCCCCCCCCCGCACCAGCCCTGCGCCCAGACTCCATGTTGGCCGCCCCCTGCCCCAGAGACGGCGCGCTTCCCCCCCCCGAGGGAGGCTCGGCTCCGACTCGGCCTGCCCGAAGGACCCGGCGCGCACAAACTTTCTTCGGGTCGCCGGCCCCACGCGCCCCGCTCCCTTGGCCCGCCCGGGAGTGACAGATGCCTCAGAGACAGACTTTCCTTTGTTCCAAAGGAAAAGGGAACTCGCGCGGGCTCCCCGGCCCCCCCCCCCCCAGCTCCGAGACCTTCCCGCTGCCCCCACCCGCAGCTGTCACTCTCGGGGGGCCCCCTCCCCGGCCCGGCCGCGGCGGGGGGTGGGGGGGGGCGACCGGCGGTTAGCAACGTGCACTTTTGAAACCAAACAAACCCGCCCCCCGCGCGCTCAACCCCGGCCCCGGGGCTGGGTAGGCCGTCTCCCGGGGCGGGATCCTCGGGAGCTGGGTACCCCCCCTCCGACCAAGGGGCCCCAAGTGAACTTCCTCCGGGAGGGGGGGGAGGGCGGGAGAGCCGCGCTCCCCCGTACCCCGACCGGCCCCCGCCAGCACACCGCAGTCGGGACTCAAACACATCCGGGCTCACACACCCACAATCGCACGCGCTAGGACGACGCCCCCTCCCCCGCCTGGCCGAGAGAAAGAAACTTTCAAAGTTCTCCGCGCGCCCCCCCACCCCGGCCCCCATCCGCCCCCCCTCAACTCCGGGGCCCCGCACTGACTTTCCCTCAGCGGCTTTTCCGTCCACGCGGCCTCGGGCTCGGTCCCGGGCGTCCCGGCAGGGGGCGGGGGGCGCCGGGGGAGCGCGCCGCGTACCTGCCGGGCCTGACACTCGGGCCTGACAGCTCGCGGCTGGAAAGCACCTCGCGGCCTGACGTCAGATCCCCTCTCCTCCCCTCGGCGCTCGGCTCGCCCTCCCCCACCCGCCCGGAGGGAGAAAACAAACTTTGTGCGGAGCGCGGTGCGCTACGCCCACCCCCCGCGGGGCGGGCCTGCGGAGGCTGGGGGCTCGGCCCCGCCCACCGCGCCCGGAGGGGGCGGGGCCGGGAGGGCACCTTCTTCCTGCGCCCACCCCCGCCCGCAGGAATGCCGCATGGCCTCCGGAGAGGAACGCTGGGGACCCCGGTCGGGACCGTCCGCTTGGGGGGCAGGAAGTGGCCCGTTCCTCCTTTCGGAGAGCGTTTCCGGAGCGCCTACTGTGTGCCCCACGCTGGCGGGTGGGGGCCGTAATGGGGAGGAGAAGTCATGCAGATCCTAACGTTTGTTAGTCTGTTCCCTCCACTGGGATCTCCCGCCGGCGGGTTAATTGTTCCCATTGCTTGGAGAGGAAACTGAGGCCCAGTTGGTCCGGGGATTTACTGCCCGCCCCCCAACTGGTAAGGACTTCGGTCTGAATGTGACGCTGGTTCTGTCCTCAAGTTCTCATAGAGTCGGGTAGAGGTCACCCCTCGGACACAAGCCCAAAGCACGTAGCCCTGGAGTTCATCACACAAGGGGCAGTCAAAGCGAAAAACAGCCAGTGTTTAAGGAGTGTTTGTAAGGCAGTGATGTTTAAGCAGTGACATTAAGCGAGGCACTGCCTGTGTCACCCTCGGCTCTTGCTGTAGGTGCTGTTATATGTCAGTCCTTGGTTTGCCCGTGAGCGGTTCTTAGCCATTGCTTGTTACACTGTCAACCAGAGTCATTCAGCCCAGGTGTGTCCAATAGCGCAGGCCAACCCCTTATCTGATTGAGCCCAGCCCTTGAAGGAGGCAGACCACCTGAGAGCTCTCAGTGCTTCTGGCTGGTATCCTTTTCCTCTGCCCAGGATACCCAACTCCAGTATCTGTCCCTCCGTCTTACCCAACCCTGCCAGCACTCTTCCCTGCTCTTTGCTCTCTGTTCCGCATACTGTTGACCAACCTGCTGGCCTTTCAGGGAAACTTTGTGCCCTGCAGAGCCTAGCACAGAGTCAGCCTAAAAATGGGCAAGGCCTTTGCTGGGCCTCTGGTTCCTCATCTGGTCCCAGATGACCCTTGAGCTTGGAAATCAGCACCTTTGAAATGGCTTTTGGTCTTAACTGCACTTTAACTATGGAGAACTCAGAAGAAAGATCTGGTTTGCTCCCCAGGTCCTAAGCCCATCAGAATGCTGATTAAATGATGAAGGTGCACCTGGGTTCCCCATTGAAGCCAGACCAACCTGCAAATGCTTAGAACCCATTCGGCCACACTGCTTTCCTTGCTGTGATCACCAGGGTGCCAGTACTGCCACCCAGTGCTTCCATTTCACATGGGGAAACCACCGCCCGACTAGAGGCCCCAGACAATTTATTGGGGTGCTCTGTCCACAGCCTTCTGAGAGAAAGGGAGGTTTACATGAAGTCTCAGGTAAGAAAGGTAAAATCCTCAAGACCCTGGTCACTAGGATCACAGAGGAGATGGGGGCCTAGGTAAGGGGGACCTGGAAGGAGAAACGGCTGCAGCCAGATGAGCCTGGCGTTGTAACTGTTCCCAGCACATGGCGACAGGCTTTGTGTCGAGTGCGTGGGATGACCCTGTGTATTCTGCCAGCGGCGGCCCCCTAGGCCAGTATTTCCCAGCTCCTGTGCTACAGCAGGTATCAATCCATCTGGATGAAGGGAAGGGAGCAGCTCCTTCCTCCTTTTAGCCTGCAGCACAGCCACCTGGGAACCGATAACAAAGCAGCTTCAGGAGCCCCTCCCCAGACTTCCTGGAGGGGGAGGGGGAATCAGGAGGTACGGGGCGGCTGGTAGTGTATCAAGATGGTGCATTGTAAACAAATTCCCCAGGTAAAGCCTAAGTACTCCGAAGAGTTTGAGAATTACCGTACAATGTTTCTCAACTGGTAAGTACCAGAATTTATGTGCATCCTTTAAGCCAGGAAGTGTACTTCTAGGAATGTCTTGAGAAATGATTGCAGAACAAAGATGAATGCTTACACAAGATTGTTCTTTGCAGCACTATTTACTTTGGTGGAAAATGTGAAATAACTCCCTGCCTCTCACTGGGAGCCGATTGCTTACAGTCACTCTGGGACCTCCGCACAGCGGTATGTTGTACTGGGGTAAGTCTGAGCGCTGACCTAGGAGATGGCCTAGGTTTATTTATTATGTCACTTTGTGGTGTCCTAGCACAAAGGGGGTTTGGGTATACTTGCTGAGAACTTTCATGGGAAAACTTTTTCCAGCTGGGAAGTTATTTTGTCATTTTCTCTCACCCAGTTTTGCGCCCTGCCCTGCTGCCTTGTTTCACGTGGAAAAGCAGTGTCCTTGAGAGGGAAGGACTGGTGTGATGAACCTGGGGTCCTGACTCCTGGGACTGGTCTGGGGTGGAGCTTGGAAGGGAAAGAGGTGGGCGGGGCCTCAGAGCTAACCTGGTGGCCCCCAGGAGGCCATTTTAGGAAGAGTCCCAGGAACTCAAGGGCCCTCAGGCTAGAAAAGGGACTGGACCGGTTGCATAAAGCAGGCCTGCCTCTGCACCTGAAAACCCAAATCAGAGGCTCGGTGTGATGGGGGGTCTTTCTTGATTGATCCTGTTTCTAGTTTCCTTGGTTGTTGCATAGGTTCAAATGAATGTCATGCAAATGTATTTCCCTTAAAAAAAAAAAAGGAATAAAAAAGGAACTTCCCTGGTGATCTAGTGGTTAAGGCTTCCATGCTTCCAAAGCAGGTTGCACCGGTTTGATCCCTGGTTGGGGAACTAAGATCCAACTTGCTGTGGGCCGAGGCCCCCAAAATGGAAACAACAAAAAAGCCAGCCAGTACCTTTTTCACCCGTTAGTGTTAGTTGCTCAGGCATGTCCGACTGTCTGCAGTCCCATGGACTGTAGCCTCTGTCCATAGAATTCTGGCAAAAGTACTGGAGTGAGTTGCCATTTCCTTCTCCAAGGGATCTTCCCAGCCCAGGGATCTTCCCAACCCAGGGATTGAACCCAGGTCTCCTGCATTGAAGGCAAATTCTTTACTGTCGGAGCTACTGATGGAAATGGGGAAAGGGACCAATATTCACCAGAAGCCAACATGAGCCAAAGTTACAGCCAGTGGCATAAATGAGATGGGGCTCCGGGGGCGAGAGGGGAAGTATCCAGCAAAGGCCAGGGTCAGTAAGTAACTCAGGAAACAGCTGTATTGGATTGGCTTGAAGGGCCTTGAAGGCCGAGGTGAAGAATTTGGCTTTGGCAGTGTGGTCAGTAGGGAGCTCCTGGAGGTTTCGAGACAGTGGCTGAGGAGAGGTGGCAAGAGATGGAAGGCAGGGTGATCAGGTGAGGCAGATCTGGGTAACTGAGACCAAACAGATGGCCACCTGTCTCAGGTCTAGGAGGTTTGTGGCTCTCTCCTCTGAGGTTCTGCATTTTCAGCTCCTGTGAATTTCAGTTTATCAACATCTTACTTTAAAAGCCTTGTAGTATTTTGTTGAGCAATTACAATACAATTTGCTTAGCTTTCTCCTAGTTGTTGGGTATTCACTTACTCATCTCATTTTTCAAAAAGTATTTTTTTACTTTTTGGCTGTGTTGGGTCTTGGCTGCAGCTCATCAGCTTCTCTGATCATTGTACGTGGGCTCCAGATCTCTGGCTCGGTGGGCACTGTGGCTTCCCAGGTGGCCCCCGTGGTACAAGAACCTGTCTGCCAGCGCACGTTCAGTCAGTGCGGGAAATGAAAGAGACTCGCGTTCGACCCCCGGGTCGGAAAGTTTCCCAGAAGAGCACGGCACCCACTCCAGTATTCTTGCCTGGAGAATCCCATGGACAGAGGAGCCTGGAAGGTTGCAAAGGGTCGGATATGACCGAAGCGGCTTAGCACACATGCAGGCATGATCTTAGTTGCCTTGAGGCACGTGGGATCTCAGTTCCTCCACCACAGATCTAACCCACATCCCTTGCACAGGAAGGTGGATTCTTAACCTCTGGACCACCAGGGAAGTCGCCTTATTCATCTAATTTTTGAGCATCCAGTGCTTTGACAGGGTGTGCTTGAAGCTGGCGAACCCACCCCCTAGGTTGTCGTGAAGGGTTTGGGCTGCAGTGGTGGAAATGGTATGGGAATTGGGATTTGGAGATAACTAGCCTGGTGATAGAGGCAAGTCATCCAAAGCCACTGAACCTCAGTTTTCTCGTCTGTGGAAACATCTGGCTTTGGTGGAGTTAAGAGAAAATAAAGGATGTGTAAAAACCCTTTTGTGAATAGCATCCAGCATTTGTAGAAGAGCAGATACCATTATCAAGATGTCTTAGCTCTGCTGCTGCTTTTTTTTTTTTTTGAGTGATTAATTTATTTATTTTTAAGAGGGGCCAAAGCTCCTCTGGGTCTTCGTTGCTGCGTGTGGGTTTTCTCTGTTGTGGTGCTTGGGCTTCTCACTGCAGTGGCTTCTCTTGTTTCGGAGCTCAGGTTCAGCAGTTATGGCACGAGGGCTTCGTTGCCACTCAGCATGTGGGATTTTCCCAGACCAAGGATCGAACCCATGTTCTGCCTTGGCAAGCAGATTCTTAACCCCTGGACCACCAGGGAAGTCTTCAGTTCCGCTTCTAACAGCTGTGTGGCATTTGACACTCCGAGTTCCCATTTCTTTCTCTTTGTCTGAGGGAATTGAGAGGGTAGGTCATGATAATCCTAAAGGTCTCTTCCTTCTTTGGCATTTTACCATCTGAGACTTAAATGTTTTTGAAAGCAACATATTGTATATATAAATGTCTGTTTGCCCATAGTTCAGGCAGCACTGGGTTAAAGATTAGAACGCTAGATTAAGATTTTAAAAATCTTTAAAATTGTTATCTTTTTAGGTTTAAGTGGTAAGTAATATTACTTAAAAATGGTATATGTCTGCATGACTTTCTTAAATAGTTTTCTAGTTACAGTTGATTATCTGATTTTCTTCTTGTGCAGTTTGCATTTCAGATGGTCCCCAAGTTACAGCATCTTAATTTGGGGATGTTGATGTGGCAGGGATGAGTCAGTAACCTGCGGGTAGAAATACCACAGTCTCTTCTCTTGATGCTCTCTGGCTTCTAGCCAGGTTAATTAGCGAGTGTTCTGCTTTTAATTCGGGCATTGAAAAAAATCCCTTTCTATTTTTCTGGTAGTCCCTACCTGTAAACCTCTGGGTCTTACAGAAATGAGCCTCCAAAGCTGGCTGCTGTGGGGACCGGGAGACTTATTGATTATATTTTTCTTCATTCTTTTAATTAGGGTCTCAGGTGATAGGATAGATGAGAATCAGATTCTATTTGGCATGCTTTCATCTTTTTTATATATGGGAACTTTCTTACCTCCTAAAGTATGTTTTGCATTATAAAAGCAAATACACTGTGTTAATTATGGTAAGTTGAACAACGCCAAAACATAGGAAGAAAAGGTAAGTGACCTCCCCATCATTCCCACCTTCCTGCATTAGCAGTGATGGCAGGTATGTTTTCCTTACCTTTCTCTGTGTTCCTGTAGACACATGCAAATAGATACACACATCCTGAGAGGTGTTCTTCTCTCCTCCATCTTATTTAAATTTTTTCCTGATTGTCAACAATTGCAGTTAACATTTTGAAGTGAATGTCTTTGCAATTCTGAAAATTTCCTTAAATAGATTCTCTGAAGTGGAATTAATGGGATGAAGAGTTGGAGTGCAAGTGTAAGGCATGTTAACGAAGTGCTCTCCTTAACAACGTTTGTAGTGTTTGAGTGCTTGTCTTACCTTGTCCTTAGCCGCGAGTGTTAGCAGTTTTGTGTTAATCTCTGCTCGTTTGATGGCTGAAGAATCGTCTTTGGTTCTTTTAATCTGCATTGAAAAATAATCTGTTTTGTCTGTGCTGGGTCTTTGCTGCTGCGCATGGACTTTCTGTAGTTGCAGTGAGCAGGGGCTCCTCTAGTTTCGGTGCTTGGGCTTCTCCTTGTGGCGGCTTCTCTTGTTGCAGAGTACGGGCTCCTCTAGGGCACATGGGCTTCGGTAGTTGTGGTATGTGGGCTCAGTAATTGTGGCCCCCAGCAATAGTTGCCCTGAGGCATGTGGAATCCTCCCGGGCCAGGGATTGAACCCATATCTCTTGCATTGGTAGGTGAATTCTTATCTACTGGACCACCGGGGAAGTCAAATGTTTGTACTTTAAGGACCCTTACTTGCCTCTGTCTCTTCCAAGGCCCTGAAAAGGTCATATGTTTTCATAAAATGTACAAGTTAAGAAATTGCCGTTGTAATCACCTGAGGGGTTTCCCAGGTGGCTCAGTGGTAAAGAATCTGCCTGCCAGTGCAGGAGACTCAGGAGACGTGGGTTCAGTTCCTGGGTGGGGAAGATCCCCAGGAGGAGGAAATGGCAACCCACTCCAGTATTCTTCCCATGGACCGAGGAGCTCCGAGGGCTACAGCCTATAGGGTCACAAAAAGTCGGACACAACAGCACACATTCCGTCACCTAAGACCACGGTCGTATTCCACCATGACCTCCCTCCTCACTGTTCCCCTTGTTCGTAGTGGCCTTCTGTTGGCTCTGGACACTGTTCCTGATCTACCTAAAGGTTCAGTTAGAATGCCTTTGCATGCTTGTGTGCTTAATCAGTCATTCTTGTAGCCCACCAGGCTCTTCTGTCCATGGAATTTTCCAGGCAAGAATATTGGCGTGGGTTGCGATTTCCTCCTCCAGGAGGTCTTCCCCATCCAAAGATCAAACCCTCATCTCCTGTGTCTCCTGCATTGCAGGCAGATCCTTTACCCACTGAGCCACTGTGGAAGCCCAGAATGCATTTAGGTTGGGTTTATCTATTTATGTAATTTGCAGTCACTTCCAGCAACAGTTAAAATATTGACAACTGTTCTGGTAGAGGGAAGGCTTTCATGACACAGAGCTGCAGGAACAGAGGGGTTAATAGTAGCACCGTATAAAGATGTCCTACGGAATCCACGCCAGAGGTACCTAAGTAAAAGAAGATATGACAGGGTTTGAAACCTTGAGTCAGAAGCTGGTCTATGGCAAATTCTTCCAATCATGGAGACAATAAAAATGGAAGCAGAGGGCTCAGTTTTTAACCAACACTTATTAAAAATGGAACTTTTCTTCTGCCAAGAGTGTACTTAATAATGCAGCGTACACAGTTATAAGTGTACACGTCAGAAGAAAAACTGAGTCATCTTTATTTTCTCTCTATAAAAATTGTGTTACAAAGCTATTATCATAAGGCCAAAGAAAGTGCCCCCAGGGACTTCCCTGGCGGTCCAGTGGCTAAGACTCTGCACTCCCCATTCAAGGGGCCGAGGTTCAATCCCTGGTCAGGGAACTGGATCCCACATGCTACAGCTATGCTGCAGTGAAGACTGATGATTCCACATGATGAAGCTAGAACCGAGCACAGCCAAATAAGTAAATAAATGTTTTTTTTTAAGTGCCTCCAGGGACTTCCCCAGTGGCTTAGTGGTAGAGAATCCGCCTGCCAGTGTAGGAGACTGGGTTCAATCCCTGATCTGGAAAGATCGCCCATGCCGGGGAGCAGCTAAGCCCGCACGCCATTCCTGTTGAGCCTGTGCTCTCGAGCCCTCGAGCCGCAACTACTGAAGCTTGCACTCTGCAGCTGGAGACGCCGCCACAACGAGAGAGCCTGTGCACCGCAACTAAAAAGGCCGAACAGCAACGGATACAGCGCAGACAAAAATAAATAAGTAAAATTATTTAAAAAAGAGAGGACTTTTAAAAGTGCCCCCAAAAGTAGGAAAAAAGACTACTTTTGTGATAGAGATATTTGTGATGTGATATTTGTTAGTTGTTTAAAAATTTGCAGTGTGCTATCTTTTTTTCTCATTTTGAATGCAGTCATATTTGTGCCAATTTTATATATTTAATATTACATTTTTTTCTTAATAAAGGCCCCCCAAGTTATATAAGTTTCAGTTCCCACAAAGCCCTTACCTGGTTTCAACCCTTAGGATGAATATTTTGCTAGAGATTAAGCCTTACCCTTAAGAAGACCTGAGTACAGTTTGTCCCCTCTTGCTGCTGCAGTTTAGATGCTCAGTCGTGTCCAGCTCTTTGCAACCCCATGGACTGCAGCCCGCCAGGCTCCTCTGTCTGTGGGTTTCTCCAGGCAAGAATACTGGAGTGGGTTGTCACTTCCTTCTCCAGGGTGTCTTCCTGATTCAGGGATCGAACTCATGTCTCCTGCTGGGCAGGCGAATTCTTTACCACCGTGCCACCTGGAAAGCCCTTTGGAAATGAAATTTCTTGCCTTTTAATCTGATTTTGGCATGGAAATAAAACTTTTGAAGGGAGTGATTACTTTTTAAGTGATTGATTACTTGATGCAATCTATTCATCACATTGCCTTTTTCACTTAACAGTGAAAGGCCTTTCTCTTAAAGGCCTTTCTCTCTTCATACGTGAAGAGCTCCCTTGTTCTTTTCAGCAATTACCTCTTTTTAAAAAAAAAAAAAATATATATATATATATATATATATTTACTTATTTGGTTGCACTGGGTCTTAGTTGTAGCATGTGGGATCTAGTTTCCTGACCAGGGATTGAACCCAGGCCTCCTGTGTTGGGAGCTCAGAGTCTTAGCCACTGGACCACCAGGGAAATCCCATAGCAATTACCTCTTATTTCTGTCTGGATACACCATTTTTATCTTACTTCTGCGCTGCGGATTGTCATGTAAGTTGATTCTAGTATTAACTGTCACAAACAAAAGTGCAGTAAGTAACCTTATACATCTGTCATTTCACAGAGTACAATTGTAGGATAAATTTTCAGAATTTGCACTCCCATGAGTGTATGAGAAAAATTTAGGTTGGAAATAATTTTTCTTTGGATTTTTTTTATTGTGGAAGAATATGTGTAAGCTAAAACTTACCATTTTAACCATTTTCAGGTGTACGGATCCGTGGTATTAAGTATATCCACATTGTTGTACGGCCATTTCCAGGACTTCTTCATCTTCTCAAATGGAAACTCTGCACCCATTAAATAGTAGCTCCCTATTGCCTGTTTTCCCCAGCCCCTGGCAGCCACCATTTTACTTTTTGTATCGATAAATTTGATTACTCGGATACCTCCTAAAAGTTGAATCATACAGTATTTGTCCTTTTGAGTCTGACTTATTTCACTCAGCACAATGTCCTCGAGGTTCACCCATGTTGGAGCGTGTGTCCGAATGGGCTTCCTTTTTTAAGGCTGAATGATATTTTGCTGTGTGTATTTGCCATGTTTTTGCTTATCCATTCAGCCATCCACAGATGCTTGGGTTGTTTCCACCTTTCGGTCATTGTGAACAGTGCTGCTACCGACATGGGTGTGCAGAAATCTGTTGAGTTCCTGTTTTCAATCCTTTTGGGTATATACCCAGAAGTTTCATCAGGTTTTGAAGGCATCACTCTGTTGTCTCTTAGCTTTCAGTATTGCAGTTGGGAAATCCCAAGTTATTCTGAATACTGATATTTTGCGTGTGACCTACTTTTGCTTCTCTAGAAATTTCTAGAATGTCCTCTCATCCTTAGCGAACTGGAATTTCTTGATGATATGCCCTGATATGAGTCTATTTTTTTTTTTTCCCCTGTTGTGCTGAGAGTTCTGGGAGTCAAGCGGGGGATGAAAACTGGGGGGAGGGGGTGGACTCGGGGGGTGGGTGGACCTCACCATTTAGTGTTATGAGCTCTGTGTCTTACTGGCAGTGTTCCCAGAGCTGAGGAGGGGAAGAGGGCTGAGGATCTGGACGTCTTCAACAGTTAGTAAACAAAGTTTCGTATAATTCCTCTTGTTGGTATCTTCTCAGTCTCCTGTGTCTAGTAGCTACCTGTCCAGGGGCCTTCTTCCACATTTTAAAAAAATTTCTGACCTGCCTAAAAATAAATTTCTGATCTGCCAGGGTCTGGGTTGCTGCCACGGTGGGCAGGGAGTAATATAGGGAAGTGATCTAAGAGTCTACTATTTTATATATTTAAGCTGCTCTTTGGAGAAGGAAATGGCAACCCACTCCAGTATTCTTGCCTGGAGAATCCTATGGACAGAGGAGCCTCGCGGGCTATAGTCCATGGGGTCGCAAAGAGTCAGACATGACTGAGCGACTAAACAGCAAGCTGCTTTTTAAGCCTTCTTCTGTGAATTTTCCCTCCTGTAGCAGCCCTCTCTCCCAACCTCGCTTTTATGCCCCCTTCTAGAGATGGCACTAATTTCTGAGTCTTTTGGGGGATTCTGTGGTATGAATCAGGTTAAATTTTCACCTTTTCTCACTGCGTACTTGGTTTTGCCATCTGATAATACTTGCCCATTTACTTTCTACCCCAACAATTTTGTTGTGTGGTCCCTTCTCCTGTTCTCCTCTTTCTTGTAGGGTTATGCTGTTGTTGTTGTTTTGGGGTTTTTTTTGCCACACAGCTTGCAGGATCTTGTCCTTGACCGGGGATTGAACCCATGCCCTCGGCAGTGAAAGTGCAGAGTTCTAACCACTGGACCACCAAGGAACTCCTGGTTTCTTCATTTTGAAAGTAGAGTTTCAAGAGGGAGTCTAGCGGCATACCTGGGATAAATCCACCATCTTCAAATAATTTTTTCCCAAACGTCTCCCCAGTGGTCCCAATGCCCTGTGTTGACTAGTCTACCTTTCTGCCTCTGGGTTGAGATGCTGCCTTTGTCCTGCACCAAATATAAAGTCCCATTTGTCTGTGGATCCTATTCCGGAGCTTTTTCTTCTGTTTCACCAGATCTTTTATTTATTTATTTTTTAAACTTGAAAGCAGTAGAGTTTTTGTGGGATGGAAAAAGAGTTCTTTGAGTTATTTATTTTGTTTTCCAAAAGCATTGTCATTCTTTTTTTTTTTTCCCCCCTTGGTCACACCGTGCAGCATTTGGGATCTTAGTTCCCTGACTAGGGATCGAACCCACGCCCCCTTCAGTGGAAGCATGGAATCCTAACCACTGGACCGCCAGGGAAGTCCCTCAACAGACCTTTATTAGCACATTCTACATGTCAGGCTCTGATCTAAGCACTGGAGGTAAAAGCAGTGTGTAAAGTAAAGCCTCTGCCTCATGGAAGTTACATTCTAGTGAAGGGAGATGGGAAATAAATAATGTCAGAGAGTGATAAGTATTAGGAAGAAAAATAGTAAGACAGAGAGTAAGATGTTGAGCTACATACCAACAGAGAAGTGATGATGAGTGGAGTCTTTAATAAAGTGGAAACTCCAGCCAGGCTTGGATCTACAGAGAGGGGGATGTTGTGGGCAGAGGAAATACCCAGAGCAAAGACCCTGAGATAGAAACGAGCTGGGTGAGTTGGAAGAATAGTGAGACCAGTGTGTCTGGAGCCCTGCAGGCAAAGGGGAAAGTGGAATCTCGGCCTAGATTTCGCAGGGCCCGCTAGACCATGGCAAAAAGTGTGTATTTTCCCCCACACCCAATGAGAAGTCACTGGAGTGTTGAGAGCAGAAGGGAGATGTGCACGTCATTACGTGTTAAAAACAAGGCTGTGGCGGTTGTGTAGAGAACAGACCACGGGAGGAGGCAGGAGTAGCAAGCAACGCTTCGGCTGTTGTCAGTGAGAGAGAGTCGTAACTTGGACTAACCAGGGGTGCGGTGGACAGGGTGAGAAGCTTCTGGAATGTATTTGGAAGGTAGAGGCAGCCAAACAGATGGGCTGAAGGACTGATGTGAATGGAAAGGAAAAGAGTGACCTGATCAACTAGAGGAGTGATAGTGATTAATTGAGCTTGACCAGGTACTTGACACAAATCCTTTCGTTTACTTTTCGTAACCCTTTCAGAAAATGATGTCTTTGAAGAGCAGAGGAAATGGAGGCTCAGGTAGTTTAACTAACCTGCCTGTGATGACACTCTGGTCATTGGAAGAGCTAGGATTTTATTTCTGTAAGGTCAGTAGTAAAATCCCCTTCTCTTTCTGATTCTAGTAATTTTGTGACTTTTCCTTTTTCGTCTTGGTCAGCTTAGCTGAGGGTTTGTCAATTTTTACAATCTTTTCAAAGAACCTACTTTCGGTTTTGTTAATTTTCTCCAATGTTTTTCTAGTCTCTTTCATTAATTTCTGCTCTAACCTTTATTTCTTTTCTCCTGTTTGATTTAGGTTCCATTTTCTCCTCTTTCCCTCTAGAAGGTCAGGTTATTTATTTGAAATCTTTCTTCTTTCTTTTTGACCATGCTGTACGGCTTGCAGGATCTTAGTTCCCCAACCAGGGATGGAATCCTCACCTTCAGCAGTGAAAGCCTGGGCCAGCTTTCCATATAGGAAATGGGAATAGCAACACTGTCTCCTCCGAAGGCTACTATGAGAGATAAAATAATGAAATGCTTATGCTGTGCTCTGCCTAATGCTTGGCAAATAGGGAAAGAACACACACAAAAATCTTCATTTTCTTACATTACATGACTTCTTACAGTTTTCTTTTTATTTATTTGCTAATTTATTTATTCGGCTGCCTCGGGCCTTAGTTGTGGCACCCAGGATCTTCACTGCATCACGTGGGATCTTTCCTTGTGGTGCATGGACTCGCTAGTTGCAGCATCTGGGTTTAGTTGCCTGGCTGCAGGTGGAATCTTAGTCCCCAACCAGGGATTGAACCTGTATCTCCTGCATTGCAGGGTGGATTCTTAAGCACTGCACCACCAGGGAAGTCCCGATTTCTTAAAATTTTCTAACCTGTATTTCACAAATCATTGTGTGTCTATGTTTCATATGGGAAAGGCTGTAGTAAATCAGTAGCAGGAGAGTACTTATTTTTTGCATGGGATAGCAAGAAGCTTCACAGAGCAATCTGTCATTTTTGGGAGGGAGCCAAGTATATGTCCACGCAAAAACTTGTACGTGAATGTTCATCACAGCCTTATTCATAGTAGCCTCAAATTGTAAGCAACTCAAATGTTTATCAATTGGTGAAAGGCTAAATAAATTGTGTTATAGATCCTTACAGTGGAATGCTACTTTTCAGCATTGAAAAGGAACTGCAGGGACATGCAGTAACAAAGAAATCTCAAAACTATGCCATGTGAAAGGAGCCAGTATTGTACGGTCTATTCGTTTAAAATTCTAGAAAAGGAAAGAAATCTATAAAAAAGTGGATTAATGGTTGTGTGAACTAAGAGGGCTCAGCCAAAAAGGGGAATGAGCAGACATTTGCCAAAATTAATTTCATTTTTGCACTTAAAATGGATAAGTTTTATTTAAAACAAAAACAGGACTTCCTTGGTGGTCCAGTGATTGAGAATCTGCCTGTTAATGCAGGGGACACGGGTTCGATCCCTGGTCCTGGAAGATTCCACATGCCACAGAGCAACTAAGCCTGTGCGGCACGTAGAGAGTAGTCCTTGCTTGCCCCAACTAGAGAAAGCCCTCCTGAAGCAATGATGACCTAGTGCAGCCAAAAATAAGTAACTAAAAAACAAAAACAAAAAACTGTGGGACACAGACAAAGCAGTAGTAAAGAGAAACAAGTGCAACAGCAATGAACGGTTAAATTTAATCATACATTAAATTTAGTTGATCAGTAGCTTACATACACAGTGAAACTATGTTCTTTTTTCACTGGGTTGTAAATTCACTTTCCCATCATCCCAGTCGGGGACATTTTACAGCTCAGCATCTGGATAAACAAAATCCTTCGGGACCCAAGTGCTCAGTGGTAGAGAACCCACCTCCCAGCGTAGGAGATGCAGGTTCGATCCCTGGGTTGAGAAGATCCCCTGGAGAAGGAAATGGCAACCCACTCCAGTATTCTTCCCTGGAAAATCCCATGGACAGACGAGCCTAGCAGGCTACAATTCATGGGGATGCAAAGAATCGGACACGACTTGGCGACTAAACAACAACCTTGTGCCTCACAGTTTCCCTTGAGTGGAAGTAAATTCCTTTTATTTCTTTCTTTTTGGCTGCACTGGGTCTTTGTTGCTGCCCACAGGCTTTCTCTAGTTGGCAGTAAGCGGGGCTACTCTTTGAGGTGCCAGGCTTCTCATCGCGATGGCTTCTCTTGTTGCAAAACAGAAGCTCTGGGCCATGGGCTTAGCTGCCCTGCAGCATCTGGGATCTTGCCGGATCAGATATAGAGTCAATATCCCCTTCACTGGCAGATGGATTCTTTACCCCTGGACCACCAGAGAAGTCCCATGAATTCCTTTCTTAAGGGAGAATTTATATCTGACTTATATTTCTTTCTCAAAAATGAGGTGTGCTTATATGCCGTGTCTGTAAGTCTCTGTCCTGAAACATTCCAGAGGAAGAACGAACGTGCTGGAGGGTTTTGCCCAGGGCAGTGACATGGTCCCATGTATTAATACAACTGGAAACTGCCCCGTGGATGGAGGAGAGGCACATTCGGGGAGGATCAGAAAGGCCGGTTAAGAGGCTCAGTGCGGTTGATGGATCTGTATGCTTCAGTGTATGCATTTTTCTATACGTACGTTTTGTGCTTGCATGCAGTCACTTCAGTTGTGTCCGACTCTGTGCGACCCTATGGACTGCAGCTCACCAGGCTCTTCTGTCCATGGGATTCTCCAGGGAAGAATACTGGAAAGGGTTGCCATTCCCTTCTCCAGGGGATCTGCCCCACCCAGGGATCGAACCCATGTCTTACATCTCTTGCATTGGTAGGCGGGTTCTTTACCACTAGCACCATCTGGGAAGCCCCATATATAAGTTATACTTCATTTTTTAAAACATGAGAACAAAGAAATGTCTGAGTAGTCCACTTGAAGTCCAGCGGTCAGAGGAAGGGGCTCCAGGTCAGTCTGACAGTCAGAGGGACAAGTCTAGGGCCTTGCATGGGATTCTGGTTATAGAACTGACAGGGTTTGAGGGGAGACTGGGAAGCCGAGAGGAGGCACTGAGGAGGGCGGGAGACCGGGAGAGGAAGCCAAGTCACTGCGGCTCTGACGATGAGCGTCTCTGCGTGGGGCTCGGGCTCTGACCGAGTGAATAAACTTTCTGTGTAGCTCTGGGATTCTGCGGGGATGGGCAGTCAAGAAATGACCCCATCCTCAAGTGTCATGGTTCAGTGGGGAAAGACGACAGCCTACCTGGACCAGTGGGGGACAGCATGGAGGGCCTGTGGCGGAGGAAAGAGACATCGCTTCATGACCCTTCCTTCACATGCTCGCCTTACCTGTCCCCCCCAGATCTGAGGGTGGGGATTAGTAACCAAGTGACAAAGCTCTCAGCCACCTAGGTGTGATGTGAATTCTAGTTCTGAAATTCCCTGGCTGTGTGACCTTGAACAGGTTGCTTAACCTTTTTGAGTCTCGATTTCCTCACTTGCAAAATGAGGATAATATCCTATTTGCTCACATAGGACTTTGGCTGCTTCTTCCCCTTCCTGAAAAAATGCATTTCCAGTTTCCCTGCCGCCTTGTACAATGTCCATATTGTAGATGGACAGAAACGGTGCAAAGGGTGGTTCTTGGGTACCTGGGTGAAGAATTCCTTTATTTCAAAGCTCCTGAGGGCTCCATGGGCCCGGGGCCACCAGTCCCTTGAGCATCTTAGAACAGAAGCCGCTCTGAGGAGGCAGCAGGCAGTGGAGGAAAGCCGAGGGGCTGGGATTGGAACTCTCTGGGTGACCTTGGGCGACCCCTAGTGGGAAAGTATAGCAACACACAGCATGGCTGCAAGGATGCGTTTTGCAGCTTTCTTACAGATTTTGCTGATAATATATGCTTTTGGTGCAGGTACCAGGTAGAAATTCCTTCAGTATAATTTTGCATTGTAGCTTGCTTTTTATTCAGTTGTATGCAGCCCTGATGTCCTCAGTTATGCCATTGTATGTATGGAAGGGGGTTTCCTTTACTGGCAAATTTGGTAAATCTTGTTATTTATGTCATTGTTTTCCTTAGCTTTTACAGTTGTCATCCTTTCCAGAGCTTATGAATTCCTACTAGAATCCTCTAAAATATATTTACGTAACAAAGGTGTTTTCTATAAAAGGACTTTAAGATCACATTCAACGCATGTATTTTAAGATTCATTTTATGGTGTTTTTAAGATTCATTTTACAGTATTTTAAGATTCATTTTATGTAATAACTTAAAAGTAGCACTTTCTATGTACCAGGCATTGTTCTATGTATAACTATAAGTTTATTTAATCCTCATAACAACTCTATGAGGTGCATATAATTATCCTCATTTTTTTTTGGCCGCGATGCAAGGTATGCAGGATCTTAGTTTCTCAACCAGGAATAGAACCCATGCCTGCTGCATTGGGAGCTCAGTCTTAACCACTAGACTGCCAAGGAAGTCCCTGTTATCCCCATTTTATAGTAGAGAAACTGAGCCTTAGAGAGGATAGATAACATGCTCGAGTTCATGCCGTTAATAAATGGCAGAACCAGGATTGCAACGTAATTTTGTCCTCTTTAATTATTCCATTGTATTACCTATGACCTGAAAATTGTTTCTCCATAGCTTTCCATGTGAAATTGGGGTGCATCTTTTGTATCTTATAAACTAATAAATACAGTAATAATAGGTTAACCAACTTAACCTCTAGTCTGAGCCTTGGTTCTTCGCAGTGACCTTGGATCCCCTAGACCTCATCTATAAAATGGGGGCAGGCATGTGAAGAATTATATGAATTTTTTTTTAACTTAAAAAAATTTTGGCTGTGCTTGGTCTTTGTTGCTGTGTGTAGGCTTTCTCCTTGTGGTGAGTGGGGACTACCCTTCATTGCGGTGTGCTGGCTTCTCATTGTGGTGGCTTCTTTTGTTGCAGAGCATGGGCTGTACCCTCGAAAGCTCTAGAACATAGGCTCAGTAGTTGTGCTTGGGCTCAGTTGCCTTCGGCATGTGGAATCTTTCCAAACCAGGGATCAAACCCGTGTCCCTTGCATTGGCAAGTCTCTTAACCAGTGAATTGCCAGGGAAGTTCCCTTATGCTGGTTTTAAAATCTTATGCACGTTTAAAAATTACATTTAAGTTATTAGGTTTTAGCACTCATTCTGTTTCTCCTTTCCCCACCCCACACATTGTTTTTTCCTCCCCACAACCAGGGATTGAACCTGGGCCATGACAGTGAAAGGACCAACTCCTAACCACTAGGCCTCCAGGGAACTCCCCCCAGACATTGTTTTTAATATGTCTGTGTTGATGTAGGAACGTTGATTCATTGCATTGGAATGCTGCATGGTATTCCACAGCATGCGTCTGTCACATTTCTTATTCCTTCTCCCTGTGACAGGTTATGGGGCCTGCTGCCATCCGTGCTGGGGCAGTGGACATGGTGTCCTGCCCCTCTGGGTTTGCCCCCGGTTTCTCTGGGAGATGTCTCCAGCTGTGGACTTGCTGAGCCAGAGGGGCTTCACTTGTTCACAAATGCTGGCAAATGCTATCCTGCATGGGGGACCAGCCTGTCCCCATCAGCCAGCGTATGGGGATTCCCCCTCCTCTCCATCTTCGCCAGTGTTTGGTGGTATTATCTGTCTCTGATTGGCAATCTGACGAGTATAAAGTGGCCTCTTGTTTTTGCTTTCTGAACACCAGTGAGGTTGATAGATTGTTCTTGTTGGTTGAAATTCCTTTTTGTGAGTCTCCTGTTTATACACTTTGCTCATTTGTCTATTCGATTCTACAACTTTTTCTTTTATATTTTAGTTAGTAATTCCTTGTTTCATTTTAATACAGTAAAAATTCACCCTTTCTAAAAAATGAGTTTTACTAACACAACATTGTAAGTCAACTGTAGTCCAGTATAAAACAAAAATTTTTTTTAATTAAAAAATGAGTTTTAGGGAATTCCTTGGCATTCCAGTGATTAGGACTCTGCTTTCACTGCCAACGACATGGGTTGGGAAACTGAGATGCAGCCAATAAAATAAAACCTGTTTATTAAGTGTTTGTATTTCTTCTGAGATTTTTTTTTTCATATTATTTCCCCGTTTTTTCCTACTGCCATGTCTTTTTTTTTTTTTTGCTTGTAGGGACCTTAGTTCCCTGATGCGGGGTTGAACCCTGGTCCTGGTAGTGAAAGTGCCTAAGAGTCCTAACCATTGGACCACCAGAGAATCCCCTTTTTCTTATTGAATGATTAAAGTTCTTTTTATAGGATAGTGTTATTAACTTAAAAAAATTAATCATGCTACAAGTATCTTCTCCCCCTCTGTACTTGGTTTTAATTTTGCTTACAGTTTCTTTAGCCTTACAGAAGCATTCAATCTTCATCATTTAAATCCACTGCTCTTTGTATGCATGCGCATGCGTGTGTCTCTTCTGAGTTTTGTGCCAAACATTGAAACTTTTGGGGTCCTTTGCTATTACCTCTAAATGTTGCCTGTAAGAAATAAAACATTAGCTGCTGCTGCTGCTGCTTTTCTAAAAGGCTGCTGTGAGATGGTAATAAATGATCGAGTGAAAAATTCGCCTTCCTTTTGGGTCCTACATCTGTGCCACACGCATTCCTGTTTCCGGACTTTTGTTCAGATTGTCTCCATTCCTTGCAGTACCCTCTTCCTTAGTGCTTTCTGCAGCTTCCTCCTGGTCCTGCCCTTCCACGCACAGAATGCTTCCCTCTTCCCATCGCCTGGGTTCCCTCAGCCCCTGGCCAGCTCTGAAACCAGTGAGGCTGCACTGGCTCCATCCTGCCACCCCTGGGTGTGAATCTTTCTCTCTGGGGTGGAGGGGGAGTGGGGAGGTTTGTTCCTGACCCCACGTCCTCGCCTTCTTCCAGGAAGGCCTTTGGTACCACGGTGGCTCCGCCGAGAGACCTGGACCCTGGTGTCAGGCACGCGTGGCCAGTGCTCTGGGAGTCCCAGGAATTGATCACAGTGAGTGGTAACCAGGCTCAGTATCAGGTTGGGATGAGGGTCAGAGTCAAGGGTATAATGTGGTTGGGACGGAGTCTGGGGAGCATTTGGAACTCGTTTGGGGCTGGCTCCATCTAAAGTTGACCTCAGGGATTTGTGGGGCTCAGTTTGGAGGCAAGAGAAGGGCTTTCGTGGCTTTCTGCTGGAAAGGGCTGGCCACCGATGTTGGGGCAGTGGCCTGGGGGAGGTTTGGCTTCCTGGGCCAGTGCAGGGTCCCCCGAGTGCTCGGTGCTCCTTTGGCCCTGACCTCACACCTTTGACCCAAGCTGGGTCTAGCACTCGCTGCTGGGTGCAGATGGGATTTGTCCAGTCCTGGCCTGAGCCCCTAGAAGGTCCAGAGGCCAGGGACCAGCTCTCCCTCTGCCCCAGACCCACTGAGTGACCTCAGGCGGCCCCTGTCCCTGTGGACTCTGTTCATTCAACCAGTATCTCCCTTCCCCTTAGGCTCCAGGCGCTGTCATCAGAGTCCCCACTGTTAACGGGGATCCCAGTCCTGCCAGTCTCTTGGGATGGGAAAAGCTGTGGCTTGCTGCGCCACTGGTCACGTGGCAGAACTGACCCTCCAGCGGCGGAGGGCACACCCGCTAGCTGCCCGTGGGGAATCCATTCTTTCTCACCTGCTTCCCCGCCCGAAGGGGAAGAACCCTCCTCACGGCTCCCAAAGCCTCCCTGCTCTTCTAGGACCACCTGGCTTCCCAGGAGCATTGAGGGGACCCTGGAGACCCAGGTGCTAGTCCTGAAGGCTGTGACCTTGACCCCTGCTCTCTCAGAGCCCCAGAAGCCCCACTGGGATTTGCTGTGGTGGGTCCTGCCCGTTCCCTCCCAGGAGAGCTTTTCCGCTCAGGACCTGCCTGCTCCCTCGCACTGGTCTGGTCTCAGCTGAGCCTTCCCTGGGCTGGGGGTCCGAGGGTGGAGGGGCAGCCACTGGGGAAGGAGAGGGAGGGAGGTGTTTGGGGCCTCAGGGCACCTTTATTTCACCCCAACCACAGACATACACACCCAAAACAGTGCTCCACCTTCTATTAGAGGCTCTGCCTCCCCAAGACGAATGTCCGCCCTCTTGCATCTTCCAGAGCACACTCCCGGTGGGGTGGGGTGTGTTCTCGTGGCCGGGCAGGGTGGAAGGGAGGGGAATGGCACCCTGTCCTCTGAGAGGGGACCTCGGTGAGATTCATGTGTTTGTGGCAGTGGCTGGGGAAGGGCTTGCAGGGGGGTGCAAGTGTCATGGTGTCCCAGACCAGGACACAGGGCCCTTCCTGTGGGGAGCAGCCAGAAGCGGGCAGGCAACAGCCGAGGCCGGGGCTCTCCTAGGAGCCTCCCCTTGGGGCCTCCTGGCCCAGCTCCCAAGAAGATGGGGTTTCCTCGGAGGGTCACCAGCCTCCCGTTGGCTATGCCCCAGGCCTGGTACGGTGCTCAGCCTGTTTCCTTCACTCGGAGCTGGGCCCCCGGCCCCTCAGAGGGAGAGTCCTCTGAGAGGGGGCTCTGGGCTCGTGGGCATGGAGCCGGTGCAGACGGTGTACGTGGGAGCAGGTGGCTGGGACAGGGGCCTGGGTAGGGGGCGCTGGGATGGCCTAGTCGTCCTTGTCCTTGGCGCCATGTTTGAGGATGCGGGTGAACTCCACGTAGTTGAAGTTGCCTTTCTTATCAATGGGCGCCTCTCGGTACATCTCGTCCACCTCCTCATCTGTGAAGCGGTCGCCCATGGTGGTGAGCAGCTCCCGAAGGTGGTCCTCATGGATGAAACCTGGGGGGGGGGCGGGGGAGGGGGAGGCGCAGGGCCAGGGCCTTGAGACACACCTCACACCCCCTACCCGGGGCCCCCACCAGGACTCGCAGACCTGGAGGGTGGGGGGCCGGGGAAAGACACAGCCCTGGTGTCTGTTCAGTTCGAGGTCACCAGGCCCAGCGGGAACAGTTCTGCAGTGGGGCTGTCTGCGAAGTGTTTCTGTGGGGGTGAGTGGGGGGCCCTGGGGCTGTGGGGGTGGGGAGGCCCTGCCTGGGGCTGTGAGGGTTGGGGTGCCCTGCTTGGGGCTGTGGGGGTGCTGACTGTGCTGCTTGAAGAACCTGGGCCCCAGAGTACCACTGCCTGCGTCTGAATGCTCATCTCTTCTTTCTAGCTGTGTGACCTTGGGCAAGTTACTTAACCTTTCTTTGCCTGTTTGATCTGGAAAATGGGGAGGAAAACATGCCAATCTAGTTAGGGAGCTGTGACACAGTCAGGAAAAGGTTCTGAACGTGCTTAGGCCTGTGGTGTGCCTCTGGTCCCTGAGAAACCACTGAAGCAGCTACTGCCGGCGGCGTCCCTGGGAGAGAGCCACAAGCCCTTTGGAGAACCTGAGGGTGGGGCTGGTTTCTATAACCTTTCAGCCCGCCGGCCTGAAATGGTTTGGTTTCTGGAAGGGTCAAAAGCAGAAGCCAGTGCATTGGGCCAGTAGGAGAGCTAAGAAGTGGGAAGGCTTGGGGGATGTGGTCTGTTTCAGTTTAGCCTTTGGGGGGGAACAACAAGGAAGCAGCTTTTATCGTTCTGGTGGCAGAAATAGGTGGGCAGGTGATCTCTCCGGTCCTTTGGGGGCAGAGGGGGGCCCTGAGGTGCCAGCGCAGCCGGGTGGCACTTGCACACGCGGGGTGCCCGGGCAAGGTGCGCGACCCCAGCCCCATCCAGGCCTCTGCCCCGAGGCTGCCGACTGACCTGAGGCCTCCTCGTCGAAGCAGGCGAAGGCGTTGCGGATCACGTCCTCGGGGTCTGTGCCGTTCAGCTTCTCCCCAAACATGGTGAGGAACATGGTGAAGTTGATGGGCCCCGGGGCCTCGCTCATCATGCCTTCCAGGTACTCGTCCGTGGGGTTCTTCCCTGTGGGGAAGGGCCGTCCGTGCCTGCTGTCACCTCCCGTCCCCTCCCTGCATAGCCCCATAGACAGGAGACAGTACGTTTAGTAAACGGTTGAGAAGTGTGAAAGGGTAGTCACTCGGTCGTGTCCAACTCTGCGACCCCATGGACTGTAGCCCACCCGGCTCCTCTCTCCATGGAATTTTCCAGGCAAGAATACTGGAGTGAATAGCCATGCCCTTCTCCAGGGGATCTTTCCCACGCAGAGATCGAACCCATGTATCCTGCATTGCAAGCACCATCCGAGCCACCAGGGAAGCCCTGGTGTTAGTAAACTAGAGCTGACTAGTTAACTTGAAAGTGAAGTCGCTCAGTCGTGTCCAACTCTTTGCGAACCCATGGACTGTAGCCTACCAGGCTCCTGCGTCCATGGGATTCTCCAGGTAAGAATACTGGAGTGGGTTGCCATTTCCTTCTCCAGGGTATCTTCCCAACCCAGGGATCGAACCCAGGTCTCCCGCATTGCAGGCAGACGCTTTAACCTCTGAGCCACTGTAAGCTGTACAGCCTCTCTCTGGGACTGCCGGCTCTGACAGCTCCGTCCCACTGATCATCACCGCCCACTCCCCTGGTGGCCTCCACCAGTTTCCTCCTCGGGTCTGGGGTCTGGATATCCGCTGTGGGTCCCGCTGTCTAAGGTGTAAGAGCCCCCGTCTGCGGATTGCTTCCTGCCTTTGGCACTCCGTGTGCCTTATGGCTTAAGTGTCACCACCTCAGCCTTCTTACCCCCCTCACCAATGTGGGACCTGAGGCTCTGAGGTGAGGTGCCTTGTCCTCGGTCACACAGCAAGTGAGGAGTGGAGCCAGCATTTGAAGCCAGGCAGCCGGACCCCAGACCCCAGGCTCAGTTTCGAAAGTAGTTAAACCAGTGAGCTTTGGTGTCACACAGGCTAAGGTCTGAATCCCAGCTCGGTGCCTGCTTTCCCAGTCCCTGAGGAGAGCTGCGAAGATGAGGAAGGCAATGGCTGTAAAATGCACAGAACAGTGACTGGCACGGCCCTATGGACTCAAATCAGCTGCTGGGTTCAAATCCCAGCTCTGACACTTTGTAGCTGTGTGACGTCAGGCAGATTACTTAACCTCTCTGAGCCTCTGTTTCCTCATTTATAAAGTGAGAATGATAATCACATCCACCTTTGAGATTTAAGATAATACCTGCAGAGCTGCCACTTGCTATTGCTGTTTTATTGTTTGCTGCTCTTGTTTTTAAACCTGAGGATGATGGTCCTGATTCTTGTTTTCGGCTGTGCCACATGACCCACAAGGTCTTAGTTCCCCTATCAGGGATCAAACTCACGCTCCTTGCAGGGGAAGCGCGGAGTCCTAACCACTGGACTGCCGGGGAATTCCCAGAGGGTGATGTTCTTAACCAGAGGCCCTGACTGACCTGTGGACCCACTGACTTGAGCCAAACACAGGAGTGGGGTTTTCCTGGGTAGACGTACAGTGTAGTCTCTGGGGTTGAGAGCCCAGGTGTGTGTGCTCAGTTGCTTAGCTGCATCCGACTCTCTGCGATCCCAGGGACTTGTAGCCCACCAGGCTCCTCTGTCCATGGAGGCAAGAAAATACTGGCGCGGGTTGTCATTTCCTCCTCCAGGGGATCTTCCCGACTCGGGGGCCGAACCTGCGTCTCCTGCATTGGCAGGAGGGTTCTTGGCCACTGCGCCACCTGGGAAGCCTGGGAGTCTTTTGTCTCCCTGTCTCCTCTGAGCCCCACACTCGGCCGTGTCCCCGTGGGATGGCTGGTGCCTGAAGAGCTGTGACTGCAGGACACACAGCTCCTCTCCTGCCCAGGCCTCAGTCTTCCTTCGGGCCCCTGACCTTCCCAGGGAGGAGCCTCCAGTGAGTCTGCCCTGACGGTGGGGACCGTGTCCAGGGTCCGCCCTCCTGGTCCTGCAAGGTCGTTTGCTGCTCTCACCAGGCCCCCTGGGATGCACACACGGCCACGGGCCAGAGTGGGGCTGCCCAGTGAGGGGCGGTGCCAGGGCCTGACTTGGGCCTGACTGCCATGGGCTGCCTCCTCTGCTGCCCGAGACCACCCACCCCCGGCCAGGGTCTGACCCAGACGCTTTCACCTGGATGAAGGGGGCGCCAGGGACTCAGGGGGGTTTTCTGTGGCCAGGGCACGAGGAGGGATGTGGAGGCAGACCACCTTGGTGTCTGGTGGGCTGGCGTCTGGAAGCCTGGCCTCTGGGCCTCAGTTTCCCCACCTGGGCTATGGTGCAAGGTGCTAGATTCCTGAGGCCTTTCAGCTCTGAGATTCTGAGTCTGGGGAAGTCACTGGAGTCCGCCTCTCAGAGTCTGACACAGGTGACCTCTGAGGGAGCAAGGAGGTGCCCTGGCCTCCACTCTAGGCCTCAGTTTCCCCATCTATACAATGGAAAGTCTGTGCAGTTTTGTAGCTGCTGATCCTTTTCCTTCAGTGAAGTGGTACCAGGCAGTTGAAACCACAGGTCTGCCTGAGGCAGGAGTGGGCCTGTCTGGGTTCAAGTCCAGTGCCGAACTGCTCTGTGCCTCAGTTTTCCTGTCTGTTAAATGGACAAAGAGATGGCAGCTCCTCTCCAGGCTGGGCGCCTCAATCAGTACACGGGAAGTGTTCCCTGACGGATGGGTCACCCCACCGCCTGCTCCAGCTGCAGCCCTCGTGGGACCACACAGCCCCCTGGCCCTGCCTCTGCTCACCCATCGAGGCCAGCATGTCATGCAGGTCCTCCTTGTCGATGAAGCCGTCTCGGTTCTGGTCGATCATGTTGAAGGCCTCCTTAAACTCCTGGATCTGGGACTGGTCAAACATCGCGAACACATTGGACGTGGCCCTCTGTGGCCGCTTCTTGGTGGTCTTGGCCTTGGCCCGTTTACTGGACATCTTGGCTGCAGGCGTGTGGGGCTTTCCTGTAGGCAGAGGGTGCAGATGGGAGAGCCAGTGATCCTGGGCCAGAGAAGTTTCTGGCCTACCCCCACCCCACTCGGCTGTTGGTGCCTGGGCCTGGCCTTTGTGCTCCTTATAGGCTGGGGGCTCCTGCCACCCGGCTCATCACAGAAGCAGCCAGTGTTGGCCCTGTGACATGATCTGAAACAACTTCCTCTACCTCTCCGAAGTGTTTCCTCATCTGGAATGGGATAGGAGTGCCCAGCCAAAGGGATCCATTGACTTGTGCCCGAAAAGCCCCTGGCATGGTGTCCGGCCCAGAGGAAGCTATTTCTGCTGTCATGGTTTGGGTAGACACTTAGGATTGGGTTCGGTGCCAACCATTTCCGTGCTTTATCTCCCTTAATCCTCAAGAGCATTCACACCATCCATCTCTCTCCCAGTGACAAGGTGGGCAGCCTTGGGAG
This sequence comes from Odocoileus virginianus, assembly GCF_023699985.2. NCBI lineage: Eukaryota > Metazoa > Chordata > Mammalia > Artiodactyla > Cervidae > Odocoileus > Odocoileus virginianus. The sequence continues at coordinate 61,147,566 of NC_069682.1, read as the reverse complement.
AGGCTCCGAAGCTCCCTGCCCCCAGCAGCAGGAAGGAGCCGGGTCAGCCCTGCATTCCTGACATTCCTCCTCCTCCTCTGGAGGTTCTGAAGGCCAGCGCTCTGGGCAGCCTCCCTTCCCCCCACCTGTCCCCACGTGACCAGCCCCTTGGTGGGGGGACAGACCTGATTTGGGTCCTGCTCTTTGTTCTCCCTCTTCAGTGCTTATAGAAGCATAAAGCTCCCCCAGACTGAGCACCCCAGCTTCCTGTCACCTTTGTTTAGGCCTGGCCTCCAAACCTCCAGCCAGTCTCACCCATTGCACGCAGACCGCAGTACTTCACCCTGAAGCCCTTGAGGGTTCCTGCCAAACTCCTCTCCCATCAGGCCTGGCACGGAAGGAGGCCCTCTGAGCCTCTCCTACCCTGCTCTCTGACTGGCCTTGTCATCCCTCTTGCAGCTGTGATCCTGCCCAGCTGGACCTCTGGCTGCTCCCAGGTACCCCCAGACTGTCCTTCTTGGTTCTCCCCCTGGAACACCCTTCCTTCTAGAGCCCAGTTCTTCAGACAACCCTCGGGGAGCAGACCCCCACTCTGGCTTTGACAGCAAGCACTTAGTCTCTCTCCATCACAATCAGTCAGGGCTGGTGTAAGCACCCTGAATTATACCCAAGCCCATGGTGACACTCAGAGATGCTTGTTTAATGAATGACTATGAAGGCAGCTGCAGCCAGTCTACTGACCCCACTGTACAGATGGGGAAACTGAGGCACAACAAGGTGCTCTTTCCCTGAACTCTTCTCATATCTTCTGGGGACTGTTCTTCTGGGGCAGTTTGGGGCCCCAGGGCTGCTGCCCCTCTTTCCTCTGTCCTGAGTCTCGTGGTTGAGGATCTGCAAGAAGCCTTAAGTGCTCCTCCATCTATCTTCCAGGCCTTTATCCCATGACCTTGTTCAAGCTGTTCTGGATCTCTGGCCTTTGAGATCTTAAACCCTGAGCTGGGACCCTGGCCAGCCCCAGCCTCTCCCCACAGGCACAACTGCCTATAGTTATAGACTGTCCCCCTGGACCCACACACCTGGCCTTCAGTGCTTCTCGTGTGGTTCAAGGTGGGTAGACAAAAGCCTTTCCCTTTTGGGAAAGGGTAGGGGGTGGGACGGTGCTGTCGGCAGGGAGTGCCACCCTCTCCTGTATGAGTGCTTCGAGGCGCCCGGTTCTTCCCCGGGCCGGGTGTTCTCTGGGAACTTTAACTCATGACGCCCACAGCAGGCAGCTGAGAAGTCCACCGTGCCCAGCAGAGACTGTCACGGTCCCCATCAGTCACGCCACCCCCATCTGTACAGTTCTAGAGCAGACGTGGCAGGAGTGGCCGAGAGCCCACCCACTGCTCTGATTCTGCCTTAGCTTCCCTGTCTCCGTGGCCGCCCCATCCCCACCCTCTTCTTTTGAGGGACTGTGACAGGGCTTGGAGCACTGAACTTCACAGTTTGTCCATCCCAGCAACCTTGGGGAGCAGGGTGGGGAAAATGGGGTGCCCTCACTGTGCAATTAAAAGAACTGGTGTGCCCATAAGAGGGAGAGAGTCCAACTGGAAGCTGGGACCCCTGGGCTAGGCTTAGGTCTGGGGGTGGCAGATGGCTTCTCCTGGTGGGCCGATGGCAGTTGAGGGGCACTGTTGTGACCAGAGGCAATTTGTAGGCTTGATTGAGGAACTGGGGTCAGAGCCAGGCTGAGCTCTTAAGACCTGGAGCCATCGCTGCCTCCTCCTGGGGGTCCTACACACCAGGGATCAGATATAACTGGTCCTTGGCCTGCTACAGCTAGGTGCCACCTCCCCGCTTCTGATCTCGAAACCCCACTGTAACAGCACAGACACAGCCTGTGTTCCCCATTACGTCAGGGTCTCTCTGGCTGGCAGTGCCAGCTGCCTTGTTGGTAAACTCGCCTCCCTTGAAGGGGGAGTTACCTGACTCTTTCCCGAAGCAGCCAGAGCAGCTGCAGGGCTGGGGAGGAGCGGGGACCGCTTCCTGCAGCCCAGGGCCTTGTCAGGCCAGCGGGTACAGGGGATGAGCCCTAAGGCCCTCGGCCAAGCTTCCCCACCCAGCAGGCCTAGGGGGGCAGTGGACTCAGAGCAGGGAAGCCCCGGGATGGCACTCAGCGTTGGTGTGATGGCGGAGACAAGTTACCCCAGGCTCCATCCCTCTTTCCTGCCCCAGGAGATAGGGGAGGGGTCAGGGATGCTCCGCGGGAGCCTGGTAGGGCTGTTTCCCGTCTGTGACACAGACGGGTCCTCTAGAGCAGGGAATGCCAGCGACCCCACGCCCTTCCCGGGGTCGGCGTCTCTAACTTCACAGCGAAGGGGCAGGGCCTGAACAGTCTTCCCTCGCTGCAGGCCTACTGCTTCCCAGAGCCTGTCCAGTCTCCCTGCTGCCCAGCCGCCTCCCGAATCCCCGTAGGACGGAGCAACCTCGCAGCCCCAGCCCTACGATCTGTCCCAGCCCAGAGATCCTGCGACCCCCGCCTCCCCGCTCGCGTCCCCAAGTCCCAGCCGCGGCCGTCACACCGCCCACTCCAGACCCCCCGGGCCGCGGGGCTCCCACCTGGTGCGGAGAAGGTGCTGGCGCGGTGTGCGGAGCGGCTGCGGAGCCGGGGCCGTCGGGCCGTCGGTGGGGTCTGGGCCCGAGGGTGGGGGCGCGGGGCGGGGCGAGGCGCCGGGCCTTACAAGGCAGAAGAATGTGCGGCGGCGGGCAGGGGCGGGGCCGCGGCAGCCCGGCCTTATTTGGCCGCGACCCACGGGCCAGGGAGGTGGGGTGTTCCCGGGTGAACCCCCCCAGGCTGCGAGGGCCTTCCCCATGGTGGGCCGGGGGAGGTGACAGGGGGCGAGTGGGGGGCCTGGACAACCCGGGGAAGGGGGTCTGTCTGAGCTGGTCCTTCCTCTCTAGCGAGGCCTCCGGACCTCAGACCCCACCCCCACCGTTCCCCCAGAGCCCGCGCCCCGGCCTATTCCCCGGGGAAAGCTTCTTTCCACCAGGCCAAGTAGGGCTTTTTTCCACTCCCAGAGAAGAGCCGTGTCAGAGTGGATCTGCTGTACTCACAGGCCCTGCGGGGGTGGGGCGCCCGTGGGCCTTGGGCCAAGTCGCTCTCCAAGTGCCCTCGTTGTCCCCACCTGCAAAAGGGGAGGGTGGTGGTGAGACAGTGGCCAGAAAGACCCACGGAGGCCCTGGGGAGCCAGTGAGAGCTGGGATCGGCGGACCCCTGGAGCATCCTTGCCAGTGGGGCTGCACCCCCAACCCCTTCTTGTTGGCCTGAGTCAGAGGATGGAGGCTGGGAGGACAGACCCATCCTCTCTGTCTTCACCATCAGGCCCTGTCCATCACTGTGAGCCCCCAAGGCCCAGCTTACCCAACAGCCCTGGCCCAGACTCCTGCCTGCCGCTTTCTCTCCCTCCTTTTGATCCAACTCAGCCGTTCCATTCCCAAGGGAACTTTTCAACATCCAGTTACTTACTTGGTAAATATTAACTGACACCTGCTACCTGTCTGGCACGAGTGCTGGGGAAATAGCAGTGAACTATAGTGATTGCACTCAGGAAGCTTTTGTTCTTGTGGAGAGAAATGTCATGAACAAATAGTACATGGCTTGGAGAGCAGAAACAAATGCCTGAAAGGAGAATAAAAAGAGGTGAGGGGAGAGAGAACAACAGGAGGTAGGGGCTGCCTCCCAGGAAGGAGGTGAGGGAGTGAGCCCAGCCTGGTGAACACCTGAGACAGAAGCCCTGTAGGGGCGCTTGTTCAGCTCATGGTCGGGGAGCTGGGAGAGGTGAGTGTCACTGAGGGATGGGGGCTGGGGAGGTGGTCTGAGAAGCAGTAGGGACTTAGCCCCAGGGATCCTTGGGTTTGCCTTTTGGTGGGTGTCAAACCAATAGACACTGCCAGGCCAAAGATCAGGAGGAGGAAGGAAATATTATTTCTTGCAGTCAGTAAGGAGAGCATGGGGAATCTTTCCCAAAGCAGTGTCTCCCTGGACAGCAAAATTGGGGGAGGCTCAGCTGGTGAAGAATCCGCCTACAATGCGGGAGACCTGGGTTCCATCCCTGGGCTGGGAAGATCCCCCGGAGAAGGGAACTGCTACCCACTCCAGTATTCTGGCCTGGAGAATTCCATGGACTCTATAGTCCATAGGGTCACAGAGTCGGACACCACTGAGCAACTTTCGCTTTCACTTTTAAGCTAAGGGTACGTGCATATTCATGAAGGGGTTAAGCAGAGGAGAATTCCTCATAGAATTGGGGCCAGGGTTGACTTAAGAGTCCAAACTTTAGTTGATTAAAGTCAAGAAGGTCATCATTCCTTCCTCTACCTGGGTGGGGACTTTAGTTCCTGCAGTACTCAAAGATGAATTGTTATGTATAACCCCTTGAGGAGGAACTGGGACTTTATCACCTCTTTATCACTGTAATGTTTGACTGCCTTTTTTCTGCATGCTATTGTTCCCTTAAGATCATTCATTACTGAGAACTGTTCAAGGACAAGCATTGTGGCCAGGCTTAAATCATAAAATGGCTTAGGCCAGAATGGCTTCCCTTCTGTCAAGAAAGCCATTCCTGGTTCTCTTTCTCCAGGGACCCTTTCACTTACCCGTTTACACTTGTAGACCACTGTAAGGCCTCAGAGAGTTCTGAGCAAAGGGTGGCATGATCTGGCTTATGTTTTAACTGAATCCCTCTTGGAGTGGGTGGGTGGGTGGGGGTGGCAGGGAGCAGGGAGATCAGTGAGGGGCTATTGAGCAGGATGAGGTATCCAGACTAGTGAGCTGGCAGTGGGAGAAATGATGGGATTCTGGACATATTTTGAAGTTGCATCTGGTAGGATTTTCACTTGGATTGGTGTGTGTGTGTGTGTGTGTGTGTGTGTGTGAAGATTCCAAGGTGATTAATGTGTGTGTGAAGATTCCAAGGTGATTGAGTAGTTAATCCCAATAGGGGATTGTAAGTAGAAAAATATGGGAGACCCCTGTAAGTTAATGGTTACTCGAGAAAGCAGGTTTGCTTAACCACAGAACCAAGCAGGCTTGCTTAGCAACAAAACCATGCAACAGAAGCACGAGACATGCCCCACAACAATAAAAAAAACTGTGGCATGAGCCCCACATCTTGCCCAGTGAGCACAGTAAGTTACCGATCCCTAGGACATGCTCTCTGCACACATAAAAAAATAATTCGTGGAACTAGTTTAACCACACAGGGACGAGAAAACTCCCCTGTACAACCTGGAGGATGAACTAATGAGGAAAACATGACGTCTATTCAAGGAAGACAAAGAAGGGCTTCTCCCCCTCCCCACTTATCCTTTGATTGTAAAACTGTAGCCCAGTAAGTCCTCGGGGTGTGGCATTCCTCACCTGTCCACTTGCAAGCCTCACAAGCGTCCTATTCTAATAAATCACTTCTCATCTACCACTCTGCTCTCGCCGAATTCTTCTCTGCACTGAGACATAAAGAACTATGGTACTGGAGCTCTTCAGAGCCCTGGAAACGACACCATATACCGGTTTCAGCCTGAGCAGCTGGGAAGGAAAGAGCCAACATTTCCTAAATTGAGTCTATGGAAGGAGCAGGTTTGGTGAGGAATCAGAAGTTCTGTTTTGGACATATTTAAAACTTACTACATTTTAAAAACTTTATTTTGAAATAGTTTCAAATTTAGGATAAAGTTATAAGAGCTGTACGGACAGCTCCTGTATACCTTCATCCAGATTCTGTACTCTGTGTGTGTGTGTGTGTGTGTGTGTGTGTGTGTGTGTGTGTGTGTGTGTGTATCCTCCTCCCCAGCCATTTGAGAGTAACTTGCACAGATCAAGCCCTGTTACCCTGAAATACCTCAGTGAGTATCTCCTAAGAAGGAAAGTATTATATATCCATAATGCAATGATTAAAACCAGGAAAAAGTAAAACATTGAAATATAGTTGATGTGCAGTATTATATAAGTTATAGGTGTACAATATAATGATTCAAAATTTTTGAAGGTTATAGTCCACTTATAGTTACCATAAAATATTGGCTATATTCCCCACATTGTACCGTATATCTCTTGTAGAACTGTTTCTTTGACTTGCTTTTCATTGCTGTTGTTCTAATCATACTTGCTAGCCTGCCTCAGAGGACCCTGCTCCTCTGCCTGACTGTTAAAGTGCCTTTGTTCAGCTCACCAGGAGATAATCTGACCCTGCCCACCTGTGAAAAGGAGATTAGTACATCCCCTTTCACACAGCTGGCCATTCCCTGACATGTTTTGCAAGACTGTGGCCCTTTTACTTTACTTCCCCTGTGCCTCTCCCTCTCTGTTCTGTCTTTTCACTTTACTTCCTCACCCCTTCTCTTTCTGGTTTCTACGAAAGAACCTGGAGTCCAGACCCCTGAGAAAGATGGTTATTTTGAGACATTAATCTGCCATCTTTTCAGCCTGCTGGCTTTCCAAATATAGTCATATTCCTTGCCTCAATACCTCTTCTTTTGGATTCATCGGCCTGTCCTGTGGCGAGCAGAGGGAGCTTGGACTTGGCAACATATCTTTGTAAAAATCAGGAAAATTTTAACATCAATTTAATACTATTGTCTAACAGTCCATATTCAAGTTTTTCCAATTATCCCGATAATGTTCTTTACAAAAAATTTTTTTCTGGCCCAACAGCCAATCCAAGGTTGTCATATTTCTTTGATCCTCCTGTGTGTGTGTGTGTGTGTGGGGGGGGGTGCGGGCAGTGGTTTGGTTCATTTCAGTTCAGTCGCTCAGTTGTGTCCGACTCTTTGCGACCCCATGGACTACAGTACGCCAGGCCTCCCTGTCCATCACCAACTCCCAGAGCTTGCTCAAACTCATGTCCATTGAGTTGGTGATGCCATCCAACCATCTCATCCTCTGTCATCCCCTTCTCCTCCTGCCTTCAATCTTTCCCAGCATCAGGGTCTTTTCAAGTGAGTCAGTTCTTTGCATCAGGTGGCCAAAGTATTGGAGTTTCAGCTTCAGCATCAGTCCTTCCAATGAATATTCAGGACTGATTTTCTTTAGGATGAACTTGTTGGATCTCCTTGCAGTCCAAGGGACTCTCAAGAGTCTTCTCCAACACCACAGTTCAAAAGCATCAATTCTTCGGCACTTAGCTTTCTTTATAGTCCAACTCTCACATCCATGCATGACCACTGGAAAAACCATAGCCTTGACCAGACGGACCTTTGTTGATAATGTCTCTGCTTTTTAATATGCTATCTAGGTTGATCATAACTTTTATTCCAAGGAGCAAGCGTCTTTTAATTTCATGGCTACAGTCAACCATCTGCAGTGATTTTGTGTGTGTGGTAAAATAGCAAAATTTACCATTTTAACCATTTTGAGTGTATAGTTTAGTGGCATTAAGTACATTCACATTGTTGTACAACTGTCACCACTGTCCATCCCCAGAACCATTTCATCTTCCCCAACTTAGATTCCATAGCCCAGTAAACAGCTTACCTATTCTTTTTCCTCACCTGCTGGGCAACCACCCTTCCACTTCCTGTCTCTATGAATTTGACTACTCTGGGAGACTCATATAAATGGAATCACACAGTATTTGTCCTTTTGTGACTGGTTTATTTCACTTGGCATAGTATCTTCAGAGTTCATCCATCTTGCAGCATATGTCAGAATTTTCTTCCTTTTTAAGGTTAAATAATATTCCATTGTGTGCAAAGACCACAGTTTTGCTTATTCATTCATGTCGGCGGACATTGTGTTTCCATCTTTTGGTTATTGTGAAGAATACTGCTCTTAATATGGGTGTAGTACAAGTATCTTTTTGAGTCCCTGCTTTTGATTTTTTTTTTTTTTTAGGGTATATATCCAGAAGCAAAATTGAAGGGTTATATGGTAACTCTGTTTTTAGTTAGTTTTTTTTGGGGGGGAGGGATGCGGGAACCACCATACTGTTTCCCATAGTAGCTATACCTCTTACATTCCCACCAAGAGTACACAGGGTTCTAATTTCTCTCCATCCTTGCCAACACTTGTCATTTTCTGTTATTTTTTCTTTTTCTTTTTGCTAAATAATAGTCATCCTAATGAGTGTGAAGTGATGTCTCATTGTGGTTTTGACTTGTATTTCCACAATAACTAATGTTAAGCATCTTTTCATGTGCTTATCGACCACTTGTGTATCTTCTTCAGAGAAGTGTCTATTCAGATGCTTCGCCCATTTAGGGAATTCCCTGGCGGTCCAATGGTTAGGACTTGGCACTTTCATTGCTGGGTGGGCCTGGGTTCGATCTTGGTCAGGGAACCAAGATCCCACATGATGTGCAGTGCGACCAAAAAAAACTCGAAAAAGCTGCCTAAAAAATGAGGTTGTTTACTTTTGTTGTTGTTGAGTTGTAAGAGTTCTCTATATATTCTGGATACTAATCCCATATCAGATCTATGATTTGCAAAAATGCTTTCCTATTCTATGGACCTCTCTGTTTAAGATCATTTTTAAAACTTATATAATTTATGTACCATAAAATTCATTCTTTTCAAGGGTACAATTCAGCGGTTTTAAAACTCACAAAATTAAAAAAAAAAAAAAACTCACAAAATTATACAACCATCACCACCGTGTAATTTCAGAACATTTTATCACCCCTAAAGTGAAAGTGAAAGTTGCTTAGTCGTGTCTGACTCTTTGTGACCCCATGGACTATACAGTCCATGGAATTCTCCAGGCCAGGACACTGAAGTGGGTAGCCTTTCCCTTCTCCAGGGGATCTTCCCAACCCAGGGATTGAACCCAGGTCTCCCACATTGCAGGCGGATTCTCTACCAGCATCACCCCCAAAGAAACTGCATACTCATTGGCGGTCACTCCTCTCTTCTCCTTCCCCCATCCCCTGGCCAACACTGATCTGCCTTCTGTCTCTTGATTTGTTTACTCTGGAAATGTAAATGGAAATAATATGTGGCTTATTCCACTTAGCATAATGTTTTCAAATTCCTTCTGTGTTATAACATGTATCAATCAGTGCTTCATTCTTTGTAAATTTTTCCTTTTTTGGCCACACCACATGGTATGTGGGGTCTTACTTCCCCAACCAGAGATGGAACCCCGGTCCCCTGCCTTGGGAGCATGGAATCATAGCCACTGGACCACCAGGGAGGTCCTGTTATGATTTTCTATATGAGAGATCATGTTATCTGCAAACAGAGGTAGTTTAACTTCTTTCTTTCCAATTTGGATGCCATCTGTTCATTCACTTATTCATTCATTCTAAGCTCATTCTTGCCTAAACGCCCAGGCTGGAACCTACTGTACAGTATTGAATAGAAGTGGCAAGAGTGAAACTCTTCATCTTTGTTCCTGATCTTGAGGGGAAAGCTTTCAGTCTTGCACCGTAAAACATGTTAGCTGTGGATTTTGGGGGGCGGGAGGGATGTTCCCTCCTCAAGTGTCAGCTTGAAGAGGTTCTAATTTGTCACGCATTCTTTATCTTGAAAGGGTGTTGAGTTTGATCGAATATTTTTTCCTGTATTGATTGAAATGTTTTTAATCTGCCCGTTAGCTTTTTCTTGGCTATGCTGGGTCTTTGTTGCTATGTGCAGGCTTTCTCTACCTGTGGCGAGCCGGGGCCATTCTCTAGTTGTGGTGCACAGATTTCTCATTGCAGCGGCTTCTCTAGTTGCAGAGTGTGGGCTCTGGGGCATGAGCAGGCTTCAGTAGTTGTGGCACATGGACTTAGTTGCCCCATGGCATGTGGAATCTTCCTGGACCATAGATCAAACCTGTGTCTACTGCATTGGCAGGTGGATTCTTAACCACTGGACCACCCGGGAAGTCCACCTGTCCCTGAGCTTTTCTGTGTATCACGGACTAACATTTTTGGAGAGTCCGGGCCAATTACTCAGTACTTCCTCATGATTATTTTGTGGATTTTTAATAAATAAAGACAAATAAATATTAATAAAATATTATTTTAAAATATTGAGAATATTTAAAAATATTTAAAAATAATTAAATTGTTTAATTATTTTAAAATATTTAAAGATATTATAAAAATGAATGTATAAAATAAAATTTATTTATTTATTTTTGTCTGCTGGGTGTTCCTTGCTGTACGTGGGCTTTTCTCTAGTTGTGGCAGTTGCGATGCGAGCACCTCTTGCAGCGACGGCTTCCCCTTGCAGTGGGTCCTCTTGCGGCTCACGGGCTCTAGCGCACAGGCGCAGTAGTTGCAGCCATGGGCTCAGTGGCCCCAAGGCATGCGGGTTCTTAGTTCATGGACCAGGGATTGAACCCAGGTCCCCTGTGTTGGAAGGCACATTCCCAGCCACTGAACCACCAGGAAAGTCCCCAAATGGTGATTTTTCTAACCCTTCTCGTTTCCTTTTGCTAGTTGGTGGACATGTTAACTTTGAGATTACCTGTTAAACATCTAAGTGGAGATGGTGAGTAGGAAGTGTAAAGTTCAGGAGAGGTTCAGGTTGTAGATTCAGATGTAGGAGTTGTCAGTCTATAGGAGTTAAAGCCATTAGCAGTTGAGGGGCTCCAAGGGCCCACTTCCCCTCTTGGTCACAGGACTTCTCCAGGCCTGGGTCCCCTGACCTGTTTTGGGGACAAACTCAGGTGCTGACTGGTGGCTCCATGGAGGCTGGGACTCTGGGGTCTCCTGTCTTAAGGAAAACTGGGTTCTATGAAAGGAAATGACCTTGCTCTGTTCAAAGCTGGTAAAAGCTCTTAGACTTAACCTGGCATTCAAGGCTTGTCCAGTGCACCCTTCCCCCAGGCAGCAGCACAGTCATACATGTCTGCCTTTGCTCGCTGTTCCCTTCACTGCTGCAGCTCGGAGAACTTATGCTCATCCTTCAAAGCCCAGCTCAAATGTTACCTTCTTTGGGAAGTCCCGCCCCTGTGCTCCCCAACAGTGTCGTTCATTTAAGAAATATTTCCTGATGCTAGGCACCAAGACTAGTGAAAAAACACTATTCCTCCCCTCGGGGAGCCCATCTGTCTCCCTGGTGGAGACAGATACTGTATTCATTTGTAATCTCACAGATCTAAGGACCAGTGACAGCAACAAACGACATCACTCTTGTGCTCCGAATGTAGAGCGGGGGATTTGCACCAGCCTGGCCTGGCTGAGGTGTTTTGGGAGGGTTTCCCTGCAGAAATGCCCGCTAGCCTGAGAGCTGAGCGGAGAGGAGATGCATTGGTGGGGGAGCCACGGCTCTCTGTGCAAGGCCTGTGAGGCTGGCTGGAAGGCACCGGGTGAGGGATGGGCTCCCATGGGCGGGGCACCTAGAAAGGTGGGCAGAGGCCTCCAAGGCCAAGGTAAGGAGGCTGGATTTTCTCCTGCTGGTACAGGGAAGGGTGCAAAGGGTCCTGAACAGAGGGGGACTTTTGGAGGGAGCAGAGCGAGGACTTCTGAGGAGTCCCTTGGCTGCCATAAGGAAGGAGCAGTGGAGACTGTTAATTTTTCAGATCAGCCAGATTCAGATGGGTAGCAGACACCCTACTTCATTTTATTTTAAAAGAATATTTATCTGGCTGCGTCAGGTCTCAGTTATGGCACACAGATCCTCATTGCACAGGCTTCCGTGGCATTTGGGATCTTCATCCCCTGACCAGGGATCACACCCATGTCCCCTGCATTGCATGACAGATTCTTAACCACTGGACCACCAGGGAAGTCCCCCAACTTCACTTTAAATTTCTCTTAGCCCCGCTAATAGATGGTGGTGTGGGAGCTTCTCATCTCAGTTCATCTGGGGTCCTCATGGTCTCTGGCTCAGAGAGCAGGCTTGGCCCTTTCTGTTCCCTCAAAGGTTGTGCTTTGGAAACACAGAAGCCAAGGATTCTCAGGTCCCCTGGAAGGCTGCCTTTCTGTGAAGAGATAAATGCCTCCCTGATAGAACAGAGCACAGGAGAGGGGGACATCATCTAAGCCATATTTATGATGTACAGACTGTCTCGTCATGAGACGAGTCTGCCTTTCCGTGAAGAGATAAACGCCTCCCTGATAGAAGAGTACAGGAGAGGGGGACATCATCTAAGTCATGTTCATGATGTGCAGACTGTCTCGTCATGAGAAAATGGAAATCCAAATTATATGACATTCTGTAAGATGCTTGGGTACTTTAAAAATGTCAGGGTCATGAAAAAAAAAGTGGGAAAACTGTTTTTGATTCAGTGAGAGTAAAGAGACATGGTAACATGAGAGCAATGAACGGTCTTGCTTTGGATCCTGGCTGGATATGAAGGAAAAGCCGTGGAGGCTGTTGTGGGGCCATTTGGAGTATGATCCCCACTTTAGCTGATATTAAGATCTCAGTGCCCTCCTGGGTAAGGGAGGTGCTTGAGGGCCACTGGTTGGTTAAATTAAGAGAGTAACAGTGGTACTGGGCTTCCCATGTGGCGCTAGTGGTAAAGAATCCACTGCAGTGCAGGAGATGCAAGAGATGTGGGTTTGATCCCTGGGCTGGGAAGATCCCTGGAGAAGGAAATGGCAACCCACTCCAGTATTCTTTCCTGGAGAATGACCATGGACAGAGGAGTCTGGCGGGCTACAGTCTATGGAGTCGCAAAGAATCAGACATGACTGAAGTGACTGAGCGCACAGTGGTAGGGAGTGGGAAGGGGTGTCCTTATTCTTAGGCGTCGCCTGGTGTGTTTGGGGTGAAGCAGCATGGTGCACCTCCAAGTGCTTGAGGTGAGGGAGATGTTTGTGTCCCAGAAAGAAAAAATGCAAATACGGCAAAATCTTGCCAGTTGGTGATTCTGGGTAAAGACATGAAACTCTTTCAGCCTTGGGGAGGCGGGCCTCACCTCTGCTTCACCAGCAGGGCTGGGAGCAGGGGCCCAGATTCAGCATGTCAGGTGTGTTCCTCCCCCCACCCCAACTCATGCTGGGATACGGGGTGTGCAGGGCTCTCCCTGGTCTGACCCACAATGCCTCGTCCCTGCTGCAGGAGAAATGCTCGGGCTCTGAAGGGGTGAGGGTCCCCCGGGTGCCCCAAGGCTGGGCTGGCATAAAGCTCAGTTGCTGGTTGGTCAGAGCCAGTGGGAGCAGCTCCTATATTCCTGCAGGCTTCTGAGCATCCACCTGAGTGCCCAGGCCACCTGAAACTTGTTCACTTACCCTTGATTCACTCTCGGCCGTGTCTCAGGGCGGAGCTAGGTCCAGGCAGCCCCAGGAGTTGATCTGAGCCACCCATGGTTACTGGATGCTCAGCCATCACTACCAGGATCTAGACTTGAGGGCACCCTGCTCCTAGTGAAGGGGGTCCGGCCCAGTGGCTTCAGATGAGCTCACAGACTCCCAGGGGGGAGGGCAGGGCAGCCTGAACAAAGTTCCCGGGAAGGCAGTTCCCTTGGGCCTGAGGTCAACCAGCACCTCAGCTGGGTTGGGCCAGGGGAGGAGATCAGATGTCTGCAGCTCAGACGGGCCCAAGAACTTTCTTTTTTAAAAATGTTTATTGAAGTAGAGTTGATTTACAGTGTTGTATTTACAATGGTGTGTTAATCCAAGAACTTTCTAAAACACACGTTATTTCCAGACATCATTACTTTCTGTTCTTTATGCCTAGGGTCTCCCCCACACCCCATCACCACACCTGCCCCCGAAGCTGGTAAACACCCCTGTCCCTCGCCCTGACCAGAGGCTGCTGCCCAGGCCAGCTTGGGCGGTGCCGTCAGGGTTCCCATGGCCTCACTGCGCCGCAGCGCCTCCTCTATCACCTGCTGTGGGCTGGAGCTCACCTGGGGCACGCTCCATGTCTCCCCCACCGGAGTGTGAGCTCTGCGAGTGACCTGCCGGGCCCTGGGCCTGGCAGGGTGGGTGCTCAGGAAGCGCATCCAGGGCATGTAACTGTCTGGGTGGAGACGGCTGTCGGGGGTATGGAGTGCCCTGTCCTGGGTGAAGCACACGCAGGGTCGGGCTCTGGAGCGGGCACCAGCTGTCAGCGAGGGTGGCCCATCCTGGCTCCGGTATAGCAACTTTTAAAAAAATTTTTTTAGCTGTGTCACATGGCATGTGGGACTTTTAGTTCCCCAACTGGGAATCAAACCCATATCCCCTCATCTTAACCACTGGACTACGAGGGAAGTCCCACCATAAAGCAACTTAGTAAGCATTTATTTCTTCAAGGAAGCTGGTCAGGCAGATGTTACACACTCAGCTTCCAGATAAGGGAATCCAGAGCTTAGTGTTCTTGCCCAGGCTCACAGAGGCGCTTTAGCTGGAATTGCAGTTTGCCCTCCAGACCACCCATCTCCAGAGAGACCCCTGCCACTTGGAAGGTGTCTGGCTGTCCCCTGGGGCATCCACTCCACCCACCTCATGCCAGCCTGGCCCATCCCACCGCAATAACACCATGAGCCCTTGGTACACATTACCTCATTTATTCTCACAACATGCCTGTGAGGTAGGGAGGGGCGGGGACTGTCCCCATTTTACAGAGGAGGAAGTTGAGGCACACAGAGGTCAAGTGACTTGCCCAAGGTCACAGACGGCGGCCAAGCTGGAATGGGCCCTAGAGCAGGCCCGCAGTTCACCCAGGCCCCCTGCGGTGGGTGCTGGACAGAGGGCAGCCCCAATATCATAGCCGTGGCCACTGGAGCATGCAGCCTCGTGCGCAGGGCTCACTGCGGGCCGGCCTCACCTTCTGCCTGCCCCCTGCCCACCCTCCCCTCACCCTGCAGGCCTGGACCATTGCAGCTCAGGGCTCATGACACCCTGGGAGTGGGGCTGGGAGTGGCGCTGGGGAGAGAGGAGGATGATTGGGGTAAAAAAATAGAAAACTCAGAGACTGGGCAGATGGGCCCATGGTGGGGGGCAGGTGAGAGTCGAAAAAAGAAAAGGGGGAGAGGGAGGGCTGCTTACACACAAGGTATATATTTTTACACACACTTGTACACACACCTAGATATAGTACATGTAAAAATATATGCTATTCACACACCCGCCTCCTGCCAGGTGCCCCGAGAGCCAGCGGTGGCGCTGGTGGGCATGGGTGAGCAGAGGGGCGTTTGTTAAATATACACTCTAGGGTCTATGTGCATATGTACACATACGTACAGACACAGCCGCCCACCCCTCGGCTACTGTACACAGGCTCGGCCAGGGACAGACCACCCCTGGAATGTGGGGGCCCTCTCTTGAGTGGCCCCAGCAAGTCACTCTGAGTCATACGTTTTTGCTGAAGGAAAGAAGGGGCTGGAGAGAAGAAAAAGGCGGGAGTCTGGAGTGTGGTAGCTGTGGTTTTTGCCTCATCCCCGCCCCCCCACCCCCCAAGACCTCAGCCCTCTCCTGGTCTCAGAAAGGTGAGACCCAAGGCTGCCGGAGCACAGTGGGAGGGCCGCTTCTGCTGAGAGGAACCTGCAGTCATGTGCACGCGCATGTGTGATTGTGTGTGAGCACTTGGTGGGGGAAGGGATGCGTGTCCATCTCTCTGTCCTCAACCACACAAAGGGCTGAGAACCAGAAAGCCGACAGTCAGGATGGCGACCCCTGTGTGGGCTCTGAAGGGCAAAGAGAAACGTAAGAATGAGAGCTCCAAGGTCAGAGCTGGGGTAGCCAGCGGAGGAGGAGGGACATGGCAGGTGCCCAAGGCTGCCCCTGGGTTGTCTTCATCTTGTAAACAAGCTAGTTTAAGTTCTCATTAGACAGAACGAGTAAAAAGACCGTAGTCTGGAGGCCGGGCTGGGGAGTTGCTGAAGTCCATCTATCTAGTCCACCGCGGCCAGCGAGAAGAGAAAAAAAAAGTTTCCTAGTTTCGTGTTTTTGTTGATTTTTGTGTGTGTGTGAAGTCTCCATAACCTAAAGCTTGGAGGGACCCAAAGAAGCCAAATCGTGAGCCCTTGGATGCGTCAATTTGAAAGTTGGCTCAGGGTCTCTAGACAGAATAACCATACTAAAGGTTGAGAAAATTTTGTTCCATTTGCATTTAGTTTGTGGTTTTTGTTTTTTTTTTTTAATGATTTAAAATTGTTTGCTTCCTGGTCTCAGAGCCGGGTCTGGGCCTCAGGGACGTAAATCTCGATGCTGTCTGCGCTCTCTGTGGCTGAGTTCTGCCGCACGGAAGCCGCCCGCTTGGCCGCCAGGAGTCTCTTGCGGGCCTCCTGACGCTGCTTGTCCCCAGCATCAGAGGCCTTGTCACGGCTCACTGCCGGCTTGGATTTGGCTGGCTTCTTTGGGACCGGAGGGGGTGCTTTCTTCTCTTCCTTTAGTGAGACAGTGAGGAGGGAAGAAAAATAAAATAAAGGTGCCACCTTGTGTGTGGCAGCACTACCACCCACCATATGCTGGCAGCTGGAGTCTCCACCCCAGCTCCCCCGCATTGGGCACAAGCAACACACACTTGGAACCAGGAAGCCACAAGAAGCGATGATGGTGGGAAGAGCACAAGGCATAGGAGCAAAAAGCAAGCTGACAATCCTAGAGTGTTCTAGTAAGAGGGGACGGACAGATCACCTCTTCCCACCCCTGCTTGGACCCACTGAGAGCCCAAAACTCACACAGGAGTCACACAGCCAGAGATGGGATTTAAATTCAGGGCCTCTGACTCCCAGATCACATTGCACTTGCTGTTCTAGGGGACCAGAACTCACAAGGGCCACCGTCCAGTACCCAATAACCAAAGGGGTCACTGGGCACCACCATCTTACAGATGGAAACCCGGGCCTCAGGGATGAGGCTGGCCTGGGAGGCAGAATCTGGTCCAAACCCCTGGACTCCTGGCAGCGTGGTCCTAGAAGAAGGACCATTTTTCTGCCTCTGACGTTCCAACAGCTGTGACTACACTAGCACTCCAGGCTGAGGGCATGTGTCTCCCAGGAGTCCCCTTTTCCGAACATGCAGGGCAGGAAGGCATGCTTCGGGGACAGCCTCAACTACATAGAGCCCGCGGCATGCTGGACGAGCGCCGAGCATGGACCCCGCACACTGATGGACGTGAGCCCCCAGCTCAGAGACGACACACGGAGAAGGGAGCCAAGCAGCACTGACCGATGTGGGCAGCGTTATTGCCGACCAGGAATTTGTCCCTGGACTTCCCCTCCGCACTGCTCCATGCTCACCTTCCTCTTCTCGGGGGTCTCCACCAGCTGCCAGCTGTTGGCCTTGAGGTGGTAGAGTTCATCAAACTTCATGCTGATGTCCTCGATGGACAGCTGGAGCAGGTCCCAGAACCCTGCCAGGTCCTGGGCCGTTGGACGTGGGTTGGCATCAGGGTTCTGCGGGACAGAGGGGGGTCAGTGGGGCCAGAGGGCAGGGCTTGTCCTGCACCCCATCCCAAGTATGGTCTCCGAGCTCTGCGTGGGTTCTCACACGTGTGGTAACTGAAGCCTTTGCCACCTGTCGGGCTCTGGTGAGGATGGCCCTCGTGGCCTTACTGTGTGGCTGGCGGGCGACTCATCTCATTTTATAGGGAGGAGGCAGCATCACTCCCAGGTCAGTGTGATTACAGACCCATGGGGGTTCCCTCCCATCATTCTGTTCTCAGCCAACACATTCCTCATCACGACTTCCTCGGTGAACCCCCAAACCCCTACTGGTCCTAGAGACAAACGCTGGCCATTGTCCCCCACCCCTGGCTGGATGGAACAGGCTCCCCACAGGAAAAGCTGCTGCCTGACAGGTGAGGGTGAAGCAGAAGGGGGAGCACCGAGCCCAGTGGTGGTGGTCTCTTTAGTTCTTACAGGTGAGGGTGAAGCAGAAGGGGCACCACCAAGCCCAGAGGTGGTGGTCTCTTTAGTTCTTACAGGCGAGGGTTAAGCAGAAGGGGGACCACCAAGCCCAGTGGTGGTGGTCTCTTTAGTTCTTACAGGCGAGGGTGAAGCAGAAGGGGGACCACCAAGCCCAGTGGTGGTGGTCTCTTTAGTTCTTACAGGCGAGGGTGAAGCAGAAGGGGGACCACCGAGCCCAGTGGTGGTGGTCTCTTTAGTTCTTACAGGCGAGGGTGAAGCAGAAGGGGGACCACCGAGCCCAGTGGTGGTGGTCTCTTTAGTTCTTACCTTGACTGTCTTCTTAGATGCAGAGTATGTTATAAATAAATATATCACTGCTAACTTATTTTTAACTTCCATGTGGCTGTTTTTACATAGAGTTCACTTTTCTATTTCAGAAGGCATTAAAGACCTGAAAGGACCACTCCTGGCCCTCTTCTTGTGGTAGGCTCTGACATGTGCCACTGTCATCCTTCCAGTGGCTGAGGAGGCAGACCTTCTCCATGTCAGGGAGGAGGTCAGAGGCTTAGAGGCTAATCCAGCCGGGGGCTCTGGCTGGGAGACCCACTGTGGAGGAGGAAGAATCACACTTACCAAGTTTTGCTCACAGAGGCCCCGGAACTGCTGGAATTTCTGCGACATCAGTAGCTGGGCACTGCCCACAGCACTGAGGACCTTCCCTAAGACTGAGAGAGAAGCGGGAGAAAGGC